>NC_139257.1:27313456-27473836 GCF_977018435.1 Lepisma saccharinum
TATCCAGATGCATCAGCAAAAATCTGAAATGTTTCCAGTTTGAGCTCTGATTGGGAAGGATCTCAAAATCATAGAATCTCCCCACACTTGCATGATTTGAAAACCATCCTCCATAATAGGAAAAATCAACATAATAATAAAAAAAAACAACAAACTGTCCCACAATTCTTCTTCAAGAATTATACTTGTGGCACTCAAAATCAGTGATGTATTTCAAGTTTAGATAATTGAATTTTTGTGTGCTGTTCAGGGCCCAGCGGAACTCTGTTTCATTATTGATTGAAAATAAATCATACTCTGAGAGTGTTGAGAATCTAATTTTGAAATCAGGAAGAAGAGATTCAGATCTAATATATTTTGCAACATCTCTTCTGTCAAAAAATGACATGAGCATTGATCCTATTGTGCACCTACACAATTGTGGAGAGCAATCATGTAGATATAAACAGAAATTGTACATGGCTCTGTGTACCTCCCGATCAGAATTTGAGGTTGAGATTTGAAGATTGCAAAAAATTGCAGTTTAAAGGTTCAAAATATCTCAAATTATGAAATTTTATCTTCAAACTCAGCAAATACAGAATAATCTCATTTGCATTTATGACCCCTGAGATATATTTTTCCCTTCTAACAAAATCCGCACCAGAAAACACCAAGCCTGTATCTGTGGTTACAAATTCAAAATCATTATAGGATTTCAAATAAGTATCATAATTTAAATGTTTCCAGTTCTCAGATATGTCAAATGGGATATGAAAACAATACATTGATTCAAAATATTTTGTTGTGAACCATTAATTTTTTCTGTAACAATTATAAAAACCTACAAACAGCCCAACAATTCTCCTGTGCAACAGATATATGTATTTTTCATTCTTGCCCAACAATCCCAGATGTATGCATCCAAATTCATGGTCACTGTCAAGCACCCACCTAAATTCTGTCTCATTTCTAACTGCAAACACATCATATTCACATAAATCGGAAAATGCAAGCTTGAACCTTTCCAACAGTGATTCCGATTGTATATATTGTGACAAATTCCTTCTCTCAAAAACATTGCAACAAGTGCTGTGTGTTATCCTTCTAAAACAATGCACATTCAAAAATGCAATGCTGTAATTTTTTAAGAGCATGCCCAACACTATGCTTAATAATATTGTTCCTTTGTTGCTGATAATCCCGATTTATTTCCAAATCACACTGCCCGGGATACATGTTTGCTGAACAATATTGCAAAATTGGAACTGTAGCAACTATGTATGTATTATTGGGAGCTTAGATAATTGTTCCCCACACCTGCATGTTTCATTCCAAGAGGTTTTGTCTAGGCACAGTGCAAGGCACTTACTGCTGCAATTTCTGAATTTTTGCCTCAGAAAATACAGAACAAGCTCATTCAGGCATTTGTGCTTTAAATACCCAACAAGATCCGGGTGGAAATCATCTGCACTGAACAAGTGCCCATCATCTGTGGTCACAAATTCAATATTCATATTAAACAGATTGGGATTGGAAATTATTCTGTTCAAAAATTTAAAATGCACCCAATTTAAGCTCTGATCAGCCATGAGCTCTAAATTCATAATCTTCATACCCATCACAACAATTGCTGTACCAACATTCATCAAACAATTTCAACCTGCAGAAATAATAATAGCTCCCAGTGTGGTGATGCACAAACAATCTACAAATTCTCTTAAACTTGTTGTACATAAATTTTTCAAACTTGCTTACATCCTTCAGTGACAAGTATTGAAAATTCTTGTCACTGTTAAAAACCCAGTGGATTTCAGTCTCATTCTGAACTGCAAACAATTATACTCGGACAGGTTCAGGAACCTAAGCCTAAAATCTTGAACAAGTGATTCGGATTTTATGTATTTTGAAATTCCTATTCTGTCAAAAAATTCTGTATTATGACAAGCTTAGTGGCAATGTGAACAATTGGCATGTATTTTGTATGTTGTGCGCTTCAAGTGACAGGCATATGCATTCATGCTCACAATTTTTAAATTTTTGCCTAAACATATACATTAGAATCTCACTGAAATTTGTATATTTTGAAAATTTATTCATGCCTGGCTTAAAATCTTCAAGTCGATACAAATTGCCCTCATCTGTGGTGACATATTCAATATGATTCAGGGGTAGAGGTACTGAAATTCTGTTGGTGATATTATAGTGGATCCAGTTTAGACTCTGTGGCATAATTATGTCCATTCTGTACACAAAACAATTCTCATTGCAATTGTTGTACCAGTAATCATCATACATTGCAAATCCACAATGCCAATAATAATACTCTACAGAATAATGCACAAAAAATCCAACAATTTTTTTGCATGTATTGAACATGGATATTTCAAATCTTATTAGGGATTTCAGGGACAGGTAGTGAAAGGCAAAATCACTTGAAAGCACCTATTGCATTTCAGTTTCATTCCCAACAGAGAACATGTCATGCTCGGACAGATTCAAGAACCTAAGCCTGAAATCCCAATAAGTGATTGTGATTTGATGTATTTTGAAATTGCTCTTCTGTCAAAAAATTCTGCATATTTAATAATTACACACTGGCATGAATATGCAAGGAACAGAATCATGAAAACCCATTACTCAATGCATTCCGATACAGCCTCATTGTTTATGATTGTTGCAAATTTTGAGATGAAACTGTTTTTATGTGATTCAAGGCCCATCAAAGATATTACACAGTGAACAATTACAGTGTCACTTGTTTCATCCAAAACAATATTGTATATGAGATGGGGTAATTTTTTCAATTTAATATATTCCAATCTGTCAAGTTGCATGAAGCACTCAACTGCAAGAACCCTCTCGGTGTTATTTTTTGCTGTTCTGAAAAGGAGGTAGCATGAAACAATGGCAATTACAGATTCTGAATTGTATATAATTTTTGTAGAGAAACAATCAACATAGTTGATAGAGCTCATATAATTAGATTTTTCTGCTGAGGTCTTGGAATTTTTGATGAATGCATATCCTATATTCTCTATGTATTCATATGTGATGATATTATCAGGTGCTTTGTCCTGAAATTCTACAAAATATATTTTTGTTGTTCCTACAAGGGCCATAACATAAAAATCATCATAGTACCCAACCTCAGAGTTTACATACCTGAGCAACTGATTGTATTTGTGGGTATTGAGCTTGAACAGATTGATCTTATTTTCAGGGGGGCTCACAATGTTGTCACAGAACCTGAGGATCCCATTACTGCTCAGGGATGTGCTTAGCTCAGGTCTGAAAATCTTGTTGACATAACATTTTGTGCCTTTATTTGAAATTTTAACAACAATTTTGAAATCTACAAGGCTTATCTCTGTGACATAATTCCCCAGGATGCTGACAAGTTGTTGATTTGTATTCAATGCATCTATGATGCTCACTTGCATAATTTGTGTGGGGACATATGGGTTCTCTTCAAAACAAACAGTTCTGTGATTAAAATTATCTGAAAAATCTCTTGCATTTGTTTCATATATACTGTAGACAAGATACTGATTGTTTATATATTTTACAATATAATCTTCAGACATCTTGCAAGTGGGGGCAACAGAATATCTATGGGTTATATTTATATCTAGGCTTTCACTATTCTGTACAGTCAATATGTTGGGAACAAAAAATTCATTCTATACCTTCAATCCTGTTTCTGCTCTATTTCTGCACTCCCTGCTGTCCCTGCTGTGTCTGTTGTTTCTGCTGTGTCTGAAAATATTTTTAATTTACATAATTGTTTCCCACAATTGCATCTTCTGCTAAGATTATTCCCACCTAGAATTTTTGCAATACAATCAGAATCACAATCTTTGAATTTTTGTCTTATAAAATACATTATAATCTCATTCAGGTATATATGTTTAGAGTACCACACACAATCAGGATCAAAATCATCCCCACTATACAAATGGCCAGCATCTGTTGTGACAAATTCAATATCATTATAAATTGTAGATATTCTAAATTTGTAATGCATCCAATTCAAGCTTGGATATGAATCAATCCTCATCCTATGCTCTGAAAACAAATTGTAGCAATTTCCCCACCAGTGATTCCTAAACACTTTGAGCATGAAATAATACCCGTAATCATCTGTGTAAAAATTCACAAAATATCCAGCAATTCTGCCATAATTATTGTACACAATTTTTTCAAACTTGCTTATATATTTAAGGCATAGGTAGTGAAAAGGCAATTCACTGTTAAGCACCCACTGCATCTCTGTTTCATTGCAAATTGCAAACAGGTCATACTCAGAGAATCCAGATAATCTGATTCTGATATTTTCCACCATTGTTCCTATGCAAACAGGTCATGTTGAACATACGTTGAAACGTTTATATAGGAACAATGGTGGAAAATATCAGAATCAGATTATCTGGATTCTCTGAGTATGACCTGTTTGCAATTTGCAATGAAACAGAGATGCAGTGGGTGCTTAACAGTGAATTGCCTTTTCACTACCTATGCCTTAAATATATAAGCAAGTTTGAAAAAATTGTGTACAATAATTATGGCAGAATTGCTGGATATTTTGTGAATTTTTACACAGATGATTACGGGTATTATTTCATGCTCAAAGTGTTTAGGAATCACTGGTGGGGAAATTGCTACAATTTGTTTTCAGAGCATAGGATGAGGATTGATTCATATCCAAGCTTGAATTGGATGCATTACAAATTTAGAATATCTACAATTTATGATATTGAATTTGTCACAACAGATGCTGGCCATTTGTATAGTGGGGATGATTTTGATCCTGATTGTGTGTGGTACTCTAAACATATATACCTGAATGAGATTATAATGTATTTTATAAGACAAAAATTCAAAGATTGTGATTCTGATTGTATTGCAAAAATTCTAGGTGGGAATAATCTTAGCAGAAGATGCAATTGTGGGAAACAATTATTTAAATTAAAAATATTTTCAGACACAGCAGAAACAACAGACACAGCAGGGACAGCAGGGAGTGCAGAAATAGAGCAGAAACAGGATTGAAGGTATAGAATGAATTTTTTGTTCCCAACATATTGACTGTACAGAATAGTGAAAGCCTAGATATAAATATAACCCATAGATATTCTGTTGCCCCCACTTGCAAGATGTCTGAAGATTATATTGTAAAATATATAAACAATCAGTATCTTGTCTACAGTATATATGAAACAAATGCAAGAGATTTTTCAGATAATTTTAATCACAGAACTGTTTGTTTTGAAGAGAACCCATATGTCCCCACACAAATTATGCAAGTGAGCATCATAGATGCATTGAATACAAATCAACAACTTGTCAGCATCCTGGGGAATTATGTCACAGAGATAAGCCTTGTAGATTTCAAAATTGTTGTTAAAATTTCAAATAAAGGCACAAAATGTTATGTCAACAAGATTTTCAGACCTGAGCTAAGCACATCCCTGAGCAGTAATGGGATCCTCAGGTTCTGTGACAAACATTGTGAGCCCCCCTGAAAATAAGATCAATCTGTTCAAGCTCAATACCCACAAATACAATCAGTTGCTCAGGTATGTAAACTCTGAGGTTGGGTACTATGATGATTTTTATGTTATGGCCCTTGTAGGAACAACAAAAATATATTTTGTAGAATTTCAGGACAAAGCACCTGATAATATCATCACATATGAATACATAGAGAATATAGGATATGCATTCATCAAAAATTCCAAGACCTCAGCAGAAAAATCTAATTATATGAGCTCTATCAACTATGTTGATTGTTTCTCTACAAAAATTATATACAATTCAGAATCTGTAAATGCCATTGTTTCATGCTACCTCCTTTTCAGAACAGCAAAAAATAACACCGAGAGGGTTCTTGCAGTTGAGTGCTTCATGCAACTTGACAGATTGGAATATATTAAATTGAAAAAATTACCCCATCTCATATACAATATTGTTTTGGATGAAACAAGTGACACTGTAATTGTTCACTGTGTAATATCTTTGATGGGCCTTGAATCACATAAAAACAGTTTCATCTCAAAATTTGCAACAATCATAAACAATGAGGCTGTATCGGAATGCATTGAGTAATGGGTTTTCATGATTCTGTTCCTTGCATATTCATGCCAGTGTGTAATTATTAAATATGCAGAATTTTTTTGACAGAAGAGCAATTTCAAAATACTTCAGGCTTAGGTTCTTGAATCTGTCCGAGCATGACATGTTCTCTGTTGGGAATGAAACTGAAATGCAATAGGTGCTTTCAAGTGATTTTGCCTTTCACTACCTGTCCCTGAAATCCCTAATAAGATTTGAAATATCCATGTTCAATACATGCAAAAAAATTGTTGGATTTTTTGTGCATTATTCTGTAGAGTATTATTATTGGCATTGTGGATTTGCAATGTATGATGATTACTGGTACAACAATTGCAATGAGAATTGTTTTGTGTACAGAATGGACATAATTATGCCACAGAGTCTAAACTGGATCCACTATAATATCACCAACAGAATTTCAGTACCTCTACCCCTGAATCATATTGAATATGTCACCACAGATGAGGGCAATTTGTATCGACTTGAAGATTTTAAGCCAGGCATGAATAAATTTTCAAAATATACAAATTTCAGTGAGATTCTAATGTATATGTTTAGGCAAAAATTTAAAAATTGTGAGCATGAATGCATATGCCTGTCACTTGAAGCGCACTACATACAAAATACATGCCAATTGTTCACATTGCCACTAAGCTTGTCATAATGCAGAATTTTTTGACAGAATAGGAATTTCAAAATACATAAAATCCGAATCACTTGTTCAAGATTTTAGGCTTAGGTTCCTGAACCTGTCCGAGTATAATTGTTTGCAGTTCAGAATGAGACTGAAATCCACTGGGTTTTTAACAGTGACAAGAATTTTCAATACTTGTCACTGAAGGATGTAAGCAAGTTTGAAAAATTTATGTACAACAAGTTTAAGAGAATTTGTAGATTGTTTGTGCATCACCACACTGGGAGCTATTATTATTTCTGCAGGTTGAAATTGTTTGATGAATGTTGGTACAGCAATTGTTGTGATGGGTATGAAGATTATGAATTTAGAGCTCATGGCTGATCAGAGCTTAAATTGGGTGCATTTTAAATTTTTGAACAGAATAATTTCCAATCCCAATCTGTTTAATATGAATATTGAATTTGTGACCACAGATGATGGGCACTTGTTCAGTGCAGATGATTTCCACCCGGATCTTGTTGGGTATTTAAAGCACAAATGCCTGAATGAGCTTGTTCTGTATTTTCTGAGGCAAAAATTCAGAAATTGCAGCAGTAAGTGCCTTGCACTGTGCCTAGACAAAACCTCTTGGAATGAAACATGCAGGTGTGGGGAACAATTATCTAAGCTCCCAATAATACATACATAGTTGCTACAGTTCCAATTTTGCAATATTGTTCAGCAAACATGTATCCCGGGCAGTGTGATTTGGAAATAAATCGGGATTATCAGCAACAAAGGAACAATATTATTAAGCATAGTGTTGGGCATGCTCTTAAAAAATTACAGCATTGCATTTTTGAATGTGCATTGTTTTAGAAGGATAACACACAGCACTTGTTGCAATGTTTTTTGAGAGAAGGAATTTGTCACAATATATACAATCGGAATCACTGTTGGAAAGGTTCAAGCTTGCATTTTCCGATTTATGTGAATATGATGTGTTTGCAGTTAGAAATGAGACAGAATTTAGGTGGGTGCTTGACAGTGACCATGAATTTGGATGCATACATCTGGGATTGTTGGGCAAGAATGAAAAATACATATATCTGTTGCACAGGAGAATTGTTGGGCTGTTTGTAGGTTTTTATAATTGTTACAGAAAAAATTAATGGTTCACAACAAAATATTTTGAATCAATGTATTGTTTTCATATCCCATTTGACATATCTGAGAACTGGAAACATTTAAATTATGATACTTATTTGAAATCCTATAATGATTTTGAATTTGTAACCACAGATACAGGCTTGGTGTTTTCTGGTGCGGATTTTGTTAGAAGGGAAAAATATATCTCAGGGGTCATAAATGCAAATGAGATTATTCTGTATTTGCTGAGTTTGAAGATAAAATTTCATAATTTGAGATATTTTGAACCTTTAAACTGCAATTTTTTGCAATCTTCAAATCTCAACCTCAAATTCTGATCGGGAGGTACACAGAGCCATGTACAATTTCTGTTTATATCTACATGATTGCTCTCCACAATTGTGTAGGTGCACAATAGGATCAATGCTCATGTCATTTTTTGACAGAAGAGATGTTGCAAAATATATTAGATCTGAATCTCTTCTTCCTGATTTCAAAATTAGATTCTCAACACTCTCAGAGTATGATTTATTTTCAATCAATAATGAAACAGAGTTCCGCTGGGCCCTGAACAGCACACAAAAATTCAATTATCTAAACTTGAAATACATCACTGATTTTGAGTGCCACAAGTATAATTCTTGAAGAAGAATTGTGGGACAGTTTGTTGTTTTTTTTTATTATTATGTTGATTTTTCCTATTATGGAGGATGGTTTTCAAATCATGCAAGTGTGGGGAGATTCTATGATTTTGAGATCCTTCCCAATCAGAGCTCAAACTGGAAACATTTCAGATTTTTGCTGATGCATCTGGATAGGTTCCAAAAGGCAGAATTTGTTACAACAGATAGTGGAATGTTGTATAGTGGTGCAGATTTTAATCATCACCTGCAATATTTTGATGCATACAATTCTCAGATGTTGAACATGACTGAGATAATCATGTATCTTCTTCAGCAAAAATTTAAAAATTGCAGCATTGGGTGCTTTAATAGGATAATAAAATCATGGAATGTATTTACAGAGTGTGAGTGCAGGAAACCACTAAGCTGCATGCCTCTGCTGTTGAGATAGCCCAGCCTAACATGTAATATTGTTTGCAGGTTGATTCAAGATGCAAACATTTTTTGAAAAAAGGGATATTTCCAGATACATCAAATCCAAATCTCTTGTTCCCTTAATTTAAATTGAGATTCTCAAAATTGTAAAATGTATTGTGTGCTCCATGATGCTCACATAATTTGTGGAGAGGCATTTTATGGCCTGTTTCTGGTGCAGAGGGTCTAGCTCCTGGTCTAGAAAATTACAAAATATGGCCTTGCAATCTAAATTATAGAGAGCAATCACACAAATATTTCCAATCAATTTTGTTTGGAAATGTTGATGACTGTTCAGAACAAGTATAAGAGAAATATTTCATGTTATATTTTCTATGGCATTTAGGGCATATTTTTGTGGGAGTTCTGCATTTCTCTGGATTACAATTCTTTTGATGCTTAGCCCAATTGGGGCTGGATATATTTTTATTGCATTGATTACAATATTTTTGATTAGGCATTTTTTATTGTTGTTTATTATATAAAATTTCTTGGGGTTCAAATCAAAATTCTATGCTTAATAAAAAAATATCAGTTGGGTTCAGCAGTGTGTTTTCTATATTTAGTGTGTGTGTGTGTGTGTATGTGTGTTAATATTTTTTGGCTTTGGTATTTATATAACATTTCTTGGGGTTCAAATCAAAACTCTATACTTAATAAAAAATATCAGTTGGGTTCAACAATGTGCTTTGTGTGTGTGTGTGTGTGTGTGTGTGTGGGTGTGTGTGGGTGTGTAGGTGTGTGTGTGTGTGTGTGTGTGGCTTAGTTTTAGGTGTGGGCAAAAAAAATATCAAGAGGGGCATATTTTTAACAAATTTATGGACAACAATCTGACAGAAGTGCCTTTTATAAGTGTAGGCAAATCAATCTGAGGGGGGTCATCATTTCACAGGAACTTCCCGAGGGCATTTTCACAAAAATCTTGGATTAGGCAGGGTTCCACACTTGAGCAAAAAGCTCATATGGGCATGTTGAGCAAGTTTTAAGTGTAGACAAATCTGCCAGAGGGGGGGGTCATCATTTCTCGCCCCAGTAATACCACAAATCACACTACTGTCCTAAAAAACTTAAGTTAGGCTCAAAAAATCCTAAAGTAGAAAAAAACAACTTAATATGGTTCAAAGTTCCTGAAAAATACTGATTAGGTATAGTCACCGGCAATGCAAATGGGACATCTATATCCTGAAATACGCATTATCTTGCATAATGTTGATGTGTGTGTTACCTAACCCTACGGCGATGGCAGAACATACCATTGGAAATTTGCTATTAAAATCCACTCTTCGCCGTATAGTTAGGCAACAATCGTTTTTCATGTTATCCACAGCCAAACTCCGCAATTATGTGAGGATCATCTTATATGCTGAAAACTTAGTTTGCAAGGCGTGAATGCCACAACGCACCTAAGTGACGCGAAAGTGAGCAAGACCACACGGAGCAGAAGTTTGCACTTTGGACTGTACAGGTAACAGTGGCACCAGACATTTTGCTTCGTTTAGAGCTTTCGAAAATCACCATGGACTTGGAGGGAGGGAAATCGACAGAAAGTAAGTTTCCAACACGTTCGTCATTGAATTTTTTCGTGACCAAACAAAGCAAATGCCTCTGTGTGACATAAAAATAATGTAAAACCTTTTACAATATATAAAAACCTAAAAAAGGCTTGATTTAGGCGCATAAACGTAAAATAGGTTCTAAGAAGCAAAATAGTTTTTTTAGGCACTATAAAACGTTATCAGTAGTTTAGTTCTTTAACGAAACGCTGACATAACTTATTATTTCTTACATACAAAAGGAAAAAATATATTAAAAAACTAAAATCCGAGGTCTAGTAATTACATACAAGCTCTAAGCATTACTCTTAATTTAATCACTCTAAAAAATTTACCAACACAACTTTGAAGTATTTAGAAGGTCACTGTAGAAGTTGACACATGAAAATTACTTGAAATTCTACTGAATCATGATAAGCTCTTGTGCAGAATTTACACTTAAGCATTGTGTTGATACCTGCGAGAAAAATTCTCAACATTTGCATTATGTCCTGAAACATAAAAGAAATAGTAGTTGCGAATGACATTCAGCAGACTTACGAAAAGGGACACGTCTGGCCCATTTCTCATTATAACTTACATTTTCTCATTCAGAATTATTATAAAAAACTAGTTAGTGAATTCTGGCGCCCGAAGTAATATGATTTAGACGTAAAATGACAAATGAAAGCATTCGCTGTGGTCGATGCTACACTTTTTCCAAAAAAGAACATTTACCTATTCCTAAAAATTCGTCCCAACGACGAACAAGACACCTGAAAAGGAGGGAATGTCCGGATAAAATATTGAATTGATTAATTGAAATTAAAATTGTGAGTATATCAAAACTTACGCTATTTGTACCCGTTCCATTATACGGGTTCCAGTCTCTTACTGTAGCTAAAATCAATCTCCTTACCTAGTTAAACGTAGGGATGGCCAAATGCGGATAAAATTTTATACGGATATCGGACAATTTTCTATACGGATCTAAAATATTCTGATTATCCGAGATATCCAGATATGTCCGGAAATTCGGATTATCCGAAATGTCAGGATATTCGAATGTGTACATTATTCGGGACAGATTTATCGTTTATCAGTTTTACGAACTATTCACATGTTCGTATTTCAGTGTATGGATTTCCTACATAACTAACTAACTCTCTAACCTTCTTAAACCCGAAGGTTCATGGCTGCAGCAACACGGGCCTTCCATCTGTCCCTATCTTGAGCAAGATCTATATACTCTTTTCCATCCCTACCGATTTCCTTTAGATGCATCTCAATATTATCCCTCCATCTTCGTCTTGGCCTTCCTACAGGTCTCTTACCATCAGGTTTCCAATCAACAATCCTGTAAACTCTCCCATTCGTGCCACATGGCCCGCCAACCTAAGTCTTCTTCATTTAATCATTCTGTAATAATATCTGGACATGAATACGAATTATGTAGTTCTAAATTATGTAACCTTCTTCACTCACCCGTCTCTTTATCCCTTTTAGGTCCAAAATATTTTCCTATTTATGTTCCTCTTTCAATTTAAGGGACCAAGGTTCGCATACATATAATACTATGGGCAAAATTACTGTTTTGTATATTTTAACTTTCAGTTTCTTAGACATTAAACGAGAAGACAAAAGTTTATGAAAATGAACACGCATTTCCTGAATTTAGCCTGTTTTTTATTTCCTATTTAATACCATTTTCATTTGTTAGTATTACTCCTAAGTATTTGAATTTGGAAACTGGTTCAAACGAGTTGTTATCAATAATTAGATTTTGATTATTACCTAACACTTGGTTTCGGCCTGTAAGCATATATTTAGTTTTCATTTGCTAACTTCTTACAAATCCTTCTAAAATCTTTACTAATCGGATAGTAGGATTATCATAATATCCGAAATTATCCGTTGCATCCAAAATGGATATGGGATGATTTGAAATCCGTTATCCGGATTTTGTGGCTGACGCTGTAAAGGGAAACTCAGCACATATATGGACAAAACACAGGATAAAATACAGCCCTACACTGGCCAAAGGTCCAGACGCCACAGCCTCGTTGGTCGGGTGTACTGCGTGGAAGCGAGGTCGACATCTTTGTACCTTCTCAAAAGGTCACCCCTTATATCCCGGATGAAAGAGGATGTGGTCACCCTATCAAAACAAGTCAGCCATTTGCAAAAATGGATGCAAGACCCCTGAACAACAAGCAGAATACTCACTCGCCAACCCTAAAGCTAGGCCTGAGAGAACGAAAGGAGAAATTCCGCTCCGATAAGGTCCTCTTGAGCTTCTTCCACAGTGTGTTTTTCTTCGCCATCAGGCTCATGGAGAAGGAACCAAAAAATCACACATGCATACGCGCACCAACAGAACAACGTCCAAGGCAACGCAACAACTAAAGCTTTTGAGTACTGCACCTGCAATGAAGCCCTGAAATTATGTAACACCTAGAAGAGCCACGGGCGAATGGCTTAAACATCAAAATGACATAGCGAGTTTCAGCCAAGAAAACAAACAAAAAAAAAAATCTACTCAAGTCGGAAGATTCAGCAGTAATTAATGCCTTCTTCCCTTTCGCCGGGAAAAATCCCTCTTTTGATTGTCCAGGGACATAAAAGGGAAATGTTTAAGGTGGCTAATCGCTAAACAATAAAGCTATGCCAGAAAACGCAATGTATTCTGACGCCCACAACCAGGGAAAAGCCTTGGAAAGGTTCCCTTGCACCTGAGAGGCCCAGCTTCCTTCCAACACTTCCAAGTCATTCTGTGATTTTCCGAGTGGACACGCGCGCTATCCGAACACGTGCACAGTTACCAAGCACAGCCACTAACTCTCTAGCCTTCTTAAACCCGAAGGTTTATGGATGCAGCAACACAAGTCTTCCATCTGTCCCTATCCTGGGCAAGATCAATCCAATCTTTTCCATCCTTACCAATTTCCTTTAGGGCCATCTCAACGTTATCCCTCAATCTTCGTCTTGGCTTTCTTACAGGTAAAGACGTATTGTCACTACACGCTATTAAGAATTTTTGAAAGTACAGGGTGCACATGATTACAAACGTTTGTACCTTCCAAAGTTTTATAGACACAGAAGTGAATCTCATGACAAAGTGTGAGATAACTCACCAAGATTTTTGGACATCAGTAAAACTCCACGTAAGAACCTGCAGTTGCCCGAAGCACATCTAAGCGAAATTCCCCTTCTGTTCACGTTTTGGCAGATTCCTCTCAGGGACATATTGGAAGCATATATCCTGTTTTTCAATGTATCAATGTGTGTTCTATGGGTTACAAGGCCTGGACGATTTACACCTTGCATACACTGAACAGAAAACTGTTTTCCTTTTACTTTGAGCAAAACACTCGTTCTACACTTTCTTCTGATGTCGATCACTGACCCTTTCGTGAAAGATCACACACACTCCTCGTTTCCTTGAACTTTCACACCAGAACTTTCTGTTTTGACATCAGGTTGTATGTGACCTTCCGTACTTAGTGTGAAAGTTCCCATGGTAAATGTGTCTCGTCATATGATAGCACACACTGCACTTTTTAACTTGTTTTCACATTTTGAACACATTTTTAATTTCTTGGACACAGTTCCTGCTTCACTAATACTACGTCCATGGGACTTGGACCCAAAGAAAATTGGTGAGTTTTCCCAAACTTTCCTTAGAAACTTCACAAGATAAAAGGTTTGTAATCACTGAGGGACTTTGCGGACACCCTGAACCGTATAGCTGACATTACAATTAGGCAGGATTGATTGATTGATGGATTTAACATTTTTGGGTTCGTCGGCACATATAACCATTTTGCACCCTTCCTCGTATTCGGGGAAATATCCCCTTATCTAAACTTCTTACTTAAAAATTTAGAAGGGGTGTAACAAACCCCTTAAGAAAGGGTAAACGTGCGACATTGTAAAGGGACCTGCACAAGACAAACAACACATTATAAAGTAAGAATCAACTAAAAACTTCCTCACAGGCAGTGGACGAGACCAGCTGTTTGTAAACAGCATTTGTTAAAACACTGTCATCTCCCAACAGAGATGATAAACGGGAGAAAACCCATTATGAATATATCGAACGGCATGGTTCAACAGTATATGAGGTTCGTATATCAAGAAATTATTAGGGATTGTAGCTGTCCTGGCGACGTGATTCGAACAAGTGTTCTCGGGTTACCAGGCAGGTTAATTTGGCGATAGCGTCCAACGATTCGAGAGCATGCATTGCTCTCTTCAACGGGGAATGTTTATTGGAGAATAAAGCAGAACTCTCGCCAGGCACAGGCCCGGTGGAGGCACATGGACATGAAGACCAAGGCTCTACTACTCCGCTCAGTCAAATAAACGCGCAATGAGACCCCGGAAGCGCGGCAGCAGAACGGAACAATTTCGCTTCCGGCGTCTTAATGGGCGATAACCCTCAAGACAACCTGCAGACTTCTAACAGGAAATTCCGTGCTTCGGTTCCGCACGTCCCCCTGTAGTAAGCGCTACACCATTTGATTTCAAGAGAAGCAGACGACAGAAGTTCTGTTGCCGGATTTTCCCGTGTTTCCCCGCGTCTCAGTGCGCGAGGGTGAACCAGACAAGAATTGAAGCATTCCACCGAATAACGTTCTATGGCACATTTCAGTGAAAGCGAGAACAATGGATAAAACCTGTTGTATGTTACTGGACTACGGTAGAAAAAACATAAAACCTTATGCAAACACAGTAGCAATCTTTGGGCAACATCCGACTTTATGACTGGCCAGCTTGTAGCCTGTAGAAGAAGGGTCGCAGCACGATTTCACTGCTAACTCAACACATTCCCAAAAGTGCCATACAGCGTTATTCGATGAAATGCTTCAATTGTCAAGTGTTTCGAAGAATCATATGTCTGCATTACTCAACGAAAGCTAGAGAACTGCTCAATGTATGTAAAACTACTATCGGATTAAAATTTATGGATCCCCGATTTTGGACTAATTAAAAATTAACCAGTAGACGTACGTAAAAACGAGTTACATGAAAATTTAGCTTCAATTCTGCGTTAAGCTATGGTAAAGAACTTTTTTTTTCGACTATGCCTTCGAATTTTTATCGATATGAGAAAAAATAAGTGCCGATTTCTTGGTGTTTTCAAAATGACCCATCTCTTTAGTGAATAAAAAAACTTGTGGTCTGATCGATCTGTGATTTAAATATGCAGGTAGAAAGGTTTTAAACACAATTTAATTTCCAGATTTTTAAAATCAGCCAAAATGAGACTCTTACCAATTTTGCGGAACTTTATCTTAGTATTGGGTCTACAAATACGATTTTGGTCTTGTTTCAAAGCTCCTTGCAGCTGTTTTAAAACCCATTATCATTGTCAATTCGCATTGCGAAACCGATTGTATAGAGATTTTTATTCAACGGAGTAAATATGTGTGTTGAACTTGGTGACACCGCTCGTAGTGACAGCTCCCAGTTTCCACTGTTGAAGGGGAAGAGTGACAATTAACGCACCAGTTGTGCATTTATTTCAATATTATCGGAATGGGTACTACTACTAAAAAAAACCTTGACTATACAAGAGAGTATGAATTTCTCTCCATGTTGCACGTGGAAGCGGTTTTTTGAGGTGATCATTAAGCTTGACACGATATTTGAAAAATATGATGAATAAGTATTTACAGAATCCCATGTATTCCTTATGGCAAATCGACTTCAACTTCAAGTTACGGCTAATCAAATGGGAGTTTCGACTCTTCCTACTACTATGACATAGTTCAACGTGTCCTTTTCCATCCATGTACTTTTCTACGTCATTGGATGTTTGACATTCCAGAGAGAACGAATAAAATAATGGTCCCATAAACGTAATGCATTTCTTCTTGCCTCCTACGACCATCCTGGCAGTGTTGCCAAATCTGATGTGCATAAAAGAGCTAAATTTCACCTTAAATGGAGCTAAAGATGACTTTCAAGGAACTAGAATAACGTAGGCTGCATAAAGTCCCTCATAGGGTAATTTTAGGTGTCAGAGGGGTGGAGGCGCTGCTTTTACCGTTAGCTTTAAAGTGATGGTAATTTATTCTTAATTTTCACCTACTAGATCTGGCGTCATCATCCATCTCAATAATCCACCATCGGTCGTATGAAATCGAAAAGAAAGTATTATCGGATAACAATATTGTCATCTTCACCTCAGCCACGGCGCTACACATAAGTAGCTGGCGAGGCAAGAGGGGGTGGTTGACGCAGCCAATATAACAATATCACGTCACGTGCAAAATGTATACTCATGGCAAAAGTTCATCTTTGTGGGCCGGAGCCAGTGGTGTCATCATAGTGGGACAGGGGGGCGGATGCTACAGTTCACAGCCAAAAGAATGCACAAAAGGGCCAGATCTGGTTCCAAAAGAGCTAAGCTGGCAACAGTGATCTATCTACAGGCGTTCCTCTCATCAATGAATTATACATTAATTATTTGAATTTAGATATTGTTGATGAAGACACAGTTGACTTTTGGAAGGAGAGTCAAAGACTGGATCAATGCTGTTCTGAAATTATATGGCATTTAAAGGAAGGCAATACTCCGAAAGGATCCAAAGAGATTTACACATTCCATGACGGTCTTCTGTTTCTGAAGCACTTTCCAGACGATAAATGGAAACTGGTAGTTCCAAGGGAGTTGGTACCTAAAATTCTACATCGACTTCACGATAAGCAAGGACATTTTGGATATTTTAAGGTTCATAATAAATGCAAAGATTATTTTTATTGGCCAAAAATGAAAGATACTATTAAGGAATATCTCAGAAACTGCTTAACATGTGCAAAGACTAAGCAGACAGTCTTAAAAATTGATAAAGAAATTTTGCATGTACATACTACAACCCCTCACAGTATGCTTTCTATAGACCTTATTGGACCTTTACCGAAATCACAAAGTTATAGCTTTATTATAACAATCGTGGACGTTATGTCGAAATTTATAATGGCCTACCCTTTGAGAAAAGCTACAACCAAGGAAATTATAAATAAGTTCCAACTTCAATATTTTTATCACTATCCACTTTCTAAAGTAATTTTGTCTGACAATGGATCTCAATTTCGATCAGCTGAGTGGAAGAGTTTTGTAGAATCGAATGGAATAAAACATGTTACAACATCAGGGTATTCACCTTTCGCCAACCCAATTGAGCGATACAATAAGGAAATAATCAGGCTACTAAGACTATACACAAAGGATAATCATCAGCAGTGGTTTAAACACTTAAGTGTAATTATTAGACTTTTAAACAGTTCGGTATCTGAGGTTACAGGATTTACGCCGAATGAATTGTTTCTTCATGATAATGTCAAGAATACAGTATTTCATCAAATTAATTGGCCATCTGAACTGGAGAACGTGACATGGCAGAATAAATGTCTAATGGCAAAAACAAGAATGAAGAAAAGGGCTATAACCAAAACGAAGAAAGAGGATGGAAGGAGTATCACAATCGCAGTCAACGATATTGTTCTTGTTAAAAACCACGAGAAGAGCAGCTTCCTTAATAAGAAAATTCACAAATTTCTGGATTTATGGTTAGGTCCTTACTTAGTTAAAAGTGTTAAGAACAATTATGTGGAACTTATGTCTCTAGATGGGAAGAAATCTGTAAATAAGCAAAATTTGTCTAATGTAAAGAAGTTTAATTGTTCAGCCAACAGGAAAACAGAGTTGCTTAAATTTGCTTAAATAATTCTTGAATGTAGTTAGGTTAAGGTAACTACGGACACTTCTACAATTAAAAATGTTGGATATTTGCATATTCAAGAATATTGTTTATTCATTTAATGTACTGAATTCATGCAACTAAAACAAAATTAAGAATATGTCAGTCAAGTTTGATTCACGGAGATCATAGTGAATTGAATTATTATTGTTTGAAAAAAAAATTATGTTGTAATTTAAAAATGCAATGTTCACAAGTTTGTAACTAAATGCAAAATTTTCGATATTTACAGAACTTAAATAAGTCGAAAATTTTCACCTGGAAGGGGTGCGTATTGTGACTGACCCAAAGATGTTCATTATTTCATGTATGATTTATTGTTTAATTTTGTGTTTAACATGCATTATGATATTTATGTTGTTATCAATTACTATTTTGTTATGTTCCAAAACGTTGTAGAATTAATAAGATGTATAATTAATTATTGATAATGTGAAATTGCGATGTATAAATTACTATACATATTTTGAGCATAGCAACGAAAAACAAAAGAAAGTAGTAGATCGATAAGTGAAAAATATATTGAAATTATATATAGTGACGTCCGAGTTTTCTTTGAATTTAACAAACTGTAAGTAGATTTGGATAAAGATAAATACTAGGATGTTTCGTTGAAGTGTGTGTGAAAGACTTGCTTCAAACTGCTCACAAATGCTGAAGACAAAACACTACCGAATACGTGAGGAAGCCAATATTTTCAAGACGTGTACCAAAAATTATTGTTCCTTATGCAGAACTTACCTGACAGAAAGTGTGAAATCTCCAGGATTACTACGGCTTGGTCGCGCCAGGAAACTCCCATCGAAGCCCCGATCCATCAGCAGGACTTCCGCTTCGATACCCGAAACGTTGGGGTGGAACCATCTGTAGAAAAAAAAAAAAATAACATGTATTTCCGTTAGAAAACTTCAGAAATTATGATTAAAATGCAATCTAACTGTTATGCAATCAAGTTTAAACCTTGTTCATACACTTTGCAGCGTGTTTATAGATTTGCAGCCGAATGGACAAAATTTACACAATCAAAAATACCGTATACAGGGTGGCCACTCTACAACCATGATAAAATTCAAGTACAATTCCCGGTTTTCAAGACGAACTTCCCAAAATTCAAGGATACAAGCAGATCTTTTCTCCATTTTAACCTTATGTATTATTGCCTCACACCACCCGCACACGTACACACACAAATACATTAATATAAAGGGTCTGCCTGAATCAAATGTATCAAATGTCTAATTAAATTAAACGGTATATATATATATGCATACACACTCAGATTCAAAACACATCTACAAACACAAGTTACATATTACGGGATATATTAATCCATGGGCGTCCGGAAGGGGGGGCAAGGGGGGGCCGTGGCCCCCCCCTGGAAAATGAAAGTCAACCAAAAATTATGTATTTCACACATAAAATTTCATTTTAGCCACAATAATATGTTAGTTATTGCATGAACACCATAAATTCAAATTTAAGCAATGTTTTTTTTAGGGAACAACACTCTTTTGGGGGAAAATGTGACTTTTTGCCCCCCCCTGGAAAAAAAATACCTTCCTTGCCCCTCCCTGGAAAAAATCCTGCGGACGTCCATGTATTAATCTACGATTTTTTAAAAATTGTACAAGAATTTCAAACTCAAAATTTCCTAATCAACTTCAAGATATCTTGCAATAATCTTCCATTTGTCAGATAGATTGTTCTGCAAGGGATACTAACAAAATAAACGGACTGAGAGAATTCTGTTTCATTTTCACGCAGCTTTATTTTCCTTCCTCGATAAAAATAGAAGCTAAACCGTAAAAAAAAATTGCCTTAGGGCATTTATAAATATGTATAAATTCAATGGGATCTGCATTAATAAAGTTGCAATTTTTCACGTTTACGGAGGAAAATTCACGCAGAATTCACGTAGAATTCCCGGAGACAATAATTCACGCATAATTCCCGGTGAGTAACCACCCTGGTATTACAACTGATTCATTGACTTAGTTATTTTACTTCGCTTTTCTGCCACTTTTGGCTAATTGCGAAGATGAGGATGAGTGATAAGTGAGTTGGATGAAGGGGGAATCACAAATCACACAGACGATTATACTGGCTCTTGAGTCCAGAGTGTCGCTAGTCTCCAAAATGTAGGGTATATTACGTGGAAGGGAGGTTGACATTTGGTCATTTTCGCAAAGGGTCACCCCTTTTATTACTATAAGAAACAACCACGAAAGTCGGTAATTAATACAAAAACTATTACCAGTAATTCAACAATACTTGAATAATGCCCATTTTCAGTCGCATATTATTTCAGAGGCCAAAATTGAATACTGCCTCCACGCATTAAAACATATCTAATCATAATGTACCATTACTTATACATTTTCTAATTTTTAGTGCTAAAAGTGTCGGTACATTTCACATGTCCTTTTTAAGACTTTTCTTGAAAATGATCTGTGTGAAACGATGAGACAAGAGGTGGACTGCCAATCGAAGAATTCTCATGGAAAAATATCTATGACGCAGGCCCGTAGCTAGAATTGATCTCCAGGCCTCATGGTTATCACGGGAGCTTTGTAAACAAAGTCCATTTTTTAAAAGTATTAACTGAAGGCATATTATGTGTGAGGGGTATCATTAAGTTAATATAAAAAATAAAATTTATAAATATCATTCGAATCCTACAGCTTCTCTATATTTTCTAAAACATCTCTTGAAGTGTTAATTGACTGCTACTCACATCATCCCTAACTACACACTTCATATCCCTTTTGATGATACAGATATTTATATCACAGAAAAAAAAATTGGAGAATAGTGCCTACCGTGCATTCTACCCCCGGCCGAAGCAGTAAAACTCCCCTTCGTTCCCAAAACTTGGGAGCTGTTAACCTTTGATGCAGATGTGGATGGAATGTGGATGATTTGATTTTAAAATTTTGGGTGCGTCAGCACTAAGGCAATTTACACCCGTCACACTATACGGGGTCCAGCCCCTTACCATTTCACATAACTCTAGCGTTGCTTAATTAAAATCTTAAAATATTAAAATGTTCTGACTTTCGTTAAAAGCCGAGGCTGCAAAGAACACTCGGCACAAATAAGGACAAAACACAGGACAACACAAACAAAATTATACTGGCCATGGGGCCAGTCGCCAGAGCCTCGTTAGTCTTCAGTCCAGGGTGTACTGACGTGGAAGTGAGGTTGACATTTGGGTGTACTACGTGGAAGATCACCTCTTACACCCCAGGAATGTGGATGATGACGTCAAAGTCATAGGTTTCTGTCTAAAAGGAAAGCCGCAACAGGGGCAGTAAAGACACAGATAAAGAAGTTCTAACTTTCTAAAGTCTAGACAATCTTCTAAATACTT
The DNA here is from genome assembly GCF_977018435.1 of Lepisma saccharinum. Taxonomy (NCBI): domain Eukaryota; kingdom Metazoa; phylum Arthropoda; class Insecta; order Zygentoma; family Lepismatidae; genus Lepisma; species Lepisma saccharinum. The sequence goes on from NC_139257.1 coordinate 27,335,086, forward strand.
GCCGCTACATAGACTTGGACTCCTAAACAAGTTGAACAAATGTAATGTCTGCTGTATATGCTTTGTGAATTTATCCTTCACCGAGTTGTGAGTGAAACAATATCTGCGGCTGACAGCCGCCAGGGGGTGCTGAACTACGGCTACGGGCCTGCTATGACGTCACTTCCTTTTCCACCTCACACGGAAGTAAAGGTTTCCCACCCGAACATCACACATACACACAAAGCAGATAAAAATTTTACACAAGAACACGCCTAAGCAGAGGTGCCCAAAGGAGTTATGGCGCAGATTGCGTCATCGAAATTTTTGGGGGGATTTTTTCTCTTCAAATAATATAAAATTCAACATTTATATCTTTTTCCAAAATCTATGTAAAGAGTTTACACCTTAAACGTACCATATTTAATCCATTAGATGAAGAAAAGAAAGTGTTTAAGGGTATTATCGAAGGTGGGGAGATATACAACTTTTACATACTAGGCCTTAATTAATATGTGGGTTCTGGGGGGGTACTGAATTAAATTTGGGGGGGGACAGTATCAAGGGATTTCTGTATTTAGCAATATGGTATCCACACGTTTTCGACCCCGAACTTGCCAAAGGAGAAGCTGGAAAAGACTAAGAAAGTATTGGCATCTTATTAAATTAATATTCTCTTGAAAGTCTGCAAAGAAATGGATGTAAAGGTTTTGTTGCTCGCTTCGCTTGCAATTTTGTGTTGCTAAGATGCGTGTTTGGCGCTTTAATGAGGTGAATGTGAAGTTTTTATACTATAGCTGCATTACAAGACAAGCGATATTCTCGATTATGATCAACGATTTTAGGGGTGGTCTTGAGTGATGGGCACCATTGTTTAGGAAGGAGGGGCAGATCAAGTATAGTGTTCAGTAAAGCTAAGAAGAAAGTTACTTTCGGTAGACACGCTGTCGTAATTAAATACTTGTGCAGATTACGATATGGTGTGAGGGCGCGAATAATATGATTTAGGGGGGAGGGGCGCATGACGATTTTTTGGTGGATGTGCCATTGGCGTTGGGGGGGATGGGCACCCCTGCACCTAAGGTGTTATTAAAGTTGAGTAAAGTACTACACACAAAAGGACAGTGAAACAAAGGAACGCGCCTATATCATACCTTACATACATTCACTTCAATCAATGTGACACAGAATGGGCAAGGAACGTAACGCGCTACAAAGCCTGAAGTCCCAGGTTCGAGTTCTCGTCACGCATGGTTTTATAATGTCTATTCAGTTATTAATAGGGCTAGGACTTTTATGACCTAAAAATCACCAAAATATGAGAAAATAAAATATGATCTTATGACCTAAAATTTTACAAAATATGCCCTTATAACTGGACTGTTTCAAACATAAATATCTAACATACGCTGAAATATTTTCACATATGCACTATTTTAGTTCACTTTATAGGCCTTGAGATGCAATGCACAATTAATACTTTCTGAAAATATTCAAATAAAAATGAAAAAAGATTTAGCTGCAGTTAAAAAAACCCTTGAGTAAGAACGAATCCACTTCGAAAATGACTGTATATTTCTTGAAAAAGGAAAATATGCTGAATATGACCGAAAATCCATCAAAACATGCTCTATCACGTAGAAATGGCCAAACATGCCCTTAAAAAGCACCTTAATTCAACTAGTTTTTCACAATATGAATTTTTATATATTTAGGGACATCACCCTTACTAAAAAAAAATATATATATGCTAAGTCATGAAAATCTTATCCCTAGTTATCACCCAGCCTCATCTTCACGATTAACCTAAGAGGTACAAAAGTGACTACAATAAGGAAAATATAAATAAACACTTAAAAGCGAAGCTGCGTCTTTGGCTGATCCTTTAAAAAAAACGCTATGATGTTCCAACTTCTGAAAAATTACAGATGTTTGCAACTATTTCATTCGATTGATTGGTTTATTTTACTTCGCTTTTCTGCCACTTTTGGCTAATGACGAAGATGAGGATGTGATGATATGGTGAAATTGATGAAGGGACACTCACAAAGAACGCCCATGAGGATGTCGGGATTCCAACCCGGGACCCTGGTAGCGTGCTGTGCTAACCACTCAGCCACGGAGTTCGTCTCCTTCATTGGAGTGGAAATGTGTACAGTTTCGCTATTGTCTAGATATATGTGATAGAAAATAGGTTTACAGCTCTTGACATTTTCCGGAATTTGGGATATCAGAGAGGATTTTTCGAAAACTACTTCGCTGACGTTCGCCAAATGCTCCACGGGGCATCAAAACTAACCACACTGTAGCCGCCGACAAATCTAAATTTACACCACCACACCAATATAAAGTGCTCTTCTTATGTTAGTGTTCCAAAGCTGGACTATAAATGATTTCACACCAAAAATCTTCCGAACAAAATAGAAATTGTGTACAGTAAGTCTCGATTATAAATCCTAATTGCAGATAGGAATTCTTGAGAAAAAAAAATTCCAAAAAATTACCTTGCGGTGCTCATTTGTCAGAATTCCAGACACCCCCATTCCGACCCGGAATCGCAGCTGCCACACACAGCTGGAGTTTCCCGGAGCTGAGGAGGCGCGGTCCGGAGCACCTGGAACCGGAAGCGCCTGCGCAGTGTCTCGGTTGTTGCGCCCCAGTGGTGGTAAATGGAGGGAAATGTCCCTCAATATGAAGGAAATTCCCACGACCGAGGGAAATTCTGAAAACTAGTATTGAGACGGAGGGAATGTGATTACAGACATTCTTGAAAGTAACGACAAAAGGTGCGAGATCTTCACTTTGTGTTGATTTAACATGCTAATAACCAAGTTTTGTTAAAGTGGTCTTGCAATTCATTAGAACAAAGTTTACTCAGCACATTCAAAATAATTTGATAGCGTCGTTTATCTGCCACTTAATATGGAGAAATTGATGAAGGCACACTAAAAAATAACGCTAACCACTCCGCCACAGAGATCGGCAACACTTTAAAAATAAAAATATTTTTACAAAGAGTATAGAACCCCAAGAAGATGTTCCTATAGAAAAAAAGGCATTTTATATATTTTCAAAGGAATTCCTGCTTTCACACAAGTTATTTCGATCCTATCATCATTATCATCTTTCCTTGTGGACTTCCTAACAATACAAATTATATTTCTATAGAGTGGTTCTGGTGGCTGTAAAAACCAAAGAAAAATAACAAGTAATATGAGAATACTCACTACACTGGCGTTCGTGACAGCTATTGGTCCTTTCAGGCTTACAATTATGATTGGCAATGATTAATTATTATTCTGGTGATTTTGTAGTGAAAGATGCCAACATCCGTGGCGGTGGTTAGCATAGAATGATACACCATAGGACAAGGTTCGAATCTCGTTTTGGGCATGGGCTCTACTTGTGAGGGCCCCATCAATTACATCATCCACCCATACTCATTGTACCGATTAGCGAAAAGCGGTAGAAAGGCGAGGCTAGGTAACATAAATCATGTAAAGTGTAGGGAGAGTTGTGATGGAACAGTAGTAAAAAATTGTCAAATTGGGTTACATGCATGTGTTGCGTATTTTTGTTATTTAGAGTCCCATTCCTGCCACTAATCGCAACGGTGACCGATGATCTGCTCAAATTGATGACGGGCCATTAGGAGAGACTGTCGGGACTCGAACTCGGAACTTCGGTGGCGAGATCAGAATCCGACCACCGAGCAGGTTAAATTGGTAGCCGGACAATTGCGATGAACACAGAAGTGAAAAGATGGACAATTGCGATGACATTTTAAATCTTTATAACATTGAAGGGTGACTTAATACCCCGTACAATACCTCTTAGAAGCGAATTATGTGAAATATTGATATTTTCAAATAGAACACCGATTCCTCTCACACTTTCTCCAGGCTTGTGACTGACAAGGTAGCTTGTAAACGTACTTGCATTACAACCACTTTGACGTGTTTTCAAAATCAGTATTATTACACACATCGTCAGTCATAACGATTTCCTCATTCTCGTACTTATGTTATACTTTTCTCTTTTCATTTATTTCTTGTCAGTACTGAAGTGCTTCTTCAAACTTGGCTGGGAATTTGGTTCAATCAAGTTTTTGAACATGGCTAGAGCCGATACATTTTGAAGTCATCAGTTTCCTCATATGTGCGAATACACTTTCCAACTCTCTCGTCGATTTTAATGTCACGCTTCCTCTTTTTCTGACCTTCTAGATTAAGTTCCATCCGCATGTACAAGGGTTGATCAAATGAAAAGGTACAAAACGACACTGTCGGTGTAAATGAATACTTTATTCAAAGATAGGCCTGATCACATTGATCCCATTGATGAACGAGCCGAATGATTCCTTTTTCCCAGAATTCCTTTGGCCGTGACGCGACCCAGTCCTTCACAGCGTCCTTAAGTTCATCGTCCGAGGTGAAGCGCTTTCCTTTGAGATGCTTTTTCAGGGGAGAAAACACATTGAAGTCACAGGGGGATAAGTCCGGACTGTAGGGCGGATGGTCTAGCTGCTCCCACTTGAACCTGGCCAGTTCCGCGTGTGTGACCCTGTAGACGTGTGGACGTGCGTTATCATGGAGCAGAACGAAAACGGGCACTCCATTTCCTCACTGATTTGCCAAACACACAGTCTTCCCCGTAAACGTTCACCATCCGGCGATGAATATCGGCCGGTTTAACACCTTCCGCTGTCAGAAAACGGATAACGCCTCGCTGCTCCTCAACAGTCGAATTTGCCAATGTTAACGCCATCCTGTCCGAACACGCACTGCCGCGTCACTTGGACGGCGCTCTGTATCGGAGCCTCTGCTCTCTCCTGCGCATGCGCGTTCCCCTGCATGCTCCGATGCCGCGTGGCGACTCCAATCGCACCCCTACATATCACGCTACGTTCTCCCATCGCGGCATCGGTATTATATAAACGATTCCGTTGTTACGACGTTTCGTACCTTTTCATTTGATCAACCCTTGTACTTGATGTTGGTGTCTTCTGCTTGGCTCTTGAGGCAGGCCAGAACAAGCCACCTACTTATTTTGTTCTTCCAACCTTCTACAGCATTATTAGTTCTGTGGCGCCTTTGGTTAGGTTAGATTAGGTCCTGATCGTCGAAATTGTCCTACCATTAATTTGTAAAATGACCTTCACCGTGAAAACCATCGCAATTGTCCGTGATTTTGGCTTCATCGCAATTGGCCGAGATTCGGCTAAATTGGGCTACAGATCACCACTTTGATAAGAAAAAATATGTTTAAAATACTTTGGCATTGTTTCTTCAACAAGGATTTATCTGAGGAATTTTATATTCAGGAAAGTGAAATTTTAAATTTGCAAGAGGATTAGGTACCTCTTCTGTGTAAGACCTTATTAGAAACGGGGAAATGTTTGCCTTCTTTAAGGTAAAGTGTTATTAGAAAAGGGTAAACAGTATTCTGTGAAGAAACGTTACTAGAAGATAGTAAGGTTGCCATGTTTTGCGAGCAAATTTTGTGGGAGGGAGGGAAATTTCCGTGAAGGGAAAAAATGTATTAAAAAAAAGGGAAATTCTCGTGGAACAATTCGCGAAACGAGATTACCATCACGGTTTATGGCCGGCACGCTCACAATACGAAATCTCTAGATCACGACCTACAGAAAATTAAGTGTGTATACAACACGCGACACCTTTGTGGGTTTCCTTGCTTCCTGATTTCAAATGTAACGTCTATCCACGCTAGACAAGGCAAGCGTCAATAAGAAATGCGCTACTGATGCAGTGAAGTTACGTATGGTATCGATACGAGACGAAAATTGACGAAGTGTGAATCGTTTCGTTCTCGATTGATAAATACCCGTCTCGTTCTCGAACAGCAAGTCTGCACACGGAACACAAAAAGCAACGTCCCTGGGTCGATCCGGGTCCTACTGCGCCAATGACCTTTGGCATGGACTCTCCCTTCCGATCGTCGAAGGTTCCCAGGTTTCTCATTTTTGTCTTTCCCCGGATACCCCTAAAATCACTTTTTTTAGGGGCCGCGGTGCCGCGCCCGGAGCTCCAACGCCGAAACTTTTCGATTGCGCTGCAGAACTTGGGTATAGTCCGCGAATGCATGAGTTTGCCACCTGAAAGGGGAACCTCAATTTTGAAATGTGAAATTCACCCATAGTTTTTATTCGGTTATCTCACAGAGAAGTAGCAGCATTGACACAAACACTTATACTTTATAACTTCACTAACACGTAAAATCTGCAAATGGTGCAATTTTGATTTTTGTTATTTGATTGGTTCTTATTATTTAGCGTCGCATTTTGCCCCTTTTGGCTAATCGCGAACAATGTTATAAATAAAAACATCCCGGACTATCTGAGTGTAAAGCTTAAAGCCAGGAGTGAAACGCACTCTTACTCCACCAGAAGCGCCGCTAATCTCCATATACCTCGCTGCAGAACTTCTGTTTCGCAATCTTCATTCAGTTACATGGCACCCAGTAGCGAAGCGTAGTCTTACGAAGGAGGCAAGCAATGTTTCAGTACAACAAAACATGTAGTACAACGACATGCCGAGGGGAAAGATTCAAGGTTTATAGCCTCATTTACCCAGTCGCTGGATTTGTCAAAATATCGTAATAAAGTGACTGTACTAAAAATAAACCATATGATCCGCAAACGTCACATTTACTTTTTAAAAAAAATCCAGGTAACGTTATTCATAAGATATTAAACGTTTTGCATATGCGAACTTTCCGCATACGACTAAAGGGAGACGGAATTTCTTACTTACTTATTAGTACCTTTATTTGTTCATTATTATTTAATATGGTCAAACGGTGACCAAACCGATTTAGATAAAAAAAAATGGGAATCATTTGTTTATTTTACGCTGCATGATGTAATTTTGTATTTTTGGGCACCCTAAAAAACGCATTGGAGTAACTTAAACACTAAATAAAAAGTTAAACACAAACAATAAAAAATTCATTTCAAAGCAAAGAAACACATGCATAGACGATGTACTCACCACAATAAATTTCAAACTCTTGGTCCATTGGATGCCACCCTTAGTGACGATATTCATACTCCATTCTTCTTCTACGATTTACTTCTATGCCATGTACAAATATCAGTAGATAGTTTTTTCTCAGATAGCTTTATTTTCACCCCAAGTTTTATTCAAAAGCAGTCAATTTATTGATTGTAAAATTTGTGAAAGAGCTCACTTGAATTACTGCGTAAATAATTTGGCAGTTGCAAACACTGGTAGCGGTCAACACTTCTGGCGTAATTTGAGCTGGACCGACCAGGAAGCAGGGTGCAGGACCAAGGTCCGTCCAATCTTCCCTCCCTCCCTGAGAAAACTCTTCACGGGGGTGCAGAAATTCCACTGCCCCAACTCCCAATGTCAACTTTTTTTACGCGTTTTACATTTCGCGAAATCTAAAATAATTTGTAATATAATATGATATATATGGAATTTAGAACAGTGATAATAACTTCTTTTAGTTATTTTATGACTAACAATTATTATATTTGCGATCTTGTTTACGTGTTCATGAAGACAAATATTCGTTACTAGTTTTTGCTGGCAACGTACCCATAGATGAATCCTTCTGCTTTCGGTTGAACTCTGCTATTTTCGGGAATCACGCAAGCTCGGAAAGCACAGCTTTTTGTAGAAGCTTTGTGGACGGGTTCCACCAGAATTTCACGCTTCGCCATGTGACTCCTTCGGAGGCCTTATTTTCCCGCAGAACGGCTGCAAGCATTGAGGCTGGTGCTTGCTACAGAGCTGCTGGGGGAGTTTGCGGCCGCATTTTTTCGCGAAATCGAGTGCGATGGAAACTAAATACGGTTAGAACATTAAGTACATTAAATTATATTCGAATTATGCAAGCAGTGCTTGCATTGCTTGTACTATATCTTCGCCTCTGATGGCACCTAAAATCTGGAATGCACTCCCGAACGAAATAAAACAACTGAACTACAAACACTTTCGTAACTTGTTTCCTGTGAATTATTGAAAAAAACTGGACCGAAACTAAGTAATAATACATGTATATTATTATCTTTTCATTTATTGGCACACACGCACTGTATATATTTTGTCATCTCTTTTCTTTTTGTAGTAATAGTTTTTTTTTATACGATTAGTTTCTTTTATGTTATTTTACTTATGTAGTGTCTTATAATCTTCATGTATAATAATGTACCTAGGTACTTTGCTACATTTTTCTTTGTCGGGTTAGTGGTAGATCAGCATTTGCTGAACCTCGCCCAAGAATAAAGACCATTGAATTGAATTGAATATGATGAAGGAACGCACTCAAAGAATACCCATGGACAGTCCGGGATTCTAACTCGGGACCCCTGTCGTTGTAGCGTGCTGTGCTAAACACTCCGCCACGTAGGTCGGCTAATGGTGGACTTTTGGTGCATTAAAGATAGAAGTGTACTTCTATCAGCTGCTTTTTAACGTCGTTTATCCGTTATATTATTGGATCTCGGCATATTATTTCATTAGTAACGTTTTTTCCGTTGGATTGGGAGAGACACAATGCTTGCAATCGGATGTCAAAGGTTATCTTTGTTACTGCCGAGCTTGAAACTAGAAGACTACCATAAAGACAAGGACAACAAAAGGTTGAGAGGGAACCTCCCAAGGCTTTCGGTAGAGGTGAAGGTGAATCAGAAATGTCACATAGGAAGACGAACAAAAAGTAATTGATAAAACCTAGATCAGATTTTGTGCCCTCGGAAACTTCTCAGACTACATTTCCGTCGATCGTTTTTTTTTCTTCCTACATCATCCTTTTTTCTTCTCTTGTACTTTGTCTTCAAGATCAGATTACATTCTGCGAATGTAACCTTTTCGAAACTTGACACAACTCTTCTAGCCATGCTCGAAGGCATCGTTCAGCAAGATTTAATGTATCAATCCGCGATTGATCGGTTTTCTCTGGGAAGTAGTGCATGAATAATTTAGTCGCTCGCGTGGTCTTATCGAGGAAATAGGTCCGAAGAGACACGCTAAAAGAAAGAAAGAAATAGGGTGCCAGTTGCGCGACTCCTTTCTATCTTTTGTGTAAAACGCGACGATGAGGAAGAAACTGATTGATTTTGTTTATTTTCGCTTCTCTGCCACATTTTACTAATCGCGAAGATGAGGATGAGAGATGATATGATGAAATTGATATAGGGGCACTCAGCAAAAACCATGCCCAGGACTGGATTCGAACCTGGGACCTCTGGTGTCCTAGTGCGTTGGGTTGGCTTATTATGCGACGGAGGCTGGTTTCGATTTTTGATAATCTCATGGTGAGATGCATATACACAGGGGTAGAAAAATACAGTGCGCTGGTCACCATGGCGCTTGAATTTTCAAATTTAGTGCTAATATATATTTCTAATATTTCGAGTTCGCTTATGAAAATTTACATTACCTTTTTTAAAAAAATTGAAAAATGTTGAAAAAATGGCGCCAAAAATTCACCTTGAAAATTAAAAGATATATATCATTTCGAAAACGGTGCATTGTACACGAAAGGTACAGATAATCAAAATGAAAGAGCCGAAAATTTGCTAAATTATGTTTTTGTTTCATAGAGCTACCTTAAATCTTAATTGAATTAGAAAGCTTCAAATGTTTCCCTTATTAGAATTAGCGTCAAAGTTGGTTTCCAATACAAATAACATCAAATATGTAACAAACTATGTAATTTACGTCTTGAAGTCACTAGACAAAATTTATAGCTCGTGATTTCCTCTATAGAATGCATTTTGTTTCGTGCCTGTAGAGCCAGGGGTTGAGGAGCTATGTAGTTTAAAACAAATTCATGCGTTAGCCTCTGGATGTCGACTTCGCCACCGCTTCGGTGAATACGACCTCCTAGTCATACAACTAGGATATTTGTATCTATGGTGCAACCTTCTTAGTCATTTCCAGGATGACTTCATCCACATGTGTCACGTTGCATAACTTGTCTGTGGTCAGGTACGGAAGTGACACAAGGCCGAGCAGGACTTAGCTGAACCTACGAGAAACCACAGCTTCCTCTCGATGAGTGATCATGGGATACAGAGCACACGTGAAGTAATCCTTAGCGACTTTTGCATATTTGCGGTACCGAACCATTCTCAGTTTACGCTAGTCATTGCCAATAAATTCGCACGATATGCTCCACAGGGGGATCTAACCAGGGACGTTGTGATTACAAGGTGATAGGGTTAGTTTAAGTGGATGCAGGGTGGCCACCCTAGAACTATGACAAAATTCAAGTACAATCCCAGGTTTTCAAGCAGAATTTCCCAAAAATTCAAGGGTTCTAGAAGATGTTTTCTCTATTTCAACCACACTTATTACCGCCTCCCCATCCCCAATATAAAGGGTCTGCCTGCTACCAAAAAATCTAATTCAATTCAATTAAACGGTATGTATATTTACAATATTTAATTTAAGGTACGGATTATAGATTTGACATTTCACATACTCAAGACTTGAATACGTACATATACAAGCACAAGCAACGAATGTTACGGAATATACTAATCTACGAAAAATTGCTAATTGTATAAGAATTTCAAACTAAAATTTACTTAATCAACTTAAAGATATCTTGCAATAATCTTCCGTCTGTCAGATTTTTCTGCAAGGTCACTAACGAAGTAAACAGATTGAGATAATTCGGTTTTATTTTCCACACACCTATCTCTTCCTTTCTCGGAAAAACTAAAAATTATGTATACATTAAATTGGTTGATTGACTGACTTGCTTTATTTTACTTCGCTTTTTGAGCCACTTTTGGCTAATTTGCGAAGATGGGGATGAGTGATGAAATTGGTGAATGTACACTCACGAACATCCATGCCCATGCCAGGATTCGAACCCGGGACCCCTGGCGTCGTAGCGCAATGTGCTAACCACTCCGTCACGGGGGCCGGCATAAATTCAATGGGATTTGGATTAATAAAAGTTGCAATTTTTCACGTCTACGGAGAAGAATTCACGAATAATTCCTGGAGTAAAAATTTCAAGGAGCATTCCTGGTGAGTAGCTACCCTGCCAAAAGCTGTTCGTGCCTGATGTAATAGTTCACAATAAACTAGGTTTATAACATGCTGACGGACGATTCTAATTACCGCTGGGTTCTGGGCACTACTTTTGAACTCGAACAAAAAAGAGAAAAAAATAAGATTGCTGTAATAATAGTACTAAAGGGTAAGCATACCTATTTCTGAACGGCCAGTACGTGGGTAATAAACAACACGTCCAATTATCTTGAAACAAAACTACATTAAGGTTACATTTTCCCACAGAACTTCTGAACTTTTAATGGGGAACCTCTGTTGGTCGTGTTTCAACGAAACTTGATCGAAAACTATTTATTCGACTAGACTTTGACCTAATTGCTGTAAAGTACAAGGTGTCCAATGAACGCTATTGTTGGAAAATTACTCTGTCTTAACCTCGACTGCAGCTCCAATATTCTTAGTAGTAAAAAGTGTCTAGTGAATTACTACACGGATGGGTCTCTCGGTTTCAAATAACTTTTCTAGGAGACATATTGGCTTTAGCTGCGATTTATGAACGTACGTTAAAAATACACATGGATTCACTGAGTTTCGAGCATTGTAACAGGGTAAACATGGAAAATGTGACAAAATTCTGTGACATTCGTTATTTACATACATACAGCTAGGAAGGGAACATGAAAAGAAGAGTCCAGTGGCGTATTCTCCATGTAACCGCGTTTACTGCAGGAAAACAGTTTCTTTTTCATATATTTTCATACATTTAGCTATAATATATTAATTGCTCATTATATATTATGCAAATAATTAAACCACGCTTCTGAACCAGAACTTAAAGTTCTGAGGACCGGGTTTCATCTCTGATTGTACGTGGGGAGCATTGTTGCTACATGAAGGGAAATTTTATGAAAAATATAGAAATTGCCGGAAGATTTTAAGTTGTGGGAATTCTGTTTTTGTTTAACTTGCATGTAGAGTGTATATAATAAATATATATAGAATAAATAAGAATTGTTGCGGTAAACCAGGACAAATCTTCAGAATACGCCACTGGAAGCGTTGTTTATCCTGCATATTTTGAACAAAAACGTTTTCCATTGGTTGTACAGTTGTTATGGAACCATTAACAACAATAACAAAATTCCTATCAAGCTGGTGAATGATAAAAATCAAGAGGTAATGCACGATACAATGATGTTTTCAGAATAGCATATAACAGTTGGGCTGAAAAGTTCGTAGGCTGACTCATAGATGGCGTTACTAGAATTAAATCGATGTGATTTTTACTTAGTACTAACCTTCAAAAGATACGTGTATAAATTTCACAGCTGTTGGATAATTAGTTCGTGAGATATAGCATTGTGAGTGAAGCAGCTTTTGTTATTGTGAAAAAATGGATAAAAAAGAATTTCGTGTGTTAATAAAGCATTGCTTTTTGGCGAAAAAAAATACTGTTGAAGCCAAGGCTTGGCTTGCTAAACATTATTCGGACTCTGCACCAGGAAAATCAACCGTTGAGAAGTGGTTTGCTAAATTTAAACGAGGCGAAATGAGCATCGAAGACGATGCACGCAGTGGACGCCCCAAAGAGGCTGTTACTGACGAAAACATCAAAAAAGTCCACAAAATAATTTTAAATGATCGTTAAGTGAAGTTGATCGAGATAGCTGAGACTTTAAAAATATCAAAGGAACGTGTTGGACATATTGTGCATGAATATTTGAACATGCGAAAGCTGTGTGCAAAATGGATGCCGCGCGTGCTGTTTCATCAAGACAATGCACCGTGTCACAAATCAATGAAAACGATGGCAAAATTATATGAATTAGACTACGAATTGCTTCCCCATCTACCATATTCTCCAGATGGCCCCCAGTGACTTTTTCCTGTTTGCAGACCTTAAAAGAATGCTCGCTGGAAAGAAATTTAGCACTGATGAAGAGGTAATCGCCGAAACTGAGGCCTATTTTGAGGCTAAAGAGAAATCGTACTATAAAAATGGCATCGAAAAATTGTATGACCGCTATAATCGTTGTATCGCCCTCGAAGGCAACTATATTGAATAATAAAATCGAATTTTGTCAAAAAAATATTTTTTACTATGTTAGCCTACGAAGTTTTCAGCCCAACTGTTATGTTGTAGAAATGTAGAAATTTCAGTAAGTTCATTACAAAGGCTGAAGGGATGACGTCATCAGAGGTGCCCTTCCGCCCCCCAAGGTCTATGATGCACTCCCCCCAAAAAGGTAGAACATCCCCCGCCCCCTTTATGCAGAATTATTTACTCAAATTATTTTGATCAGCCAGAATTTGAGGAACAATATAATAAAGACATATTTAAGCAATATATGATTACTTTAGGTACTGTAAGATCACTTTCATGTTTGCTAACATAAAATGTGCAAAACTGCTCATGCTCACTGCCATTGTTAGTGTACTGAACCCAGAGGCGCAACCACGATTTTTTGTCTGGGGGGGGGGGGCAAGTACCAGGAAAAAGGTACCAACAATAATCATAATAATAATAACAATAATGACATTACTATTATTATTATTACTAGTGGTAGTAGTAGTAGTATCAAAGACGTTATTATCCCCATAAATTACGCAAAGAGGGGGTCGAAGTTGGTACTAAAGCATTTATTTGGAACAAACGATTTGAAATATTTTTTCAACAGTCAATTTCACATTAGCTAATAATAGAAAATAAGGACACAAGCTGTATTTTTGAATGGCAGAAAATGAATGATAAATGCATTCCGATGATAATTCTTTTTGTACATATAAGATGCATAACTTTCATTTACGCATATGCAACATGGAGCGACATAAATGTAAGAAAATACATATGCAACATGTTAACATTAATTGTGTACGTATTCAAAGTTTATTCAATTCATATATACAACACATATTGTTTAAATACATCACATTACAGAAAACAATCAAATTGCGAGCGAAGCGAGGAAGAAAATTTTTATATCCAATTTTTGCAATTGAAAACAATATTGATTTAATAGGGCACAAATAATTCCACTGGACGCCATGGCAGACTCCCACCGCCCCCTAGATACGGCTCTGAACCTGGTACAGAGACAAGCAGGGTTTGCGAGCGAAGCGAGCAAGACAATTTTTCGAAATGTATTTTAATATGCATAAGATTTGAAAAAGAAGGGGGCAATTGCTCCTCTGTGCACACCCTGCGGGTGCCTTTGGCCGTCAATGTTTGCCCCTCACCCTATTTGCCCCTAATAGGGCGCAAATAATATCATGGGGCGCCAAGGCATTCTCTCTTTCACAACTACTTTTCATTCAGATCATTCGGCACCCATGGCCGACTCGCGCCGCCACCTAGCTACTGCCTGAACTTGACGAAACTGAGAAAAGCAGGGTTTGCGAGCGAAGTGAGGAAGAAAGTTTTACGAAATGTACTTTTATTTGCATAAAATCTTAAATCGACGGGCAATTCTCCTCTGTGCCGCCTCTGCAGGTGCCCTTGGCCGTTAACGTTTGCTCCCTTGACCCCCTATAATTAACTTCCCTCGAAGATTGGTGGGGGCAATGCCCCCTGCCACCCCCTGTGGTTGCGCCACTGACTGAACCTTATTCTGCAAAGTTTGTCTGCTTGACTAACCTTGTATTAATGCGAATAGGATACCTGCCCCCTTTTCAAACCGATTCTAAAGGCATAAGAGGTGGCGTTTTATTTCAAGCCATCACCTCGATCACCCACAGGTAGTAATAATAATAATAATAATAATAAATTTTCTTTATTCAGCGGGCGAGGTTCAGCCAAGGGCTGCTCTGCCACCTAACCCTTGTCAATATGAGAATACATATGAGATGATTATAAACTTATGGAGCAGTAAGCTAAACGTAAAATAATAATAATAATAATAATAATAAAAAAAAATAAAAAATGAAGAAAGAAAAAAATACATAGGAATTAGTTGCAAAAAAAAGTGTAACTAGGAATAAAAAAGACAATAGTAATAATAATACAATAATACAATTCCTTATAGTGAGTGACTTGATACCTTCAGTATGTGCCCCGACTCTGCCATTGTTCCATTAACAGCAGATCTTTTATTTTACCTTTAAAATATAATGGGTTTTTTACACTAGCGATATTTGCAGGCAATGCATTCCATGCTTTGGGAGCCGAAAAGGAGAAAGAGGATTTGTAGGCCGTGGTAGAGTGATGGGGTAAATCGAAGTTGTTCCGCTTACGTGTAACATACTGATGGATTTCCCTACGGGAATGCATCTTCTCAAACAGGTACTGCGGTTTACCTTCTGTCAGTATGCGGCGTATGAAACAGAGATAGTGCAACTTCCTTCTGTTTGCCATGGTAAGAACCTGGTTATTATTTAAGAATGGAAGAATATGATCGGATCTTTTTGCTTGAAAAATGTATCGGAAGCAGGCATTTTGCACCATTTGTATTTTTTTACTGAGCTTTTGCGAGAGTTGAGGGCCGTAAACATTATCACAATAGTCGAACAATGGGTAGATTAATGCTTGGATGAGTCTTAGCTTGCATTCCGCAGGGAGGAAGTCACGGAAACGATTCAGATTCCTAAGTGTTCCATAAGCTTTCCTACATTGCGTCTTTACATGTTCTGTCCAATCAAAAGTTTCGTCAAAAATCAGACCAAGATTTTTAGCAGTGTTATTCCTGACAATGGGCAAATTGTTTATTTTGAGCTCGAACTTAATATTTTTAATTAACGACCTTGAATAATTAGAACCAATGATTATGAAAGTGGATTTTTCTGGATTTATTTTAAGACCGTTAGATACACACCAGTTAAGATACACACCAGAAAAATTGTGCATAATAACCATAACTAAAAATCAATCAATGAAACGACTGGTTTCATTAACGTAAGTTCAATAGTTTACTTGCAATAAAACTTTATAACCCCTCAATTATTTAGGAAACATCCGGTAGAATTGGTATAAAATGTTGTCCCCCCCAAAATCCCATGACGCAGGCGCGTCATGAATCCCCCCTGTGGGTATCCCTGGACGTCATGTTAATATAACCCCGGCCCCCGTGGCGGAGTGGTTAGCACATCGCACAGCAACGCCAGGGGTCCCGGGTTCGAATCCTGATTTGGGCATGGACGTTTGTGATGT
This sequence comes from Lepisma saccharinum, assembly GCF_977018435.1. Classification (NCBI taxonomy): domain Eukaryota; kingdom Metazoa; phylum Arthropoda; class Insecta; order Zygentoma; family Lepismatidae; genus Lepisma; species Lepisma saccharinum. Next base: position 27,351,226 of record NC_139257.1, read on the forward strand.
CTATTCATCAATTTCATCATATCATTGCTCATCCCCATCTTCGCAAATTAGCCAAAAGTGGCACAAAAGGCGAAGTAAAATAAAGCAAATCAAATAAAAAAACTCAAATGTTAATATAACGCTGCGGGTCCCTCTGGAAATTAACTCCAATTGTCCTTGAGAATTTTTCTTCCTCTAAAGAGCACTTTCGTCGAAAGACCTACGTGTTCCCAATCAGACAAAGGTTACATGTGCTCGAGAATTTTGTCACATGAAGAGTGCTGCTGAAATAAGGATGACGAAGGTCGTATCGCTACCATGTACGACATACACTACGGCTGCTACTCGAATAAAAATGCCAGCAACCTTAGATGCCAGAGGTATTTGTGCTCCATCGGAAGGTATTCATCTCACATTCCGCGAATTAACAAAAGGAAATGGAACAATGCTGATGAGCTCACTAAGGTCTTGTGCCCTATTGTGTGCAAATTACGCCGATGCTTAGCATACCACCCTTTGAAGCCAGATGAACCTCCTGGCTAATATTCCGCGCGTTCCTCGCGAAAAAATTGCTTTTCAAAACTGACGTCGCACAACCATACAAACGATAGGGGTTCATATTATAACAATTGTAGGACTTCCTTTCTTTATTGGATTTAGCTATTATATCAGCTCTGCACCAAGTGTCCTATATAATTTAATCAAATTACAATTTCTTCAATATACAGGGTGTTCACAAATTATCTTTACAACTTCAAATCTAAATAACTAAATAATGGAACAAGGTATCTCAGTTCTGTTTATTTCATTTAAAAGAGAAACTCTCAAAGTTTTTTTTTTTACCACCTCAATGCATTTCTATGTGCCACCCTTGTTGCCCGTAGGATATCAAAAAGGGGCCAATTTGATTGTGCATAAGACCACACCACACATGAACCTTTGGGCTTTGGCGGTCGATTTCTCGAACCTCGTGAGGCTTTTCAGACCCCCCCTTAAATTCGACAGTTATGCCTATTCAATAATTTATGAGAAAAGGAAACACACTGTGCCTTCTCCTGTGAAGAAGTCAAATACCACACTTACTCAATGTACCTGAGAACAAAACTTTGAAAGTTTCTCATTTACATGAAGGCAACAGAACTGGATACCTCGTTCCATTATTTAGTTATTTAGATTTGAAGTTGTAAAGATAATTGTGGACACCCTGTATCTACAATTAGGGTTACCACAAGTCCTCTTTTAACCGGACATGTCCTCTTTTTCGGGTACTAAAAATGGTCCTGGTGGTTTTTTAGGAAAATGGGGAAATAAATGTCCTTTTTTTGGGGGGGGGGGGTATGGACTTCAACTTCAAGATTCGTAAGAAAATGTTATATTTATATATAATTGTTAAAGTATTGTTTCCATGTTCAATTTCAAAGTAAGGAAATACAACACACTCAGTTGCAAGCGCAAAAGCAAGAAACTTTTCTTCCAACAAAAAATGAATATAGTTTATGCAGCTTATTATTATGAAATATTCCCCATTTCCGTGTTTCTTCATCTCTTTTAGGTCCAATCGTAAGTACTTTATTTTCAAAAGCTCTCAAATTTATGTTCTTCTTTTAAAGTCAAGATACCAATTTTCACAACCGTATAATACTACCGGCATAGTAAATAGAATATTGACATATGCCTGCAATGAGGATTATTAGTTATACTGAAACGGTGTAAAATTATTTTACAGAGGTGTGTGATCTACAAGCTCACCAGAACACTAGTAAACACAAAACTTGTGTTCGAACTGCGCATCTAAAAATGTCCCGTTTTTAGATTTTGAAATCTAAAAGTGTCCCGTCTTTTTAAAGTTTGTCATTAGGTAAACCTACCTACATATGTCTAACCCAATTTCATGCAAAAATCTAAAAACTATAAACACAATTGTCATATCTACTGCCGATATTAAGCCTTAACTAATGTCGTGAAAAAATGTTACACTACTAATGTCGTGGGTCCACTGAACCCTTATTTTTCAAAATTCCATCAAAACAAAATTCGTCGATCCTGAAATCAACTGGAACACATATTCTTAATATTTGGACCTTTACTTATTCACTCTTAATGAACAATGTAAATAAGACCTTACAATCAGGTTCACTTTGATTATTATTGAAATGTGTGTTTAATACACTCGAACAAGGATTACGGCCAGCCATCATGAAGTTATTACTGAAATAGATAAGAAGTATGTTTCGGTGGAGGCACATAGTGGTTCGGATCCCACTTTAAACTGCATTCCCAGTCCCGATTAGCCTTACTGTTTGTGTTTGTCTTCTGTAGTAGTTCCTCCATTCATATTGGGAGTTAGGCGTAGAGCTGACAACTCTGCACTGTAAAAAGCCATGTCAAGAATCATCAATATAAGGCCATGGATGTTCCCAAGGTAAAATATTCCGGAGGTAAAATAGTCCCCCATTCGGATCTCCGGGTGGGGACTACTTTGGGAGGTCCCTGGACTAAGCATAAGATCTACGTTAGGAATAAGGATATTAAATTAGGCACCTGGAATGTTCTGAGCCTTTACCGACCTGGGGCATTTCAGTGTACAGTTAATGAGATAGTCAAGTATAAATTAGATGTAGTAGCTGTTCAGGAAGTTAGGTGGCCAGGAGAAGGGAATTGTAAAACTAAAAATTATACTTTTTTCTATGGTGATACTGAAAATCATAATTTTGGAACAGGCTTTTTCATAAATAATAGAATTATCTCGGCTCTTAAAACAGTAGAATTTATTAATGATAGGATATCATGTGCAGTTTTACAGGGTAGGTGGTGTAAAATTATTTTAATAAACATACATGCACCAACGGAAGATAAAGATGATAATACTAAAGATGATTTTTATACAGAGTTAGAACAGGTCTTTGATAAATTTTCTCAGTATGATATGAAAATTCTGTTAGGTGACTGTAATGCACAGATTGGCAAAGAAGAGACATTTAAACCCACGATTGGTAAAGAAAGTCTTCATGAATTAAGTAATGATAATGGTATAAGATTGATTACTTTTGCAACCTCAAAGAATTTAATTGTGAAAAGTACCACTTTTAAACATAAAGATATCCATAAATATACCTGGTCTTCTCCAGATGGTAAAACTCATAATCAGATAGATCATATTCTCATTGATAAGAGAAGGCATACTAGTATAATTGACGTTCGTACACATAGAGGTGCTGACTGTGCCAGTGACCATTATTTAGTAATTGCTAAATTAAGAGAAAGACTCTCAGTGATAAATCATAAGCAACAAAATCTAAAAGTTCTAAAATTTGATACAGAAAAGTTTACTGATGAAAGAATTAAGAAAGATTACCAAATTAAACTGTCAAATAGATTTGATGTTTTGCAGGATTTAAATGATGATGAAAATATAAATGAAACAGACGTAAATAAGAATTGGGAGCACATACGTAATGCAATAGAATCAGCAGCTAAAGAAAGTATAGGATATCGTAAACCGAGAGAAAGTAAGCCATGGTTTGATAATGAATGTCATAACCTAATAGAAATAAGAAATCAGGCTAGACTTAGGTGGTTAAATAACTCTGATGAAACAAATCTAAGCAATTATAATAGAATAAAGCGAGAAGTTAACCGCACGTTTAGAAGTAAAAAAAGAGATTACTTGAAAAGCAAAATTAACGAAATTGGAACAAACAGCAAAAATAAAAATTTCAGAGATTTATATAAAGGTGTAAATGAGTTTAGAAAGGGGTGGCAACCTAAAGTAAACTTGATAAAAGATAAAGACGGTGATTTTCTAGCTGACCCAAGCGATATTCTAATTAGATGGAAAAACTACTTTAATGTCCTTTTAAATGTCCATGTAGGAGATAAATCAGAAGTAAATGAAGTGCACACAGCAGAACCTTTAGTTCCAGAACCTAACTTGACTGAAGTTAAAGATGCTATTAAAAGGCTAAAGAATAACAAAGCACCTGGCATTGATTTAATACCAGCTGAGTTAATTAAATATGGTGGAAATTCATTAATATGTCAAATTCATAAATTAATTTGTTTAATATGGAATAAAGAAGAAATCCCTCAACAGTGGAAAGAATCCATAATTGTTCCTGTGTTTTAAAAAGGTGATAAAATGAACTGCAATAATTACCGTGGAATTTCTCTACTCTCAACAACATACAAAATATTATCTAACATTCTTTTAACAAGACATATGCTAATGAAATTATAGGTGATTATCAATGTGGATTTAAACGCAACAGATCAACTACAGATCAAATTTTTCACATCAGACAGACACTTGAAAAAAAGCGGGAATATAATCAAAATGTCCATCAGCTGTTCATTGATTTCAAAAAAGCATATGATTCGGTCAAAAGAGATAAATTACATAATATATTAGTAGAGTTTGGAATACCTAAGAAGCTTGTTAGTATGATAAAAATATGCACCAGTGAAACAGAAAGTAAACTTCGTGTGGGTATTAATATGTCTGACAAATTTACAATTGATGATGGGTTAAAACAAGGAGATGCATTATCTCCATTGCTCTTTAATTTTGCCTTAGAATATGCTGTTAGGAAGGTAAACGAAACTAAAGAAGGACTAAAATTAAATGGTGTGACTCAGTTGTTAGCATATGCAGATGATGTAGACTTACTGGGGGATGATGTGAATACAATTAAGAATAATGCTAAAATATTTTTCAAAACTGCTAAAGAGATAGGTTTGGAAGTTAACAAAGAGAAAACTAAATATATGCTTACAGGCGTAAACCAAGTGTTAGGTAATAATCAAAATCTAATTATTGATAACAAATCGTTTGAAACACTTTCCAAATTCAAATACTTACGAGTAATATTAACAAATGAAAATTATATTAAAGAGGAAATAAAAAGTAGGCTCAATTCAGGAAATGCATGTTACTTCTCTCTTCATAAACTTTTGTCTTCTCGTTTAATATCTAAGAAACTAAAAGTTAAAATATACAAAACAGTAATTTTGCCTGTAGTATTATATGGGTGTGAAACTTGGTCCCTTACATTGAAAGAGGAACATAAATTGAGAGTATTTGAAAATAGGATCCTTAGGAAAATATTTGGACCTAAAAGGGATGAGGAGACAGGTGAGTGGAGAAGGTTACATAATTTAGAACTACATAATTTGTATTCATGTCCAGACATTATTAGAATAATTAAATCAAGAAGACTTAGGTGGGCAGGCCATGTGGCACGAATGGGAGAGGAAAGAGGAGTTTACAGGATTCTTGTTGGGAAACCTGATGGTAAGAGACCAGTAGGAAGGCCAAGACGAAGATGGAGGGACAACGTCGAGATGGACCTAAGGGAAATCGGTAGGGATGGAAAAGAGTATATAGATCTTGCTCAAGATAGGGACAGATGGAAGGCCTGTGTTGCTGCAGTCATGAACCTTCGGGTTTAAGAAGGCTAGAGAGTTAGTTAGTTAGTGCATAAAGTGGACTTAGAACACCAAATCAATCAATCAATCAATAAAAAGAAGCATGTTTGAGAAAAAAACGTACTTAAGTATGCCGTGGGTCCACTGGACCTCACCAAGTCTCACAACCTCACCTTGCACTCACGAGACAAGCATGCCCGTTCTCATGCCATTACTGCAGTGGAAGGTACTGAGAAGCGCAGTGTGCTGCGGCACACCCAGCTGCGCATACAAACGTTCAAATATTCAATGTGGGTCCAGTGGATCCACGATATTAGTTAAGGGTTACAGAGGATAAAAAAGTTGGTAGAGGTATTTCTTTCTAAATTAGATGTTTATAAAAGGTCTCCCCTTGTTTGGTACAGTCTCGGACACTTCTGGGTTGTAGCAACCCCATTGACTTTCGATGGGATCACTACAACCCAGAAGTGTCAGTGACTGTACAAAGAGGACATTATAACTTGGTGAGTATCCTCTTGGTCTGGTTTGCATTTACACATTGGTGAATTAACAAGGTTAACTTTAATGTAAATGATGATTTAATTTGATGTGACCTGATTACTTTCAACAATGTCAAAGTTCGTACGTTATCTGACACGATACAAGAATTCAATCATACTCTAAAACAATCATGCCTTCAACAATGTCAAAACGATTGTTCCATCACACAACAATCATATAAATCCCGTATCGTAACAATGTAAAAGTGAACCAGGAAACTAAATAGACTCAACCATACACCAACAATTACGTGCCATGAACAATATCACAAGAAATATTATAAGGACAATATTATTGAATGTCTTCAACAATAGAAAAGCTATTATCAGGAAAATGATACAAATATATGCTTTCAACAAGGCCAAATGGGACATAAGCAGACCTACGTGGCGGGGTGGTTATCACAGAGCGCTACGACAGACGTCCCAGGTTCAAATCCCGGCCTGGGCAAGGGTGCTCTTTGCGAGTATGCCTTCATCAATTTCATTATATCCTCATCTTCGCGATTTGCCAAAAGTGGCAGAAAAGCGACGCCGAACAACAAAAATTAAATAAAAATAGTCATATCAGAGAGACGATACAAATTCGTATAAGTGTACCAGGAACAGAACACACCAATAATTGGAAAATCGGCTACAAAGAGCTTGACATCCTAATAAGACAACCAGCACACAACACCGAAACACAAGTAACATTTTTTTTCTTTTTCCTGCGGGTTCTGTTTCACGTCCGAGAGAGAAGCCAAGACTAATTATACACATGAATGTTTCTGTAGCACTTCAAACCTCGATAGCTGCAGCTCATTTCGCTTAGAATCTTTCCTTGGCGTTGTATCCTGGCATAAGTTGGGTCAGCTGTTGGCATGGGAGAGTGCTCGCTTTTAGTTCTCGTCCACACGGACAAAGGACTTCAGGTTGGTCAGGGATCGTGTAGAGATGAGATCTGGGTACAGTGGCGTATCCGGGGGGGGGGAGTTGTTTGGGGTCATAACCCCTTTCCCCCCATTGGTCCATTATTCCCACTGTGCGAATTAAACTTTCTGGTTTGGGGGGCAATGCCCACTCAGTGGCGTACTTGTGATTTCATTTCTGGAGGTAGATTTCTTTGGGGGGGGATATGCAAATTTGTATAGGAATATGATACCGGCAGTTTCGGCAATTACGGGGGCACTTTTGACACCGCACTATCCTAAACCTTATCTACCAAAGGAAAGTAAACTGTTCTTGCCCCCCTCAGTTGTACTATCTTAGGCATAGACGTCTGGAAGAGGGAGGAGCAAGAGGGGCCACACCCCCGTGGAAAATAAATGTCCACCTAAAAAGTATATAATTCACAAAAATTCATTTCTGTCACAGCAATGTTAATTATTATAAGTGCCTTGAAGGAACATGATAATTTTAGACTGAAAGAGTGTTTTTTGAGGAGGCATCACTATTACTGAGAAAAAATATGCCCCCTTTGCCCTCCTAGAAAAAATTGCTTGCCCCTCCATGGAAAAAATCCCGAGGACGTCCATGAATTTAGGTCATAAAATTTTATAACATTTACACGTAATTTAGAAACACTTAGTATACATATAGTTACATTCTCGAAAAACCAACACCATACACAAAAACAGCTATCGAACTAGTAACACCGAAAACATGACTAAATTTTCTACAAGTTTCTAGTAAACTTGAATACATGTAAAATATCAGAACTGTGCCATGAAAACTTTAGTGGAAAACAGCGTGCTGTTCGCTCAGTGAGTTGTTTAGTTGCAAAATGGTGATTTTCTTCTTTTTTAATTGATAAGTCTCCATACTCTTCAAGAAGGAAATCTTCATGGACACAAATGATTTTCAATTTTGTTTGTCACTATATTTGTATGCTTTCAATTCGATTTTCTTTGAGTGGGATAAAAGCATCCCTGGTAGGGATAAAAATAATTGTATTTTTGCCAGGGTTAAACTTATATACAGGGTGTCCACAAAGTCCTGCTACCGTTACAATGAAACTTAACTTCTAAACTATACGAGATAAATACATTCAGTTTTTTGCAACGTGTTCTACAGCTCTCAAAGTTTTATTTACAATTACAATCCATACACGCTGCAGCATAGCAGCATCAACCTGTTCGAGAACTTCTGCAATCCGTGTTTCTTCTCCTCATTGGTATCTAGATGTGAGGGACCTTTTGGATAGACATTTCCCTGGGAGATGGATTGGCCGCAATGGACCAATCTCCTGGTCACTGCGCTCCCCTGATATCACTCACTTGGATTTTTTGCCTCCGGGAGTACGTCAAGGATCATGTCTACGAAACCTCTCTTCCAGATCTTGTCACACTTCGTACACACATTGCATAAGTTCTCGAACAGGTTGAAGTGTTGTAATTGTAAATAAAACTTTGAGAGCTGTAGAACACGTTGCAAAAAACTGCATGTATTTATCTCATATAGTTTAGAAGTTAAGTTTCATTGTAACGATAACAGGACTTTGTGGACACCCTGTATATCCCCGTTAATTCGCACACTGATTATTCCTAAAAAAGAACGTTAAATGTAGGAAAAGATGGCGAAATGGGGACTTAATACTTTAAAAGCAAATTAGCATATATTATTAGTCAGCAAACTCTACTATTGCCTGCCTTACAGTTCTAAGTACCCAGGATATTAAATCTTCATAGCATTTAGATGTAATTTAGAAACAGTACATTTACATTCTAAGGAAACGAATACACAAAGAGAGAAAATTTGGCCATTTTAATCTATTTTGCGTTCAAAGCAATAATGGCGTGCCGCAAGATATGTGCTCTACGTACCTCCAACGAATAAAGTTAATGAAATCAGCTCTTCTTGATGGAGGTAGGCTTTGGTAGTATGACAATGGACAGAGCAACAGCGTTACTTCGGGAGTTCTTAAAAATCATCTGCCCCGACGACAATAAATAAATAAACAATGAGCTATTAATAATAGAATAACTTTGGAGAAGATAAGAACATCCCTTGTATCTTCTAAAAAAAAGTCCTTGCCGGGGATAAACATGCTTGTGTGTGTGTGGGCGTTAATTCGCCTACGTAACCCCCTTTCGATAAACCTGGGCACCCACTGCCTGGGTATGCAGAATAAGGGCTTGTCCCCGGTTCACTGATACGAGTAATTCTTGGCATTACATGAAACATGAAAAATGTAGAAGAGCCATTCCATTGTCACTGTGGGACGTACAGACAATTTCGACATCAAATCAACAATTTTAGTAATACTGAAGCAACAATTTTCTTAAAAGTTTCTGTGTAATGAATTATGAAACCAAACACATAACTACCCTCAGAAATCTTTATTTACAGGTGCAGGTGAACAATTTCTTGCCATGGGCGGGACACATACTACTTATAAGAACTTTATTTCAATTTTCAATTGATGAAAAATAAATTATTTAAAACAAAGGGATAAAGTAATTGACCTTGGATTTAATTTGATATTTAGAGTGGCTTTTCTGCCACTTTTGGCTAATCGCGACGATGAGGATGAGTGATATGATGAAACTGATGAATGGACACAAAGAAAACTCGTGCACAGGCTCATTCTACTTCGTGCTTCTGTCAGTGTTGGCAAATTGTGAAAATGAAGTAGATGAAGGGACAATCACAAACACACGTGGATAAACCACAACAGAAGCCCAACAGAGGATTACACTGACCACGGGTCCAGTCACCAGAGCCTCGTTAAAAGTGGCAATGGTTCTACAATAATAATTAGTACGAAAGGTATTTTAAGGTGCAAAATTATGGTCGGAAAAGGAAGAAAAAAAAAAGGTTCTGAAAATGTTAAAGGTGCAAAAAAGGTGCCGATAACATGTTTTTATTCAGGTCTAAACCAGTTAATAAATATTTTTTATTCAACACAGTAGCAAATAAGATAATTAGTTACATAAAGTAACCAGAATTTAAGAAGTAATCGGTGACATTTACTGGGTTTCAATCAACTTGTTATACTGGATTGCGCTCGACATTTCTACGTTTTCGAATGTAAGTCGCTTACGGATAACACTTTACTATACCGGAGACGGGTTTCTTCAAATTTACAGGAGAAAGTACTTACGGAAATCATTTTCTGTAGCGTTGTGGAAGTTCGTGAATGTAGTTTTGATCCATTTTAATGCGAATGCATGTGGTTTTCTACGAAAATCTATTTCCGACGCGCTATTGCTGCTGCTACAAGATGACGTGTCGAGGATGCGTCGTGAAGTTGTTGCCGGGTGTGGAAGATGCTGTGGAATTTATAATTCCGATGTTGTCCGTATATGCTAAACTGAACGAAAGGAGTGCTAATGGAACCTAACCTAACCTAGTAAGCATACCTCGTCCCCGTGATGGTTCGTGGGGCTATCGTGAATTTTTGGGCTAACGACAATGGTTTTTGGGGCTACCCGTGGATGGTTTGTGGGAAATAAGGAACAACAGTAAGTACTCGTTAATGTAAGAAATAGGCATTATTTTCGTTAGAAATTCATTATTACACCTAAAGAAATGTTCCACAATGCAGAATAGTACGTTAGCAATGTAAAAAAGTGCGAAATAAATCATTGATAGGTGTCTCCGGTATAGTAAAGTAGTACCCGCTTACGTTTGGAGTTCAGCGACTTACATTATCTTGGGAACTATTGGTGCTGCAATGATTATATTACACCACTTTATAGCTCTCGTTCTGCTCTACAAAATAAGACTATAGGGTTTTATTTAGCTGCTAAGAACAGTGAAAATCATTTATTTTTCTGTCCATTTTTTTTTAACATGAAAGAAAAGAAAGGCAAAAGGCGCTGAAGCATCAAAGAGGGGGTAAAAAGGGGATACATGTGCTAATCTCAAGAAAAGGTGCAACAAAGTGTGTTCATTTTACTTGATTCCATGTCCTAAAATACATCTCAAACGATCGGTATGTTTGGGACGGTGATGCACCTCAAAATCCGATCCTTATTAATTAGCATATACTGTTAAATTCGACATTACCCATTATCTAGTGGTTTAAGCTATACTTATTCTAACATTAAGTTTCTCGAGAGTGCACCTCTTTTCTCGTCTTCAGGTGAATTTGTTTTGCCGGTGGTGGGAATCGAATCTACAACAGACCTTTGATGTTTACTACAAATCTGTTGCTCTAAGCAACTACTACACAGATCTGTCGGACTACGTGGAAGTGAATTTGAAGAGTCACACCGTACACTATATGTGAATCATATTATGAATATATATTCAGTGTTCAGAAATTTACTTCCTCCAAAAAATAGCAGTTATAGTTACTTTCTGCTGAAAATTTTCTTGCACATAAATTAAGCACAATCAATAATTACTAATTGCAATAAAATATGTGAAGTAACTGTTACTGTAAGACTTAGATTTTAAACATTCATGTTTCTGGTACATAATATAGACTAAGTCTTCATATATTATCAGTATTGTATTTAAGAAATTTCCATTGTGGGGAGAGGAATTCTACCAACTGTATGGAAATAGTATGAGGTAGTGATTTTATACCACTCAACATAGCTGTTTCTACTACTGTCTTGGACAAATACAGCTTCAAACTGTCTGACAGAAAAGTGTGGCAAATGAATGGCAAAGAGAATAAAGTAACAAAATCGCCAATAATTTACGACACGATAACAATTTAAGTGTCGTAAAGTAACTGTTACTTGAAACTGAGTTACTTCCAAACACTGTATATACTATTTTATGAATTATAAATATTTTGGTTGAGTGTAAGACAAAGAACGATCCTTAATCTTAAATAACTCTCTAGCCTTCTTAAACCCGAAGGTTCATGGCTGCAGCAACACAGGCCTTCCATCTGTCCCTATCCTGAGCAAGACCTATATACTCTTTTCCATCCCTACCAATTTCCTTTAGCTCCATCTCAACGTTGTCCCTCCATCTTCGTCTTGGCCTTCCTACAGGTCTCTTACCATCAGGTTTCCCAACAAGAATCCTGTAAACTCCTCTTTCCTCTCCCATTTGTGCCACATGGCCAGCCCACCTAAGTCTCCTTGATTTAATCATTCTAATAATATCTGGACATGAATACAAATCTTGATCCTTAATCTTGGAGATATAAAATAAGTACTAACAAACAGAAAATAAAATCTGGGACCATGAAATGCCGTTGCGAGAACATAGTTAATTTTCGGTTGGGTGAATTTGCCAGTAACCATTACATAAACAAGAGATTATATGCAAAGGTTAGCAACGAAATTTGTGCGTTTCCCCTGGGAATCCTGGTGAATCAGTGTGGGGAAAAACAGTTACCGAGGTCCAGCGGTTGAAAAAAGCCAACGGACTGTGAAGTATAACGCCCTAGTAGGTTTAGCCCCCAACAAAACAACAGTAATGCGAATGCTGAGATAATGAACAAGTTGCACTAAAAGACTGGTAACGTTACTTCAATTAACCGCACAAGGTTGGAGTATTGCGAGCAACCAGGCTCCGAGACATATATACTGCTTTTATGCAACCAGGAAGTGCCATGCTGATTCCTGTTATCTGCTGGTTGAAGGGTGAAAGAAAAATCGCTATTAGCAAATGCTGGAAACTCCCTGCCTTCCGTATGTTATTTTCCGCTGGTGATTTCATTACCTGGTGCTTATCCGTGTAAAGTTTGTCTTACAAGCAGGTCTCGTCTTGTTCGTGACTTTCATATCTCGATGCCTTTTCTGTCTGTCTGACTCTCTGTCTCTCTCTCTACCTCTCCATCCCTATCTATATTTTTATCTCTCTCCTTTGTCTCTATTCCTGTCTTATTTCCCCCTCTCTCCATCTATCCTTGTTCTTCTGCATTTTTCTCTCTTCTATCCCTATTTCTGTGACTTATTTCCCTCTCTTCACCTATCCTCGTTTCTCTATTTTTTCTTCTTTATCTATCCTTGTTTCTCTGCATTTTTATATCTTCTTTATCTCTATTTCTGTGCCTCCTCTCTTCACCTATCCTCGTTTCTCTGTATTTTACTCTCTTCTTTATCCCTATTTTTGTTTTCACTCTCCGCCTATCTTTGTTTCTCTGTATTTTCTATCTTCTTTATCCCTATTTTTGTTTTCACTCTCCGTCTATTCTTGTTTCTCTGTATTTTTCTCTCTTCTTTATCCCTAATTCTGTGCCTTATTTCCCACTCCACCTATCCTCGTTTCTCTGTATTTTTCTCTCTTCTTTATCCCTATTTTTGTTTTCACTCTCCGTCTATCCTTGTTTCTCTGCATTTTTCTCTCTTCTTTATCCCTATTTGTGCCTTATTTCCCTCTCTTCACCTATCCTCGTTTCTCTGTATTTTCTCTCTTCTTTATCCCTATTTTTGTTTTCACTCTCCGTCTATTCTTGTTTCTCTGTATTTTCTCTCTTCTTTATCCCTATTTGTGCCTTATTTCCCTCTCTTCACCTATCCTCGTTTCTCTGTATTTTTCTCTCTTCTTTATTCCTAATTCTGTGCCTTATTTCCCTCTCTTCACCTATCCTCGTTTCTCTATTTTTGTTTCTTCTTCATCTCTATTTTTGTTTTCACTCTCCGTCTATCCATGTTTCTCTTCATTTTTCTCTCTTATTTCTCCCTATTACTGGGTCTTTATTTTCTCTCCCCACGTATCTTTTGTCTCTGCATTTTCTCTTCTTTATCCCTATTTCTGGGTCTTTATTTTCTCTCCCCACCTATCTTTGTTTCTCTGTATTTTTCTGTCTTCCTTATCCCTATTTGTCTCTCTCTCTCTTTATGGCTCAGTCGGTAACGCGTCTGACTACCATGCTCAAGGTCCCGGGTTCGATCCCCGGCCGGTTCAAATCCGGGTACTTTTCTAACGTTGGAAGCGGCCCCGGCGCCCACCCAGCGTCGAATAACATGGGTACCTGGGGGCAACCCTGGGGGGTAAAGGCGGTCAGGGGCGTGATGCTGATCACATCACCCCCACTCACGACCGGATCAAGAAAGTGTGGGGCGTTACCACCACACCCCTATACGCCTTCATGGCGTGGTGCTATGCACAGGGGAGCACTTTACTTTACTTTTACCTCTCTTTGTGACTTTTTCTATCAGTTTCTCTATGTTCCTCTCCCTCATTGTGTATTTTACGATCTCTTCTTTATCCCTATTCCTGTCTCTTAACTCTCTTTTTGTCCGCCTATCCGTTGTTTCTCTGTATTTTTCTTCTTTATCCCTATTTCTGTCTTTTTTCTCTCTCCACCTACACTTGTTTCTCTATTTTCTCTTCCTATTTCTGTGTCTTCTACTCTTTGCCTCTTTCTATCGATTTCTCTCCCCTCTTTCTCTCTATCTCTACTTCCCTCTAATACTATCTATCTCCATTGCCTGTATTTCTAACTCTTTTTGTGATTGCTTTCACCTGTGTCACTATAAACATTATTTCTATCGGTACCTCTCTATACTTCTATCTCTGTATATTTCAATCTTTGTCTATTCTTCTTATTTATATCTCTGTTTTCGATTGCTTCTATCCGTGTCATCATCTCTCAGTCTCTTTCATTATTTCTATCTATCCTCTATTTCTATCTTCTTTTGTGTATTCCTGTGTTATTTCTTTCACTCTTTGTGACTGTTTCTATCTTTGTCACTATTTCTAACTTTCTCTCTTGTTCATTATTTCTAACTCTATACCTGTCTCGGCATTTTTATCTTTGGCTCTATTTCTGTGTCTTTTATTTATATCCTTACACCCGTGTCTCCATTTCTACCTTTCCCCCCCCCTCTCTCTCTCCAATTATATATGTCATTCATTCTCTCTATGACTAAGTACAAATAGCTGAGTAAGACTAAGGGTCCGATGAGTCCTGGTATTGTCGTTCGTATGCATCTGCCCATGAATTTCATGTAATTACTAATCATTTCCATCGTCGCAGTCAGCCAAGAGTGGCAGAAAAACGGCGCCATTGTATAAACACTTGGACACTTTAATAAATTAGTGTAAAATGAAAATATTGGATCGGCTGTACGTCCAGTCCAGATTAGTGTATCTGTGCATAAAGTGGACTTAAAACTGCGGGGGGAGACAAAGGTGGCGGAGCGCGGTACTGATCCAACTCTCAATGGCCGACATCGTTAACGTGTGAGCCCTCTACACACACTAAAAACATGTCAACCTCTCTTCGAAGTAGTCACCCTGGAGCATTTTACAGACTAACGAGGTTCTGAGGCCTGAACCTGCAGCCAGTATAACCCCTTCTAGGAATTGTGTTGTGTATTCGATATCTATTTCTCCCCCTTCATCCATCACATCAACATTCCTCATTCTCGCAGTTAGCCAACGTGAAGTAAAAGAAATGAAATCACTCACTCATCTCAATGTGCCTTCATGGCAACGTGCAAGGAGGGGGGGGGGACTTGCTTACCCAAGTCACCGTAAGCAATATGGAAGTCATTAACCTCAGCCATTTTAGTATTTCTGCATACGTAGTCTAATTGCATACCCAATGCAAGACTTACACTTTTTCTGCTAAAGCAGTGACGACACCATAAGGTTATATTGCCCGCTATGCATTAGGCCTACTCTACGATTACGAACTTGAAAATCAATAGATATTAGCAATTACGGTATATGCTTGTCAACCCATTAACCTTTCTGCAAGATCCCAAGAGAGATTAGGGAAAATGGAAGATGTAGTTTGCTCTGGCGTCATTGTGAGAATGACAAATCTTGTCCTTTCATGCAGTAGCTCCAAACCACGACGTACGTTTTCTCCAAATGGATCTAACCAATTACAATGCAGCTAATTACTTCAATTAATCAGTCACACACAGTAGGCATCTTTTGTTTATTCCTCTTGTTTGCATGACCTGAACTACGGCTACACAAACTTAATCATGCTAATCGATAGCAAGCAATACGGATTCGATGTCCGTTAGTTCTAGCCGGGGTTGTTGAAGGTCCAGGAACTTATAAATTCTAATGGGTTCTATTGGGATCCGTAACAGGACCGGAACCTTCTTTCTCGCACAACTTAAAATTCGGTCCAAGTTGTGTATTGTTTCACAGGGCTGCGGCACCGAATTGAAATACTTTAAAGATAAAAAAGTCATTTACGGTTCTGAACCCTATTTACGCTTGCTGATTTTCTCTCCCGGACCGGAATTGAATTAATTTACAAATCCTGGACTTTTAACAGCATTGGTTCTGGGTTCAAACCCAGATTGGGAACAGCTGACAAGACCGCCATATTAACACCGTCTTAAAAAAACAAGGAAAACCACAGTAAATAAATTCAATATTACTGCTAATTTATATATCATATACGTGCAACGAGGGGGAGGTTAATGCTCACCTAAGTCATCGTAAGCAATATGAAAGTCATTAACCTGTCAATTATATGATATACGGAACATCCACGTGTAAATTAAAGAGGTAGGGGTGTGTGTGTGTGTGTGTGTGTGTGTGTGTGTGTGTGTGTGTGTGTGTGTGTGTGTGTGTGTGAGAGAGAGATAGAGAGAGAGAGAGAGAGAGAGAGAGAGAGAGAGAGAGAGAGAGAGAGAGAGAGAGAGAGAGAGAGAGAGAGAGAGAGAGAGAGAGAGAGAGATAGACTAATACAAGCAATCACAAAGAGAGGTACAAAGACAGAAACAAAGGAAAAAAAACAAACAGAAATGGTAGTGAGACATAAGGATAGAAATAAACATAAAAGTACAAAGAGGTAGACAGAGAGAAAAAGAAAAGGCAGTGAAATTTTGAAATAAAGAAAAAGATAGAGGGAGTGAGAGAGAGATGGTAGAGGTAAAAACAAACACGGATAGAATCAATCACAAAGAGAGGTAGAAATAGTAGTGAGAAATGAAGACAACAAGAGGCAGAGATATAGAAATAGAGAGAAAGAGAAAAATAAGTGGTAAAGAAGAAGAAGAGTCAAAGAAGAAACAGAAATAGTAGTGACAGATAAAGACAACAAGAGGCAGAGCTATAGAAGTAGAGAGAGATAAAGAGAAAAAGAAGTGGTAAAGAAGTCAAAGAAGAAATAGAAACAATAGTGAGAGATAAAGACAACAAGAGGCAGAGTCGCTTTGTAATCAAGGGGTCCCAGGTTCGACACCCAGTGGAGGCACAAGTGGTTCGGATCCCACTTTAAACTGTAGGTCCAGTCCCGATTAGCCTTATTGTGCATAATGTGGACTTAAAACACCAAATCATTCCAATCCAATCCAACAAGAGACAGAGATATAGAAGTAGAGAGAGAGATGGAGATAAGAAGAGAAAAATAAAAAGTCAAGGAAGAAATAGAAATAATAGTGAGAGATAAAGACAACAAGAGGCAGATATATAGAAGTAGAGAGAGATAGAAAGAGAAAGAAATAGAATGAAATAGAATGGTAAAGAAGAAGAGGAGTCAAAGTAGAAGTAGTAGTGAGAGATATATAGAAAGATACAGAGATATGGAAGTAGAGAGAGAGATAGAGAGAAAGAGAGAGAAAGAAAGACTGAGATGTAGAAATAAATGAAGATGATAAAGAGAGAGAGAGAGAGAGAGAGAGAGAGAGAGAGAGAGAGAGAGAGAGAGAGAGAGAGAGAGAGAGAGAGAGAGAGACGGATAGAAACAGCAACAAAGCAATAAAACTAAAATATATAGAAATATAGACAAAACATATGTCTACGTATGTGTGTGTGTGTGTGTGTGTGGAGAGAGGGAAAGAAAGTGCAGGGGAGACACGAGATATAAAAATCAGGACAGAGAGGTGCAAGCAGATACACGTATAGAAAGTCACAAAAGAGAGAAATGAGAGACAGGAATGGATACAGAAATGGAGAGGGAGAAAGAAGACGAAAGAAGTAGTTAGAGATAGAAATGAAGAGGGACAGAAAGGTATAAAGGGAGCGAGAAATTGAAAATTCCAAAAAGAGCCGCAAGAAGAAAAGAAGGTGTGTACACATGACTAATTTCCAAGAAAGTCGAGTGAGTCTTCTTTTTGAGTTGCATCACTTTGCAAATCGTAGTTGACATCACTTATACGTATCACATATTTCTTTCGACAGGTTCCACTGACACTTGGGCGTAACCAAGCAAAGACATTTTCTAAAGACGTGTCTCAGTCGAAAAAACGTATTAATCTCCAAATTCCACAAAGAATATCTGGTGAGAATTTCACATAGTAGTTATGACAATCCTGTCAAGTTTTGTTCCATCTTATGGTTAGATAGGTTATTCGGAACTGGATGTAGAGTTCGTTTAAAGCGGGAAAAAGGGGCTGGTGCCTGAATTAGTTTTAGTGCTTATCTACCCCTGGGTATAATTATTATAGTACAATAACAACTATTAGAAACTAATAAAAATAAACTAATTTTATTCTAAGTTTATTATTAATATCTCCTTGAGGAGACTTTTATTCGATCCACCAGTTTACTATCTGGATTAAATGGTAGAATAGAACAATAGAAACCAAGCCGGGTTCCTGTAATTACACTCAATTCTCTCCATCTAACCCATTTCTTACTTTGGTTCTGTTCAAATACTAACCTTATTTTATTTCTGTTATTAACAATACAAGCCACAGTTTTGACAACATCCTTTTCCAACTTGAAACGAACAATGGCAATTTCCATGGGGGGGGGGAAGGGGGGTGACGGAGCTCCCATGGGTTTGCGAGATTTGTTTGATTGATTGATTTAGTTCATTTTACTTCGCTTTTCTGCCACTTTTGACTAATCGCGAAGATGAAGATGAGTGATATAATGAAATTGACGAAGGGCGCTCACAAAACACCCATGCCCAGGTCGGGATTCGAACCCGAGACATCTGGCGTCGCAGCGCTCTGTGCTAACCACTCCTTCGCGGAGGTTGGCCTGTGGGACTTCTGTCGCGTCGTCGCGATTAGCCGAAACTGGAAGAAAAGCGATGTAAAATATAAAAAAACGACCAAATCTATCGGGAGTATTCGAACTCGGAGCCATTACGTCGCCGGCCGGCGACACGGGAAAATTACATAAGGGTGACAGACTCGACACGAAAGCACTTTCTCTTGACAATAAAAGTTCGATCGGCTGACCTACAATGACAAGTTGTACCTCTACAAGCAAGAGTTGAAGTAGCGAGACCGTACAACGCATGCAAACGACAGAAAACATAAGAGAAACCAAATCAGATCTCACCTTAACCGCTGCCCATTGGGATCCAATCCATGGTGCGAACACATGACCACACACGTTACCGGCACGAGGTGGTGACGCGTGCACGGGAGCACACACACGCGCGCACGCCACTGGCGGAGAAGAAACTTGCACAAGAAAACTGACCTTGTTTCCCAAACGTCCGCTACCTTCGCGCAAGTCGACTTCCGGATTGCACTGCGCAAGTCTCCTCAACAACCCTTCCCCCCCGCGCGCGATCGTTCACGCTCTCTTATTTCCCCTCCAGAGATGCCAACCATGGCATAATGATGCTAAACCTATGCACTACGTCATAAAACTGATAAGGTTGCTAGTATGTTAATTGATGAATATGCAAGTAAAAACAATTTAATGCAATACATTCCAAAGAATAAGCTTCAACAGAACTTCAACACCTGTATCGTTGCCTACAAAATCTTAAAACATCAGTATAATCAAGTCCAAAATTATCTTGAAAATAAAGATTACTTACCATCTCCTGTCTATACTAGCTATAATAAGGTTCTGCTACAAATTGCAGAAGAAACTGATAATATTAAATTATCTATAGATAGCTTGCTTGTGAGTAATATTGAACTAAAGCAAAAAAAAATAGGCAACATGCAAGGCATTCCAGGTATAGGTAAACTTACAGCTGTTGCTTTATTGGCAGAATCTCCAGATTTAGATTCTTTTAATAGCGCTAGGGAGTTAGCTACCTATGCACGACTTACACCTAAACAGAGTATCTGGTACGTCAGTTAAAGGAAAAAGTGCTATATCAAAGATTGGTTCGGCTAAACTACATAAAGCGTTATATTTTCCTGCTATAGTAGCTAAAATCATAACCCCATATTTAAAATATTTACACAAAAGCTATCTACAAACGAACTCAAAGGCTAGCTATATGTAATCTAGTGCAGAGTTTACGATTTCAAGCACTATGTATTCCAGAACTTGCTTCCACATATATTCTCCCAAAGCACTATCAATTATTTAAATGACATCATCCAAGGAAGAGCAATAATAAGCTTATCCAACAAAAAGCCGAAGGTGAAAAAAAATACCAATATCCCTTTGAGTTTCGTCGGCACCCACACTGCTCGCATTTTAATCTGGCGGCTGGGAAACAACCAATCAGCGAAGATGATTCTCTTCGACTGACATCGGGCATTTTCGTTTCACGAGGCACCGAAATTTGCTGGCGGGACGAAACAAATAAGCGTCGGTTATACAGCATATTGCCAAACGTACCGTAAAACCGGGGACAGAAAAAGTTGATCAGCACGGAAAATTGGGACACAAAACACCCGAACACTGCGCAAACAAGCTAATAAAAACATCTGACAAAAACAGACGTACGCTTGGCAACGTTGTAACGGGAGAGCGATGTTACCCCTACAGACGATTGGTCGACAGATGGAGCTATGTCGGTTGGGCCAGAATTACGTATAAGCAGCCCGTGCTTGGCATAATGGGAAAATCTAGTTAATTTGAAAACTAGCTTCTCTGGGAGGGAGAAATTCACTTCAAAAGGATGATAATTTGAGAAATTAAAAATAAAATTATATCCAGATTTTATTTCTGGTCAACATGCTTTCCCAATAACACCCTCTTCTCTTCCTCTTTTCTTTATTCTCCACAGCTTACCTCGCGAGGAACGTTTCATGATAAGAAATAGGTAGAAAGTTGTGAGGTCCGTTTTGTAGTCGTCCAATCATCTCAACCTTTCTCTAGTTCAATGTTGAACTCATATCGGAAACTTAAAATTACAATCATCCGAACAATAATTATAATAAAAAATTAGTTACCAATTATCAATAATGGTAATTATTATTATGCAAATCCTAGGACAATTTATCAGCATTTAGCATATTGCACAGCACTTTTTATATTGGGAGGTTGGCAACACTGTTCCTTCTGAAGCAGTGACGCTCTTTTGTTGAAGATTCTTATCGGAATGCTACCATTCAGAATCGCCTAAGACGCTTCCGGTTGTCCAAGCACACTTCCGGTGACTTCGCCATAAAAGAAAAATATAGACGGGTGATAAATAAGAAACCCACGCCGGACATTTTCAATTTGAATAATTTTCAGTTCTATTTGAGCATTGGCAGTGTTTTGTCACGTTTCAAAATCGATCATCTTATGCAACACTTCCGCGCTTTTCGTACCCAGGATTCTCCTTCTAAAAGAAGAATTTCAAGCATAACAGGAAAACCAAGGAATGCTTTTCAAAAACGAAAAAGAAAATGGTAGCAGTATGAAATCTTGAATGTAGTATTTGATACATTTCTAGTAAAATATTTCTTAATTTCCTGTGAAGTTACATGTGACATTACAACCCCCCCCCCCACACACACAGTGGCGTGCGCACGATTTTCGAAAATACATGACGTATTATATTTCTTAGTATCAGTCCTCAATTTGCCATATTCTCCTGCCTTTGACGATCTTTTTTAAAGGAATGCTGGGCCCAACCAGCCCCCATTGGACACACTTTTCTCTGTGAACAAACTCTCCCAGTGTGTACAGAACATCAAGACTTGATTAATTTGCTTTATCTTACTTCACTTTTCTGCCACTTTTGGGTAATCTCGAAGATGTTTGATGTTGTGAAATTGATGAAGGTACACATACAAAGAACACCCATGCTCAGGCCGGAATTCGAAACCGCGAGGGGCATCAAGGGAAACATCTTTTTTGGAGGGCTTCTAGAGTCGAAACCAGGCTTCAACGAGAAAAGCTTAGCAAGAAAATCTGTTCGTTTCCATGCTCTATACACACTGTGAAAGTCTGCCGGTATACGTGTATGTTATGTGATGTGTGACTTACGTTCTTAAGTCCACTTTATGCACACCAGTGGCGTATAATGAGTTCAAGATCTGGGCTATCTCACAATGTCACGTGGTCCTATAGGCTATGAATAGAAAAAAATACCAAGTCCTAAGATATCAGGTTGGCAACTCATAGGAAATCAGGTTGCCAACTCATAGGAAATCAGGTTGCCAACTCATAGGAAATCAGGTTGCCAACTCATAGGAAATCAGGTTGCCAACTCATAGGAAATCAGGTTGCCAACTCACAGGAAATCAGGTTGCCAACTCACAGGAAATCAGGTTGCCAACTCACAGGAAATCAGGTTGCCAACTCACAGGAAATCAGGTTGCCAACTCACAGGAAATCGGGTTGCCAACTCACAGGAAATCGGGTTGCCAACTCACAGGAAATCGGGTTGCCAACTCACAGGAAATCGGGTTGCCAACTCACAGGAAATCAGGTTGCCAACTCACAGGAAATCAGGTTGCCAACTCACAGGAAATCAGGTTGCCAACTCATAGGAAATCAGGTTGCCAACTCCAGAATCAGCATCATCATAATCTCACTGATATAAATAATACATGTATTATTTACAATTTCTGATCGATTTTTCTCCCGTATTTTATTCTCTAGACTTCAGGCTTCGCAGATAGCCTAGCTAGCCTAGAATATACGCTCCTGATGCACACATAGGCTAATCAGGACTTGACCTACAGTTTAAAGTGGAATTTGAACCACTGTGCAATGTTCCTCCATCGGGTATCGAACCCGGGACCCACTGATTACAAGGCAACGATGTTACCGCTTCGCCATTGGAGAGGCCGTATACGAGTGATTCTGCCACTTTTGGCTAATTGCGAAGCTGAGGATGAATGGTGATAAGATGAAATAGATAAAGGGACAAGCACACATGGACACGATAGAGGACAAGGTCCATAGATAATTATATACTGGTAGGGATGGACGATATCGGAAATTTGATATCGCGATATATCGACAAGGAAATATCGTTACAGATGATATGATACGATACTTTTTCCGTATCGTGATATCGGCGATATATCATCTTCACGATATACATTGCCAAATATCGTGACGATATATCGCCAACACGATATATATCTCCAAATATCGTGACGATATATATATCGCCAAATATCGTGACCATATATATATATATCGCCAAAGGTAACGATATATCGCCAACACTGTATATTGCCAAATAACGTGATGATATATCGCCAACACAATATATATTTCCAAATATCGTGACCGCCAAATATCGTGACGATAAATATATAGCCAAATATCGTGACGATATATATATCGCCAAATTTCGTGACGATATATATATCGCCAAATTTCGTGACGATATATATATCGCCAAATTTCGTAACGATATATACAGGGTGTTTCTAAAGGTCGTTTACAACGCTTGGGAGGTGATTCCTCACACGAAAACAAGCAAAAAGTGTGAGTTCCATTTTTACGACTGAGGCTTCGTTTCCGAGATAGGAGCCTCGCAAAAGGTGGCAAAGTGAACGTCAGACCTAACTGGGACGAATACTATCACAGATAGAGAGGCGGTTCGAAGGGAATCATAAAGGAATCGTATGTGCTCAGTCCGGAAGTCACTATGAAAAGTTCACTGCACGCATGCGCAATGGAGTCCTCAAAGGAATTGGGGATTTCCAGCAAGAACAATGCATGGAATGGGTATGTAACGCAGCAAGAAGAACCGTGATAATGAGAAATGCGTTAAAGACAACACATCCCGACCTCCAACATCAAAACATGAGCACGGAACACAAAATCCGAAAACTTAAGCACTTAAGCACTTACCCCAGTTATACGCGAGGAATGAACGAATCATGTCATGTGGCATACGAGACACACATTACTCCACAAGGAGGAGGGAAAGAAAAACACAATATCAGATGATTGCGACAACGTGTATTTTTACACGCGACAACTACGTAATATCCCTCGCTACGCACACACACACACAACAAACAACAAATGCTACAATGTCTTACGCACAGACAGTGCGTGTCACTGTACACCAACTGAAGATGTCACTTTCACCACACAAAGGGGATGGGGAGCAATACCAAGAGTGTTCTCACTGGGATTTGCCGAGGGCGATAATCACAGACGGTTTTCAAAATGTCTGCCGTTCACTTCTACGCAGAGATGACAGCGACGAATCAAGGATTTTCGAGTACGAGCAAACAAGCCAGGTGTATCTGCTATCGTCGCAGCCGCGACGTTTATGCGAGGAACGAGGTCCTCAGCTGATGTGACAGGTGTGTCGTATACAAGGGTTTTCATTTCTCCCCAGAAGTAAAAATCGAGAGGGTTGAGATCTGGCGACTTCGGTGGCGAAGGCACCCTACCAATGAACCTATTGCGAAACACGTCATGCAGGAAATGTCGTACATTACGATCGAAATGAGCTGGTGCCCTATCGCGTTGGTACCACATTTCTTGCCGCAGTGCTAAAGGTACGGTCTCCAACAGTTCAGGCAAAACCTCACTAAGAAATGCATGATACGTGCGACCATTCAGGCGAACAGGGAGAAGGTATGTACTATCCCGCACCACACATTCACTGAAAACCTGTGCTGGTGATGGGCCACAAAAAGTGCATGTAGGTTGTCAAAGTCCCATGACTATTTCTACTATTGAAGACATCCATCCTGGTGAAAATGGCTTCTTCATTCCACAATACCTTTGCCCCGAAGTGAGGGTTTGTGCCAGCTGATGCAACAACCATTGGCAAAACTCCATACGAGGGCGAAAGTCACGAGGTAACAGTTCTTGTACTTTCTGCAGTTTAAAAGGGTGCATTCCTTCCTCTGGCAATACTCGCCAAACATTCACATGAGACGTGTTTCGTGCCCGAGTGAGCACGCGCGTACTGGTGCCAGGATGTTCTGCGACTGCTGTTAACACATCTTCTGCAAACTGATGTGTGCGTGCACTTCGGGGTCTTCCAACTTCTTGCCGCGGTGGTAACACTGACCCTGTTTCACGCAGTCGACTGTCCACTACCTGAAAGAAGGCGTGAGACGGTAAACGTCTATGTGGAATGCGTTCTCCATAAAGACGCCTTGCCTCACGGCTATTACCACGTGCCTCCCCATACACGAGATGCATGTCTGCTAGCTGCTGGGTCCTATACGCAGCCATCTGTGTAATAGGGAGCTGGAACTGCAAAGTATCGTTTTTGTTTAACACTGGCACACTGCAAAAATTGACCGTATCACCGTACGAGCACCACAGACCAATTGTTGCAATACTTGACTTGCCCACTCCACCACGTCAACTTCTTTCAATACAACATACTACAGGGAGGTTATTTCAGTCGTTCACCGCCAGCGTGACGGCCGTTCGTCGGAGTCTTCATGCAACAGGTCCCGGCAAATTGCATTACAGGAAGTCCGTAACAGAAACCGCTTGTTTTCTAATGTTTCCACTTTTCACAATTACAGTTACAATTACAATTGAAATAAGCACGTACCTTGTCGCAAGGATGCTGGAAAAGGTGCCCTCCCAAATACAAATATTTCTGGCACCTTATTTCTGACATCTAATCTTAGATTAGACATCGCTACTTTATCCTCAGTTGTCGCGACAGCGCCGGCAACTTATCGGAGGTTGGGGGAGTTGTCAGCCGCGAGAGGGCGCTTCAAACTGCACGTATCGGCAGTGATGCCAACCGTAGGGACATGTCCCTACGCATAGGGACTTTTCACTAAATTTCGCCCGCGTAGGGACGTAGGGACAGATTTTGCCAAATGAGGGAAATCGTAGGTACTTTTTTCAATCTTGGAAAATTACATTTTATGTATTAGTTTATCTGGATACTTTAGCGAGGAGGAAAAAAAAGAACTAACTGACAAGTCTCCATCAGAATTTTGGAACATGTTATCGGTTACCAAAAACTTTCAAGGCACGTTCTTTTTTTAAAACATTTCCACTCTCGCGAAAATAGTGCTAACATTGCCCCATTCTAACGTGGAAACGGAAAGAATATTTTCAATGTTAAGTGATACAAAAACAACAAAGGGAAATAAAATGGGACCAAAATTGTTAAAGACTGCAGGAAATACAGCATATATCACCAACCAACATCTATCTCTTCACAGCAACACCATGTATGACTTCAAATAACATAATCAATAGTAAACGACTCAACGTTATTCATTAGGGGTGTGCGGGATCCCGAAAAGTCAGGACCGGGATCGGGAAAAAAAATTACCGTCCCAATCCCGACTTCGGGAAATGACTTCCCGACTTTTCGGGATCCCGAGCAGTCGGGAAATACCGAATGGTCACTTTAAAAAGTCGTTAATTCTCGACGTTTTCTGCATTGTAAGTTTTTGGAACTTATCGAAAATTGTAAATTTTTATTCTAGAAATGCAAAAACAATCACTTAAAGTGAAAATGACTTAAATTTCCAGTGCTTCGGAAAATTTCGAACATTTCCCGTCCCGAAAATTTTCCGACTTGGTCGGGAAATTGCAAATTTTTCAGTCCCGAATGTCGGGATTTAAAAAAATTACCGTCCCGATCCCGTCCCGACCCAAAAAATTCTGTCCCGCACACCCCTATTATTCATTAAGGCAAGAATTTACAATACCGGACCCTTCTGTAATTTCTATGCTACGTCTTATACTCACGAAATAATTAGTCGTGATGATTTATCTCAAGTTAACATGTTGGGGTGAGGTGAAAAAATTGTTCATTAACGTGTAGAAATTGTAAAATAAGCTTTTCAATTCTCGCAATGATTCTCCGTATACAAGTATGGTAGCCATATTTGTTGATATGAACAATTGACGTTTGCAATTAGTTACGCTTTCTACAGCGTTGCCACACTGTTGATTTCATACTTGGAGAGCATGAATTGTGTAATAATGGCGGAAGAGAACAGTAAAAAGTTGTTAATGTTGTACAGATTGTTAGGTTGAGTGTGCAGGAGGATGGCTGTGGGCTAATTAATAAACTTATGGATTTCAGTATATTGCCCAAAGAACGTCCTTACATGTGACAGCGACAATCACGATGTAGAAGAACTAATTTGATTACAGGTAAATTTGGCAACAGTACATCAATCATAAAATTGCAGGATACGAAAATGGCGTCTTCGATGATGAACGTTTGCCGTTAAAGTGCTACGAAAATAAGATTTTTTATCGGTTCGTAATCACCATTAGCGCAAAACCATTCACGGATAGCCCCACTGACCATTCTCGGTAAGGTTAGGTTAAGTTAGGTTAGGCAAGGCAACCATAGTTAAAATTTGGGCTCGAAAAAAACATGCACGGGTAGCCCAACAAACCATTGACGGATAGCCCCACGAACCATTCAGGTACGGTTAGGTTAGGATAAGCAAACATAGTTAAAATTTGGGGTCGTAGTAATATCATGAATGTATATTTCGTTTTTTAAGTATTGGAAACACAAAATCTTCCGGTAAATAATGAGCAATCGTGCCGATCGCGGACCACTCAATTTAACTTATTTTGCAATTTCTACACGTGACCCACAAATTTTAACTTCAAATTCGTGATTAGGAGGCCTCAATTAGTGAGTATGCCAAATATTACAAAAATCGGGGAGGGGTCCTGTACTGTAAATTCGCTCCTTCATTAATTGTGGAAGCACCGAGCAGAAAGATTTGGTAAGTAAATGTGTATATTTTATCTTCTGTCTTGCATGCTCATGAGGTGTTTTTTTTTTTTTTAGTCGCTTTACGTGGAGCAGGAACATTTGGTCAGTTGTAGGGACATTTTGACTACGTCTGTAGGGACATTGCCGAAAAATGGTTAGCAACACTGTCAGCTACCAGACGTAGTCACTGTACGTTCATGTTCACTTCTGTTTGCGTTTATCAGTACGCGTGTTGTTTATACTGTGTTACTGTAATGTGCTACTCATGGCCAGTGTTTATTGTGTGTTAATTGTTATTCATTCATTACTTATGCCGTTAAACAAATATACTCTTGAACAGAGAGTTTTTATGTACGATAATTACGTGAAAACGAATTCTTGCAGAAAAGTGGTCAGGGAATTACGAGAGACAGGATCTCTTGAACCTAAGAAGGTTCAAGGAGGTCATTTTCAACATCTCTTATAACACAGGAGGTTAGTGATCATCATTATTATTACTTTTAAATATCATTTTACGCTTTCGGTTTGCTTTATGCGCCGGGATGCTGTCTTCCCTTAATGTCAACTGAGGATAAAGTAGCGATGTCTAATCTAAGATTAGATGTCAGGAATAAGGTGCCAGAAATATTTGTATTTGCGAGGACACCTTTTCCAGCATCCTTGCGACAAGGTATGTGCTTATTTCAATTGTAATTGTAACTGTAATTGTGAAAAGTGGAAACATTAGAAAACAAGCGGTTTCTGTTACGGACTTCCTGAACGCAATTTGCCGGGACCTGTTGCATGAAGACTCCGACGAACGGCCGTCACGCTGGCGGTGAACGACTGAAATAACCTCCCTGTAGTACTCTTCAATGCGTATGACAACCTAGAGCGAACTGCTCATATCCCAGCACCTGCAACACGACTGGGACGACTGCCGGAGAGAACCAACCCTTCGATCTCCTCTCGCGGGTACAGCAGTCATGAAGGTCAAACGTAGGCTACGAGAGCCAGACTTGCCTGCGCAGCGCTTCCAAAACTGGTCTAGTTTACGTCACAGTGATCGCGTGGGAACACTCTTGGTATTGCTCCCCACCCCCTTTGTGTGGTGAAAGTGACATCTTCAGTTGGTGTACAGTGACACGCACTGTCTGTGCGTAAGTTATTGTAGCATTTGTTGTTTGTTTTGTGTGTGTGGGGGGGGATATTACGTAGTTGTCGCGTGTAAAAATACACGTTGTCGCAATCATCTGATAATGTGTTTTTCTTTCCCTCCTCCTTGTGGAGTAACGTGTCTCTCGTATGCCACATGACATGATTCGTTCATTCCTCGCGTATAACTGGGGTAAGTGCTTAAGTGCTTAAGTTTTCGGATTTTGTGTTCCGTGCTCATGTTTTGATGTTGGAGGTCGGGATGTGTTGTCTTTAACGCATTTCTCATTATCACGGTTCTTCTTGCTGCGTTACATACCCATTCCATGCATTGTTCTTGCTGGAAATCCCCAATTCCTTTGAGGACTCCATTGCGCATGCGTGCAGTGAACTTTTCATAGTGACTTCCGGACTGAGCACATACGATTCCTTTATGATTCCCTTCGAACCGCCTCTCTATCTGTGATAGTATTCGTCCCAGTTAGGTGTGACGTTCACTTTGCCACCTTTTGCGAGGCTCCTATCTCGGAAACGAAGCCTAAGTCGTAAAAATGGAACTCACACTTTTTGCTTGTTTTCGTGTGAGGAATCACCTCCCAAGCGTTGTAAACGACCATTAGAAACACCCTGTATATCGCCAAATTTCGTAACGATATATATATCGCCAAAATATCGCGACGATATATATCCCCAAAATATTGCGACGATATATATCCCCAAAATATTGCGACGATATATATCCCCAAAAGATTGCGACGATATATATCGCCAAAATTTTGCGACGATATATATCGCCAAAATTTTGCGACGATATATATCGCCAAATATTGTAACGATATATATCGCCAACATATTGTGAAGATATATCGTATAGTTGATATCGCCGGACGATATTTTTTGAATATCACGATATAGCGTCCAGACAATATATCGATATATCGCCAAATATCGTAACGATATATATCGCCAAAATATTGTGACGATAAATCGTCTAGTTGATATTGCCTGGACGATATTTTTTGAATATCACGATATATCGTCCAACACTATATACGGGTGCCGGCCCCCGTGGCGGAGTGGTTAGCACATCGCGCCACGACGCCGGGGGTCCCGGGTTCGAATCGTGGCCTGGGCATGGCTATTTGTGTGTGTCCATTCATCAATTTCGTCATGCCATCACTGATCCCCATCCTTGCAAATTAGCCAAAGGTGTCACACGAAGCGAAGTAAAATAAATCAAAATATATACAGCCCAGACGCCAAAGCCTAGCTAGTCTGCAAAATGCAGTACAAGGTATACTACGTGGAAGTGAGGTTGTTGAATTATTATACTTCGCGTTTCTGTCGGTTTTTGAGTATCTCGAGAAAATATCACTCCTTACATTCCGATAAGGGAGGCGAAAGATTGTTGTCCAGTGATCCTTGATATGACAGAAGGGTGTAGCTAAGACGGCAGTTCTTCCTGGATTTAAGTGTTCATGTCTTCCTACGTGTACAAACGATTCACGCCATCGTGTACACATGTTCATCATTTGCTGCTATCCAGGATCTAGCAATAGGTGACGGCCATTCACACAATCTTAATGCAATATCTATTGATCCCACAGGCACACTTTCACAATAACACTGATGTTATCAGATTATGGAAGAATGTATTCTTTTGCTGGAGCCAAATGACAGACTTCATCGATTTTTGCGAGGACCTTTGCGTGACAGGTCGACCTTGAGAAGCGATTTATTCCGTGTCCACCCGCAATATAATGCATTACGTCACACGGTCATCAGAATATTTGCATTTCGGAAGTGTTTTCTTGTATCGTTAATCTTGTGGTTATTCGGCGCCACACTTCTATATAAAA
Source organism: Lepisma saccharinum (assembly GCF_977018435.1). NCBI lineage: Eukaryota > Metazoa > Arthropoda > Insecta > Zygentoma > Lepismatidae > Lepisma > Lepisma saccharinum. The sequence goes on from NC_139257.1 coordinate 27,381,762, forward strand.
TGGGGTATTCCATGTGAATTGTCTTTTGGATAAAATGTAAATTATTATACATACAGAAAGGTAGAAAGTAGAAGGTATTTGACATATTATTAGCCTATCTTGTGGTTTGTATTGTGTCCCACCCGTGATACCAAAAAACAATTAATTTCTCTTTTAACTGTTAGATTTCTCCCTTAACTCCACTAGAATATTCAAAGGTCAATTACCTTCTCTCTGTCTTGATTTTTTGATTGATTGAGTTAAAATTTATGGGTGCGTCGGCACTTAAGGCCATTTCGCACCCTTCTGTGTATACGGGGAAATGTCCCCTTATCTAAAATTCTGACTGAGATTTAAAAAAGGGGTGTAGATAGCCCCTTGGGAAAAACTAAAAGTGCAAGGTTGTAAAGAGACCTGCACGAGACAAACACGACACATTAAAAAGTCAGAACAAACTAAAAACCTCCTTACAGACGGTGGAAGAGTCCAGCTCTTCGCAAAAAACTAAAAACACATGATAAAATACTGCTGTCATCACCCAAGAGGGATGACAAACAGCCGGAAAGGTTAAAAGTCTGCCGGAGGTAAGCAAGATCGACACATTCAACGAGAATGTGTCGGATGCTTAAAATAACATTACAAGCACGACACAACGGAGGGTCCAGCCCTTGCAGTAGGTGACCATGCGTGAGACGGCTGTGTCCTATACGCATGCGGGTAAGAATAACGTCTTCTCGCCGAGAGGGACGAGACGAGGAACGACAAGCACCTATGGTTGTTCCCCGTTTCCACATCCCACTCGGTCTGCCAAGTGTCAAGAAGGCGACAACGGAACACATTCTGCAGGTCGCTAGCTGGCAAAAGGTGGACGAGAACGTCGCCATCTGTATCAGCAGACTTGGCGGCAGCATCAGCTGCTTCGTTCCCCTGGATGCCCACGTGGCTAGGGACCCAACAGAAGTCTTAAATAACTGATTTTTCATCATGTGACAATTCACAGAAATTAAAATAAATGTACCAGGTGGTTATAATTAAAGTGACGGTGTTCAGAGTGGTACAGCACGGGCTGTAATGAGAGTAGCAGTCTGAAACTTTGTAGATATGCTAATGAAGCAATGCGCTCGCGAATTATGCAAAAAAAGGAAAAGTTCCAATTCTCGCCACCAGGGTAAAAAATGGCGCTGCGCTGTAAGCAGTCAAAACTTGGTATAGTTACAGGAAAAACACTATAAATCGCAGAAAACAATACTCTTTGTAATAAAATATCGCTACAATTTCACTATTCAAATTACATGAACACTACTAAAGGAAAAAGCAACAAGCATCACCAAGAACAACCAGGGAGCTCACACAATGGTTAGGCAATGTCACCGACTTTGACGTCAGAGTTACGGAAAATTCCACGTTTTGACTGCTTACAGCGCCATTTTTTACCCTGGTGGCGAGAATTGGAACTATTTTTTTCTTGCATAATTCGCGACCGCATTGCTTCATTAGCATATCTACGACGTTTCAGACTGCTACTCTCATTACAGCCCGTGCTGTACCACTCTGAACACCGTCACTTTAATTATAACCACCTGGTATTATTAAGTGAAGAGGCCGTGTTTCGTCTGTCCCAGGCGTGGCACAAAACTGTTCACTTATAGCTACAAATCTTGAAAAGTATATTGAGAGTAGTTATGTTCAATCAACAGTGTTAAGTTGAATATTTCACTGCACAGAAACTGTAAGAAAAATGTGCCTTAACTAGATGAGAAGGTCTAAATATGGGCGAAAGGTTTAAATATGGGTTTTGGAGTTATCAGCGCTCCCGGGTGCTGTAGCCTGGCAGAGGCTATTGGAACTGGTTATCTGGCAAGGACAAAGGTTGCGGCGCCAATTCGCAAGAGAAAGAGGTGGTTAGTTTCGGCCTTGGACGCTGTTATAGAATTGCGACCTCCGAAAACTTTTTGCAGGTATGTTATAACTCATAGATTACTGAATTCTCATTTGCTTTGTATAGGTTATGATATTATCGGTACATAAAACAAATATGGGCTTTTATAATGCAATGATTTGTTTGTGAAATGTGTACCACAGGGAGTGAATATAAAATGAAGAAGAAAAATAGCGTGATGGTCTAAATATGGGACATGACATGAGGTCTAATGTTGAGATCACATTTTCAACAAATATTTGGATGTTTTTTCTTAATTTCGATTTTTCCCATTCCACGTGATTTTCAAAACAAAAGATTATTCATAAATATGAATTTTATAATGTTTTAGCGATAAATGGCTGTTTTTTAAAATTGTAATTGCTTTTTGTGATATTACCTCTAGTAGCCCATATTTAGACCACAATTTTGAAATACACCATTTTATCATTTTTTGGAAATTGCTTTTTTTTTTAAAAAAATGGAGACCTTCTATACTTTAGCATACTATTACATTTAAGAATATATTTCACAGATATGCATTTTAAAGGCAGGTGCTTGATATATTATTTTTTTCCTCCAAAAATGACAACATAAAAAGGGGGGGGCCCATATTTAGACCTTTTCCTCTATGAGTAGAATAGTTACTTTAATATCAAAAATATATCCCGTGTGTCCGTCCCACCCATGACAATGATTGATTGAGTTTGTGTTTTAAATCCACTTTATGAAGGGTAAGGCTACGCGGGATTGATCCGAACCACTATATGCATCCATAAGGAATCGAACCCGGGACCCCTTGAATACATGGCACTATCGGGAAGGTATACCCGTAATAATGAAATGATATACGTGATATACGTGTGTGTGTGTGTCTCAAAAGTAATAGCGCAAACTAACACAGGTGAAAGTACACGATAATAGAAGCAAAATAGTCTCTGTAAACATGGTCTGCAAACGAGCAGTTTTCGAGATAATCGCGAATGTGTGATTACAAGCCGCAACTGACTTCATTGTTTGTAAACGTCGCCCTAGTTTGTAAAATGTTAATGCCGTAGCACTCCTCGGAAATGTTCCGTTTGATAGCAACGCCACCTCTCGCAAATTTTCTGTTTTGTAAACAAATAGCAAACCTCGGACCGCGCAAGGAGTAAACCATTCGGTGTTTACAAAATGCAATCAATGACGGCTTGTAACCACCACACATTCGCACACATTCTTAGCATTTTACCAATTAGGACGACGTTTACTAACAATGAAGTCAGTGGCGGCTTGTAATCACACATTCGCGATTATCTCGAAAACGGCTAGTTTGCAGACCCATGTTTACAGAGACTTTTTTGCTTCTATTATCGTGTACTTTCACGTGTCAGTTTGCGCTATTACTTATGAGACACCCTGTATATATACAATTTGTGTAGGCTATATTTATCAGAGCCTCTAGAGTGTCCCTTGGAGGCCGAGACGAGACCCTGAAACAAACCTACCGCGCCGGAAATCCTACGCATCATTTCGTCACCTACTTCATGCAGTTGCAAACCAGGTGAATCGGTCATGCATGTCGTGTGAGCTACCAATTTGTCCCGTGCAGCACCCCCGGTCCCTCGTCTCATTTAACGGGTCTCAGACCCGAGGCACGATCCCAGCTTCACTTGTTCATGATGCGGACCGTTATGTACCCTGGGGCAACCGCGGTGCCTACATCAAACACGGATTTAGCCTTCGTACGTGAAGCCCGTTTGCCCATATTGCTGAATCGAGCAACTTTCAGCAATATACATCCACGGGTGTCATTGAAAAGTACCTATCTTAGAAAAAAATATGGATGGGGAGTAAAAATTGAGAAGTTGTTTCCGTGAGATATGTTCACGTCCACACCCGCAACTGCGGGGTCCGAAAATGTGGAAAAAACAAGATCCAAAATGCTGTTGGAATATTAGATGTGTCACCATGGACTAGTATTGCAGTTAAAGGTACAATTGTATACTTGCAATATTATGCCAGGGGGCTGCGAAGGGGTGCTTGCGAACCCCTTAATTTTCTTCCGCACCACTTTCTTAAAACATATTTTCAATCGAAAACACTATGAACTCACGCAGTGTCATCTTATGCTACGGCTTATGAAAAGCCTGTCATATTGAGCATCGAATGTAAGGTATTGAACCGAGACCGCTATTATTGTATACAACAGGCAGGCCATTGGTACTAATCTGGAAACAACATCTGCATTCCTTTTCTTGTACATGTAATTGTTGTGAGCAGGGGTCCTGGGTTAGAATCCCGGCCTGGGCATGGATGTTTATGCCATTCATCAATTTCATCATATCATCAATATCTTCGAAATGTGGCACAAAAGCGAAGTAAAATGTGCTTGTTGTGGTCAAAGTAAGCGAAAAATAAGAAAGCCACGAGTAGTTTTCAGTTCTTTTTAGCATATTTTCAAAGAAGTCTCAAAAGTTGATTGATATAGTGACTAAGGCATCTTTCATGGTATCCCTTTATTTTCAACATCGGACCGTCCAAAATTTCATTTCGCACCCCTAGATGATTAATCCTGGCGCCGTCGCTGTATTATGGTCCAAAGTAATGGGGAAAAATCAACCCACATTTACTTCCGAGTGATTTATATCCACAAATAAGGATGCTGTATGTTTGTGCGCGCGCGCGCAATAGTGATACACTTGAAACTGCTTTGTACGTATCTGCGTAATTCTGTTTTATATGTAAATTACTGTGCGACCAGGCAAAATATAATTTAAAAACGTGTTAATTAAACCTTATTTACACGTAATGCATAATCAAGCTACAACAATGTCACAGAAGTGGCAGATTTAGTTGCTACTGGTCGGCCATGGGGAACAGAAAGAGGAAAAGTTACAAGTTTGACCAGAAAATAAAATTTATGCCGGAAGTGGATGCTAATCCTCACAAAACTAAAACCGAAATAGCTGCAGATTTAGGCATCCCTTACGAAACACTTTGCTATTTTAAACGATTTTTTTAAAAATTGGGTATAGAGTCTACTGCAGTATTTCAGAAATCAAAGTGTTCACTAAAATAGTGGCAAATCAAATTTTTAGATTCGTTAATTTACTACTTTATGACAGAAATAAGATGTATTATGTATGTATCTTGTTCCTCAAAATAGATACAACCATAGTATTTTAATAATGATATGACATGGTATCTAAATCTGATTTGTAAATAATTCTCAGTTGTACATATTATTTTCTCTTCACCTTGACATGCATATAACTCAGGTTCAAGTGCATTAGTTATTATCTAGATCAGGGGTTTCCAACTGGCAGCCCGCGATGCCTTTCTTTGCGGCCCGCGAAGCCAGTTTGCAAAATACATTAATTTTATGTATTTTTATTAAAATACGTTCTATTTTTACTGAAGAAACGGAAGCTCTGTGAAGAAAGACAATATCACAGGTAGAATTGATTTTGCAGTCAATAATGATCATCGGGAAGAATCTAAAGTGACGAAGCATTCCAACCCCTTCGCTATGCGGAATGAACTCTCCCGTGAATGTGTGAAAGTGTTCTTTCTTCAATGAAGTTCATCAAGACCCGCTACAGAAGCCGACTGGCAGATTCTTCACTGCTTCACCTTCTGAGAAGTGGACATTCCAACTTTAATACAAGAAGCAGATCGGCCTCAATTTTCACATTGAACACTTACTATGAAGGATTCTTATTTGTATGGTGTGTTTTTCATTTCTTTCAATTCATCCATAAGTATTGGGTTTTTGTGAAATAAATTGTAATTATACAATTTTGATTTGTGATTCCATTGTTTTTATTGCCTCATTTTAGAAATTTAGGTCATGCGAAAGTACTATATTTTCAGTTCAGTACTTACAATTTTTGTAATTTTTAATCAACCCCCCACCAAAAAAAAAAATTCCGCCCTCGCCAATCAACTGCTGGATATAATTTTCGCCCTCAGACCTTTTGAAGTTGGAAACCATTGATCTATATTGCAGTACTGGAAAAATAGAAAAAAAAGGGCGGCAGATGTGAATCGCATGTGCATATATGAAACAGATATGTAGCAAATGTGGACTTCATAAGGCCTACCCGAAGCACTATAAAGAGGTGTGTCAATTTTCTTTGTGAAGGCCAAACGAGTGCGTTCGGAACATATAGCTGACGACAGTGGAACAATGAAGACAGCTAATGCAAATGCTACGACACAACAAAAGCTGAACGCTGACATTTGACGAGACAGGCTGCAGAAGCAAGCACGACAATGGCCGACAAAGTATGCTGACACTGAGTCAGCCCCCGAACCCAAGCTATTCTCTTATGCAGCCGCGGTGATCCAATCGGTAAGGTGTCAGACTGGCACGCGGGAGACCCGGGTTCGATTCCCGACCGGGAGATCTCTCCTACAATATTCCTCTGTAGAGCGGGTCTGGGGCTCACTCATTCTCTAATCAAATGCTTATCTGGGGCAACCCTGGTGGGTAAAGGCGGCAGAAGCGTGATGCTAATCCCATCACCAAGTATGGCCGAGATTGAGATGTGCTTCCATGGCACGGTACAGTTGGATTCACTAGTATTGCTCGGGGAAATTGTCGATGACTATTTTCATTAACTTTTCTCCTACATCCTGCGTGTTTTTAAGGGATGGATTTTTATGTATGCTGGTGCAGAAGTTGTCAACAGCTTGTTTCGAGTTCTCTCTTAATTCTTATTGTGTCAAATAGTGAAGTGCACGAACATGGTGGACAATTTGACCGGTAACACTCATAGCTGGTAAGTCATTTAGCTTATCACTAAATTGTTTATTTTTTCAGAAATTCGTGTGTGCTTGTATTAAATTGTACGCCACACAACGAAAATATATAAGCTCTCAAACAACTACATAGATTTTAGGCTAATCCCGCGATGTGGATGAATAGTGATTGGCTGAAACGAACACACTCATGTTGAAGCCAGGTCTTGAACCAGGAGTAGAACTCTTAACGCGTCGAGCCACCGAGGCGGCAGAACTTATTATGGAATGCGTGTAACCATGGTTGTTAACAGGTCCAGGAACCCATAAATTCTAATGGGTTCTATTGGGTTCCACTGTACGATCGGAACCTTTTTTCTGGACCGAATTGAAATGCTTTAAATATGGAAAAGGTTATACACTGTCTAGAACTCATTTACGTTTGCTGATTTTCTCTCCCAGTCCGGGATTGAATTTATTTACAATTTCTGGACCAGGGTTGACCGATGAAAAGTAAATGTCCGCGAGTACGTTTACATTGGAACGTCACACTACGGTTGTAGAAAACGTAGCACAGGGATTAAATAATAACGCTGTTGTTCTCTCGGGGGCCATGTTCAAAAACTCCCTTGTCGAAGAGTTACTGTACATAACGCAATGGACTATATTAGTGTGGCGTCTCATTGAGTTCAAACAAACGCGTCACATGTTGCTCTGGCATCCGATCCAGGAACCGCAGCCAATAGGAGCCATCGGTGAGGTAACGTCAGGCTGCTGTGCTTCCAGCATATATCACAACAGGGACGAGTAGCGTTGCTACAACCTAAGTGAAGGACCACGCGCGAGAGAATGGGGCTACATGGAGAGGGGTAACGTCACTGCAGCGTTTGCGTTTTGCCCATTACTACCTTGTACCTTAGATTCTAGAGGCAGCTAGCAAGCTAGCACCTTTATTATGCTCACAAGTGGATAATTGTTTATCCTCAGGTCCGTGTTCGATCCAAGTTGCGTATTGTTTCATTTCAATACGGAACTTGGACCCTATTTAAACTGATTCGGAAAAAAAGGATCCTGGACCGTATTGAAATTGAACCTGAAACAAAGGTTCCCGGACCGAATTTAAATTCGTTCGGAAAAAAGGTTGCCGAACCGTATTTAAATTCATCCGGAAAAAAGTTCCCGAACCGTATTTAAATTGATCGCGGAAATAAGGTTTCTGGACCGAATTGAAATACTTTACAGATAAAAAGGTTCTTTACGGTCCAGAACCCATTTACGCTTGCTGATTTTCTCTCCTGGACCGGAATTGAATTTATTCAAAATTCCTGGACCTTCAACAACCCTGCGTGTAACAGCAATAAAAATATGAATGTCGAATGGAAATTTCATTATTATTATTATTAATGTTTTTATGGGGTAGTCAGCACTGTGCTTATTTGCACCATTCGTAGACACAAGAGTCTAAACAACGGAAGCTAAATTCAATTAAGGAAAAAAATAGTAAGCAAGTGATGGATGAGCTCCATATCAACAAGGCAAGACATCTAAAAATTAAAATTACGCCTCCTTTGAAGCAGACCGAGACTGCACGGGGGTCTTCGGCACACAGAAGCCACATAGATTTGAGTTGGCTGTGGTTCCAGGTGCCAGAGCCTCGTTAGCAGTAGAAAAGATTACTTTATTTGGTGCATTTTACTTCGCTTTTGTGCCACAATTGCGAAGATACGGGTGACCGATGATGACATTGATAAAGGCTCACTAACAAATAATACGCATGCCCAGTCTGGGATCCGAACCCTGAACCTCTGGCGTCGTAGCGCGTTATGATAACCACTCCGCCATGGATGTCGACTGTGCATAAAAGAAAAAAAAAAAACAAAGAATATCTATAATCAAATGCAACGATAGAAAAGGAATGTCTCTATCCATCACAACGGATATCCTAGGGCAATATGTAAAGCGCAAACCCGATGTGTCACTCGGGATGCACAACTCCAAGGGGCTAAACCCAATCCCACATCATCTCATGACTGTACAAGGTTTGCAAAAACTGCCCGACGTGCAAATTTCGTCCTCAACACATCCGGATTTACATCGTCGGGTTCCTTGCACCAAATCCAATTTATTTGCAACTACGAAAGTGGGAGGATGAGTCAAGTTTTGACTCACCCGATCTGTAGTTTCAATCAACGCCCCATTCTTTCGACAAAGCCTCACGTTCCTTTATGTTCAGCTTTTATGTGGATATTTCTTAATTTACGATCAAATTCTGTATACCAGCGTGAGTTATTTTCAGCTCTAAACCGAGGAATATAAAAAATGTGACCCGTTCTTGGATTACCCTAGCAAAATTAAGTTACACAGTTTGAACAGTTGTTTTAATCTTTCTTTATGTATGGAGAGGTTGTTTGCCTCTGGATCTAGAGTTTAAACTGGCACTCGAGCCAATGAAGTTTGACCCCATGGGAAATTTAAATAAAGACCTCATCCAACTCGACATGGATACCTGAAAATATGGGGAAAAAATAGTACCCAAAAGTATGAAAACATTTATTAGCGAAAAATGGCAGAAAGCGACGTAAAAACGAAAATACAACACACATACATACATACACGCGGTACTTTTGTTTCCACGAATAAAGGTTCCGTTTCTCCTCTTTAGAGGTCTTTTATGTGACCCACTGACGGACAGTTAATCACAAGAGATTATAAAAAGAAAGTCTTTCATTCACGCTTGATATCACGTTTATGTAACAAACGATTAACAGTTTATTATCTGGCTTCATCAAAAAGAAACACTGTACACACATACATACACCCTCACCCCATGCATCTTTTATTATGTTATTTATCGTCGCTTTCCGTCCACATTTGGTTAATCGCGACGATGAGTGAATATGAAATTGATGGAGGGACACTCACAAGCTCACGAGACATCTTAAAATGCAACGCTAAAGGAATCAGGGTGGCCACTCTAGGACCATGATAAAATTCAATTATAATTCCCGGTTTTCAAGCCAAACTTTCCAAACATTCAAGGCTACAAGAAGATGTTTTCTCTGTTTCAAACTTAGGTATTACCGTATCCCACCACCCACACACGAACACATACAGACAAATAAAACAATATAAATCTGTGCGATTCCAATGTATCCAAAAACTCGAATTCAATTCAATTGAGCGGTATATGTATTTAATTTAAGGTGCAGAGTTTACATTTGCCAACCACATACTCAGACTGGCAATACATCTACAAACACAAGTCACAAATGTGACGGGATATACAGGGTGAGCATAAAGTATTTCCCTGATTATGAATATTTATATCTTAACTTTACGTTACGTCTCAGTTACAGAAATTTCAACAAGATGGTGCACCGCCACACTGGGATTTAACTGTTCGCCAGTTCTTGCATGACACCTTTCCAGACAGATGGATCGGTAGAGATTGTCCCATATCATGGCCACCGCGTTCGCCCTCTCGACTTTTTTTTTATGGGGTTACGTTAAGGACACAGTGTTTAGTTCACCAGTTCCTGATATGCAAACTCTTCAGACACGAATATGGGATGCTATAGAGACGGTGAGGGAAGAGATGTTGGCAAAGACATGGAGAGAAATTGAGTATCGCCTATAAGTTCTACGGGCAACAAAGGGAGCACATGTTGAAGTGTACTGATAACAAAACATTATGAGTTAGACTACCATTTCCAACAATACGAACCTGTCTGTTTTTCTCTCACATGCTATGAAATGTATTTCAAACAATTCACAACTGGACGTTATATATTTTGATCTAGCCAAAGCTTTCGATACTGTCAGTCATCGTCTTTTGATTCATAAATTATGCAATAGATTCAACATTCATGGTAACTTTCTTAACTTGCTCACAGATTACCTTAGCGATCGCCAACAACGTGTAGTCCTTCCAGGAACTCTATCTAACTTTCTTCCCGTCCTTTCTGGAGTACCACAGGGCAGTGTTCTAGGACCCCTATTGTTCATATTATTCGTCGATGACCTTACCGACCATCTCACAGCCGCCTCTAGTAATTACCTTCTCTTCGCAGATGACTGTAAGATCTTCAGAGAAATCTCCACTTCCAACGATGCTCTACTTCTCCAGAATGACATAACAACGTTTTTTTTCATGGTGCCTGACATGGAAACTTACTTTAAATCCTGAAAAATGTACTACTCTCACCATCTCTCTCAAAAAGAACCTGTTCAAGTCATCTTACTCCATCTTTGGCAATAACATCAAAGCAGTATCCTCTCATAAAGACCTAGGCATTGTTTTCGACCAAAAGCTCACATTTGAAGAACATATTACAGGCACGACAAAAAAGGCTATGCGTCTCTTAGGTTTACTCTACCGTTTCACCGAAATTAGTGACATCTCAGCCCTCACCTTGTACTATAAATCATTCATCTCCCCAATAATAGAATACTGCTCTCCCGTCTGGTCCATGGCATGTCCCACTCAGCTCTCCAGAATTGATTCTGTTCTTAACTTTTTCCTGGCTATAGTTCGTTACAGGGTTCCCTCATTACGCAACTTTCCAACACCACATCTCCTGACCTTTCTAAACCTACAGACTCCCTATCAGCGCCGTTTACTGAACGATTTTAGGTATCTTTACAAAATTGTCAATGGCAAAATCCGTTGCAACACACTCCTCCAGGAATTCCACTTTCGAGTGCCTATGCGCTCAACACGCAACACAAATCTATTTTACACAAAAAAGCCAAGACTGGAAATTAAAAAAAGATCGCTCTTCCACAGACTTCCCACTCAATATAACGACCTCCCATCAAGTGATGATGTATTTTCCACAGAATATGCCTTTCGGTCAACCATCAGAAGATATCTTGCTAAATAATATTTAATTGTGCTATCTTGACTTATTTATATTAATATTTTGTCTTATTTTGCTATTTTTATTTTTGTTCTTTTCTGTTATTTTCATTGTTACTGATTTCAGTGTAAAATGGCTACGTGCTGTATCTGAAATTTTCTCAATAAATAAATTTCTCAATAAATATGTGTATCTAGCATAGTTCTTTAGCAATAAAAGTTTGTAATCAGGGAAAGACTTTATGCTCACCCTGTATTAATCTACGAAAAATTGTTAATTGTAAAAGAATTTCAAATTTACCTAATCAAAACTTTCAACTTCAAGATATTTTATCTTGTAATAATCTTCCGTCTGTCAGATACAAAATTGTAGCTTCTTCTGCAAAGGAAACTAACAAAGCAAAGGCACTGAGAAAATTCTCTTTAATTTATTTTGCTTTTCCTTCCTCGATAAAAATAAAAGCAAAACTGTGAAAAACTTGCCTCAGTATGTATGCATAAATTCAATGAAATTCGGATTTTTAAAAAGTTGAAATTTTTCACGTCTACGGAGGAAAATTCAAGCAGAATTCTCGGAGCGATAAATTCGCGCATAATTCAGGAATTCAAGGAATTCCCGGTGAGTAGTCACCCTGGGCATGCCAAGGGTGTATCTATTACAAGGGGTATTCTAGTCCAATATGGAAAACTACAATCGCACATACATACCTTACCTACACATATAAAATACAAATGACTGAAAACCTTTACTTGTAAAGCAAGGACAAATTAGTTCTGTATATGTACGTGTATGATTTGGTTTATTCTACTTAGCATTTATGCCACTTTTACTAATCGCGAAGATGGGATGAGTGATGATATGATTAAATTGATGAAGGGACACTCACAAGGAACACTCATGCCGGGATTTGAAGGTGGCTTGTGTGAAATGCTTTTGAATTATGTTAACTGCAAGTGGGTTTTTGAATGAGGGGCAGACCTCCCTCCACCCTGAATTATTTTGGGTGGAAAAAAGTACTTTGCCTTTCCCCCAAGTCTGCGACTATGCTAGAAACACAGTCATGAACCCGCTCGCTCTATTATGAAAATCCTAGGCACGCCTTCAACGTACACTGCCAAAGTCTGCATCGCCATTTCGCCAGCAAAGTCGGTCGTGACATCATCTTGGCACCTCCTGTTAGTCATTCGACAGTCGAAAAAGGTCGTTGTCACCTGGCAGACAATGGGACACCGAGCATCAGTAATCGTCGCATGCGCTTCTGACACATTCGCAGAGGCATTCCTTGAATCCAAGGTACTGAATGACGCATGCATTTAGTGTGTACCAAAAAGGCCGTTAAAGTGAGCGTCTCGCTGACAACGTGAAACTGGAGAAATGTCTCAAAAAGCCACCATAACAAACTCTCTAGCCTTCTTAAACCCGAAGGTTCATGGCTGCAGCAACACAAGCCTTCCATGTGTCCCTATCCTGGACAAGATCAATCCAATCTTTACCATCCTTACCGATTTCATCTCAACGTTATCCCTTCATCTTCATCCTGGCCTTCCTACAGGTCTCTTACCGGCTTCCCAAAAACAAATCCTGTAAACACTTCTTTCCTCTTCCATTCGTGCCACATGGCCTGCCCACTAGTGTTGACCACGAGACGAGACTTTGGCCTGTCTCGTCTCGTGGAAATGCTGTCTCGTCTCGAAAATATTCATTTGTCTCGGGACACATGGTCAATCTCGTCTCGTCTCGAGTTTTTAAAAGCCTGTCCCGTCTCGTCCCGTGGGCAACACTACTGCCCACCTAAGTCTTCTTGATTTAATTATTGTAATAACAGGGTGGCTACAAACAAGCAGAAATGAAATTCCCTGACATTTCTAGGTTTTCCAGGACAAAATTTACATTTTTCCCTGGCAATTACAAACTAAACTAAATCGATCTTTTTTGCAAATAGAAATAATCAACTCACACAGATCCACATATGGTTTTGTTAAGTACCAATATTATCTTCTATGAAATTGACTTAATTTCTCTATTCCCTATGATTTGAATTCAAACAGCAAAAAAGTGAATTTGGAAAATTATTACAATTCACAAGCTAGGGAAGGATTACGGAATTTTGTCATATGCAGGAAGTTTAAAATAAAATACTTGATTATTTTTAAAGTTACGACTAAATTAGATAAGAGTGAAGATTGAATGATTAAGAAATACAATTTGTAATTTATCAGTCTCCTTATACATTCTCGGTATTATATGTTCATATTTCCACTGAGGTTTGGAACCCTCTGCTTGCAAGAACCATGAGTGCGGACTCATTTTTCAATGCATAAAGCTACTTCTCTCTTCTCTGTAAATCAAACAACTTAACTCTTGCATATAAGTGAAACAATTGAATCGAACAAAATAAAGTTTCCTTACATTATCAATGGGATTTCTGCTTCAGTACAGAATATCCAAGTGAAGTACAGTTATAACATTAATGTTGACGAAAAGGGTACGTAGGTATTAGAAATTAAACGCAAGGAATTTATAGAATTGCATTGTACCTGCAAGGTACCTGAATTAGCTAACTACACATTAAAACAGGAACACTCTAATAATAAAAGCTTCTGAGAGTTCATATACGAGGGGCATCCTGAAAAAGCTCCAATGGTGCCTATACGCAGCAATAGTGGTCGGAGAGCGACACACACACATGAAGGCAGGAAGAAGTTGATTGTAGCTGTAATCTGGTACAGTTGCAATGCAGCCGTTTTAGGATAGTTCTAGGTTAAAGATTGCAGCTCTCATACAGTCTCCCACCGACTGCGATGTAGCCTACATTGCAAGCTCAGAATTTCGCACAAAGCCACCAGCAATCGTGTGAGGTGTGCAGATCAAACGTTGTGAGTGATAGTATGGTCAGACGATGGTGCAGACAATTCACGGAAGGCCAATCGAATGTGCACAACCCCATACAGCTGAGTACACATGGCCCTTTGCATCACTTCAGGTGAGAGATCTTAGACCACTCCCTGTACAGCCCTGGCCTTGAATGTACCAACTTTCATCTCTTTGTTTAACTGAAGAGGTTTCTGGCAGGGCCAGGATTTGACAGCTACACTGCGGTAGAGATAGTTCCAGTCTTTGCTGTCAGACACATATACCATGGGCATACAAAATTTAGTGCCATGCTACGATAAATGCCAGAACAACGGTGGTGATTATGCTGAAAATTAGGTTAGGACTCACTGTTACTAATGCAATAAATTACAACTGATATTCTTGTTTTATTTATGCCTAATCGGTAGGGACCTTGATATTTTGTTATTTTTTTAAAAGATTGGTGTATTTTCTTATTTTTTATTTTACGGTGTAATTTTTCCCAAAATTCACATTTTCATTTTAGCGCATTTTCTGGCAAATATCTGAAATTATACCTTCATGGTGTTTTTATACTACTGTTTCAAATTGTAAGTCACATGGCTTACGCCTCTTTGTAAGAGTTTGATATCTTGAAAGTTATTTTGGGAAAGTTATTTTCCATACCCCTTTTTTAATTTTAAGGTAAGGATTTTAGATAATGGAATTTTCCCCGTATATACTGAAGGGTGCATAATAACCATAAGTGGCGACGCACCCAAAAAAATTAAAAATCAATCAATCTCACGTGTCAGATACCGATATATTATGGCACCAAAAATTGGTATTATCTTTTTTTGACTTGTGAGTGTTACGTTTCCCAAAATTCGCGTTTTTGTTTTAGAACATTTATCTGCCAAATATACCGAAACGTAGTACTCCACTGTGATTTAAACTATTATTTTAAATTGTAGGTCACATGGTCTACGTATTTTCGTGACAGTTTGATATGTTGGAACAGATTTTTGAGGAAGTAAAAGTAAAGTGCTCCCTTGCACTTTTCCATGAAGATGTATAGTAGGGGTGTGGAGTTAGGGCCCCACACTTTCTTGATCACGGCTGAAGGTAGGGGTGATGTGATCAGCACCACCCTCCCGGCTACCCTTATCCCTAAAAGTTTCCTCAAGGTACCAGCTTCATATGATGCTGGGTGGGTGCCAGAGCAGTTTGAATAGGTGGAAAACATCCCGGTTCTCCCCCGCAGGGGATCGACCCCGGGTCTCTCACATAGTAGTCAGACACCCTAACGACTGAGCTCCATTATTACTCGCACAACAAATGCCGATGGTGCGCACTTAGCTTGGTAATTCAAAACATATCTCGTGCGACAAATACAAAGATGTGGCTCTCGTGTGACGGTAGTTACGCACTCGATCTCCTGTTAGAACCCTGCCACTTTGCTCTGTGAAGCAAATTGTTTAGATAGAAGTTGAAAAATCGTGAGAAATACATGATTTAATGTGGCTGTCGGAATTATTCCATGTACGTATTACTCTATAGTTTACTCTTGAGTAAAAAGGTTGGAAAACTTGCATATTCTATGGCCTAGAAAATACAAGAATGTTGGATTTCATGAAATTTTTCGTTGTTTTAGGACATTTCTTTAAAAAGAAATCGCTAAAAACGCCAACAATTCGCATTATATGCCAAATTCGCATTATTTCGATATTTCGAACGGGCGAAAAATGTGTCCAGACATCACTGCACATTCCTAAACATAACTTCGCAGCAATTACCATTTTTCACGGTTTTGGCGTTTGCGAAAAATTAATGTCCCTACTAATTGGAAATTACTTTCAGGTCACCCCTCGTATAAATCAGTAGATGGAAAGTGAAAATTTAGCAGGGCTGGCAGAGAAAAGTCAATTCTTGAAGAAAGTGATTTGCTTTTATGATTGAATGATTCGAGTAAATATATTAAAATATTTACGTATTTATTATTAGTATTTTATTTCATAATATTGGACATTAACCTTACTCAGTGAGAGATTAATGACCATCTCTCATGAGTTTAAACAGACAGGATAGAGAGTGGTGTTAATTTCATTGCAATACTAGTGTTGCAGTAAATTTGAGGTTGGGAGCATGCACTTGCAAATTTTTATAACGTTCACCAATGCAGATTTATGTTTCACTTTTTCGTGATAGTATTCAATATATATCCCATTTGGTTGGATTCTTCTTGATATCTAAGAATAATGCAATGTCATTGTACACGTATGTTAGCTTGAGCGAAACCAGTAATACATCAGGATGATGGAAAGAAAACCTTCGTAAGCACTGCTACATTAAATAAGGTGAAGTGAGCCAGAAGAGCAATAAAATTCCAGCAGCATATTTGCAGTCTAAAGCTCTTCTTCTTTATGCATTCGATTTTTGTTGGATGTTGCAGTCCATGCAATTTCTGTCGCATGTTGTTGTGAGATACTTTGTCGGGTGGCTATATTCGACAAAAATCGTATGTATCAATGGAACCTATTAGTCGGACGGCGCCACCCGCTCTTATCCCCTCCATCTGTTGACAAGTCCCCTTACTACTCCCATACGGACAAGAAAAAAATGATAATTCAATGCATTTTCCACGTAATATTTAGAGGCTTAACATTTACTCCCCAGATGATACCATATGGTATCATCAGTGTAAGGTCGTACTCGTCCGATGATACCATATGGTATCATGGTGCTGATTACGAAATGAATGTGCTTTTTGGACCTTCATACTCTTATGTTTGGGTGGAAACTCTGACACAGGTCTGGAGCAAGCCTGGGAAATTCATATTGATGACCAACCTCCCCCTCTCTGCAACATATCAATGTCACATTTCCGAACAGAGTTTCACGTTTTGGCTCATAATTCAACTTGTATGACACCCAGGAACATGAAACATGTTTCAATCTCTTTGGAAATGTCCATTCTTTGAAGAGAATACTAAGGTTTGCGCCTTCTCCCCAAAATAGCGGGAGACGAGGGGCAAACTCCAGATTTTTATGTTTTTCATTGAAATTTGGGGGTCGCGCCCCCCAAGCCCCTCTTCCTCGGTCCGACGTTCTGAATTGTACACGGTTGCATGCTCTGATATTCTAGCTGCAAAACAAAACTTATCCGAAGTAGATTCCTCCCATAGAGCCCGAGTTATAACAATTTTCCTCCAAAAATGCAAATTACCTATTTTTCGTAAAAAAGAAAATAATCACATTTTGGCTTATTTATTCAACTTGTATGGCACCCCAAAACATGAAACATGTTACGTTCTCTTAAGAAATGTCGATTCTTTGAAAATAATACTAAAGTTCGCGCCTTCTTCCCAAATAGCGGGAGAACAGGGGCAAACTCCAGATTTTTATGGTTTTTTCATTGATATTCGGGGGTTGCGTCCCCAACCCCCCTTCCTCGGTTTGGCGTTCTGAATTGTACACGGTTGCATGCTCTGATGTTTTAGCTGCAAAACAAAAATTATCCGAAGTAGATTGCTCCCATAGTGCCCGAGTTATAACAATTCTCTGAGCAATATGCAAATTACCTATTTTTCGTAAAAAAACGAGTTTCACATTTTGACTTATTATTTAACTTGTATGGCAGCCAAAAACATGAAACATGTTTCATTCTCTTGAGAAATGTCCATTCTTTGAAAAGAATACTAAAGTTCGCGCCTTCTTCCCAAATAGCGGGAGAACAGGGGCAAACTCCAGATTTTTATGGTTTTTTCATTGATATTCGGGGGTTGCGCCCCCAACCGCCCTTCCTCGGTTCGGCG
Source organism: Lepisma saccharinum (assembly GCF_977018435.1). NCBI lineage: Eukaryota > Metazoa > Arthropoda > Insecta > Zygentoma > Lepismatidae > Lepisma > Lepisma saccharinum. The sequence continues at coordinate 27,399,890 of NC_139257.1, forward strand.
TTCTGAATTGTACACGGTTGCATGCTCTGATGTTCTAGCTGCAAAACAAAACTTATCAGAAGTAGATTCCTCCCATAGTGCCCGAGTTATAACAATTTTCCTCCAAAAATGCAAATTGCCTATTTTTCCTAAAAAAAACAACAACACATTTTGGCTTATTATTCGACTTGTATGGCACCCAAGAACATGAAACATGTTTCATTCTCTTGAGAAATGTCCATTCTTTGAAAAGAATACTAAAGTTCGCGCCTTGTCCCCAAAATAGCGGGAGAAGAGGGGGCAAACTCCCGATTTTTATACTTTTCCATTGAAATTCGGGGGACGTGCCCCCCCCCCCCAAGAACTCTTCCTCGGTACGGTGTTCTGAATTGTACACGGTTGCATGCGCTGATGTTTTAGCTTAGTTGCAAAACAAAAGTTATCCGAAGTAGATTGCTCCCATAGTGCCAGAGTTATAACAATTTTCCTCCAAAGAGTGTTCGAATTTAAAATTCCCGCCGAGAAGCCCGGGCGAGAGAAATTTCTCTCTCTCTCTCTCTCTCTCTCTCTCTCTCCTGCCATCACTGGTTTCTGGCGCCGTGGTTGTGTTGCGCATAAAAGGGGCCTAAAAGTTGGGGCCGAAATTTTAATAACGAGATTTTCTGTTCCCCTGCAGAGTTCCATAACGATACCTTTAAATAAATAAATAATAAAAAAAGTCAATGAAGACGAAATTCCCTGACATTTCCCTGACTTTATTTGACACCTCAAATTCCCTGACTTTTCCCGGTTTTCCAGGTCTGTCGCCACCCTGAATAATATCTGGACAGGAATACAAATTTTGTAACCTTCTCCACCCACCTGTCTCCTTATTCCCTTAAGGTCCAAGCCGGCACCTGTGGCGGAGTGGTTAGCACATCGCGCTACGACGCTAGGGGTCCCACGTTCGAATCCTGGCTTGGGGGCATGGATGTTTCAGTGTCCATTCATCAATTTCATCATATCATCCCTCATTCCCATCCTCGCAAATTAGCCAAAAGTGGCACAAAAAACGAAGTAAAATAAAGCAAATCAAATCAAAAACCATAAGGTCCAAAATATTTTCCGACGGATTCTTTTTTTTCAAAACACTTAATTTATGTTCCTCTTTTGAAAACAAAATCTACCATTCTCTCTTTAAATACATCCAAACAAGGGGCGTAAGGGCTTACCCTTTCCGAACGTAAACAAATGCCAACCTTCCTTCCACGTAGTACACCCTGGACTGCTTTTTGCAGACTAGCGAGGCTCTGGCGCCTGAAGCCACTCCGTGAAGAGTGAAAATATGATGAAACTGATGGGACACTCACAAGGATCACCCATGTTCATGTTTGGACACCAGAGCATAAAAGAACGTCCCGATGGCTTAGTGGTAACGTCTTCGCCTTGTAGTCAAGGGGTCCCGTTTTCGATACTCCGGTGGAGGCACATAGTGGTTCGAACCCCACTTTAAACTGTAGGTCCAGTCCCGATTAGTGCATAAAGTAGACTTAAAACAACAATTCACAGCAGATCATACTTTTCGCGTATTGCAAACTTTCTTCCGTGCGAATAATTGGGATTCCGAATAATGATCACTCCCAGTTTCTAAGAGGCATGGATCTTAATGGTAAAAAACTGTAAAACGTTTTATGAACTGAGGACTAAAAGTGGTAAACGTTGTAAGTGCCAAAAGGAAAAGTGTTGGGAAATCGCATCGTTCCCCACATCAGCCCGTAAGAATGTTCACACTAGTGACCTCTTTACACGCCCTTTGAACTACTTAGAGGGTTTACCAGCCATATTTCACGTTTACCACATTATAAATCATGGGACATTTCACAGTTTAACGTGGAAAACGGTGTTTGAATTATTGTGGCACTTACAGCGTTTACCAATTTTAGTTTTCAACTTGTGAATAAAGAGTTGACTGTGAGTACGTGCTGAAAAAAAAAAGCCGGATTCCTTGTGCGTCTTGCTGCACAAAACCACAAACCACAACGGCAGGGAAGAAACTGCACAAACTAGTAATTGCACTTGAAAAGTCCACGAAAAATACCATTTATTCCTACTGGCAACGTTTCAACTCTGCACACGGTGATTTCCTGAGCTTTCAGTTTGGCCTGATGAAAGAAATATCCGTGTCTAAAGCTGAGGCGTTGCCAGAAAGAACAAATAGTTTCTGATTGGAATTCTCTAGCATTTCATTTCATTTCTTTATTTGTCCATCACAGGACCGAAGTCATATTTATGCTGAACACACAAAGTTAATGTTAATAATACACACAAATGTTACTAATGATAATACATAAAATATTGTTAAAATTTTTGATAGTGTGACACATATAAATACAGTTAAAACTCCAGATTTTTATGTTTTTTCATTGAAATTTGGGGGTCGCGCCCCCCAAGCCCCTCTTCCTCGGTCCGACGTTCTGAATTGTACACGGTTGCATGCTCTGATATTCTAGCTGCAAAACAAAACTTATCCGAAGTAGATTCCTCCCATAGAGCCCGAGTTATAACAATTTTCCTCCAAAAATGCAAATTACCTATTTTTCGTAAAAAAGAAAATAATCACATTTTGGCTTATTTATTCAACTTGTATGGCACCCCAAAACATGAAACATGTTACGTTCTCTTAAGAAATGTCGATTCTTTGAAAATAATACTAAAGTTCGCGCCTTCTTCCCAAATAGCGGGAGAACAGGGGCAAACTCCAGATTTTTATGGTTTTTTCATTGATATTCGGGGGTTGCGTCCCCAACCCCCCTTCCTCGGTTTGGCGTTCTGAATTGTACACGGTTGCATGCTCTGATGTTTTAGCTGCAAAACAAAAATTATCCGAAGTAGATTGCTCCCATAGTGCCCGAGTTATAACAATTCTCTGAGCAATATGCAAATTACCTATTTTTCGTAAAAAAACGAGTTTCACATTTTGACTTATTATTTAACTTGTATGGCAGCCAAAAACATGAAATATGTTTCATTCTCTTGAGAAATGTCCATTCTTTGAAAAGAATACTAAAGTTCGCGCCTTCTTCCCAAATAGCGGGAGAACAGGGGCAAACTCCAGATTTTTATGGTTTTTTCATTGATATTCGGGGGTTGCGCCCCCAACCGCCCTTCCTCGGTTCGGCGTTCTGAATTGTACACGGTTGCATGCTCTGATGTTCTAGCTGCAAAACAAAAATTATCAGAAGTAGATTCCTCCCATAGTGCCCGAGTTATAACAATTTTCCTCCAAAAATGCAAATTGCCTATTTTTCCTAAAAAAAACAACAACACATTTTGGCTTATTATTCGACTTGTATGGCACCCAAGAACATGAAACATGTTTCATTCTCTTGAGAAATGTCCATTCTTTGAAAAGAATACTAAAGTTCGCGCCTTGTCCCCAAAATAGCGGGAGAAGAGGGGGCAAACTCCCGATTTTTATACTTTTCCATTGAAATTCGGGGGACGTGCCCCCCCCCCCCCCCAAGAACTCTTCCTCGGTACGGTGTTCTGAATTGTACACGGTTGCATGCGCTGATGTTTTAGCTTAGTTGCAAAACAAAAGTTATCCGAAGTAGATTGCTCCCATAGTGCCAGAGTTATAACAATTTTCCTCCAAAGAGTGTTCGAATTTAAAATTCCCGCCGAGAAGCCCGGGCGAGAGAAATTTCTCTCTCTCTCTCTCTCTCTCTCTCTCTCTCTCTCCTGCCATCACTGGTTTCTGGCGCCGTGGTTGTGTTGCGCATAAAAGGGACCTAAAAGTTGGGGCCGAAATTTTAATAACGAGATTTTCTGTTCCCCTGCAGAGTTCCATAACGATATCTTTAAATAAATAAATAATAAAAAAAAGTCAATGAAGACGAAATTCCCTGAGATTTCCCTGACTTTATTTGACACCTCAAATTCCCTGACTTTTCCCGGTTTTCCAGGTCTGTCGCCACCCTGAATAATATCTGGACAGGAATACAAATTTTGTAACCTTCTCCACCCACCTGTCTCCTTATTCCCTTAAGGTCCAAGCCGGCCCCTGTGGCGGAGTGGTTAGCACATCGCGCTACGACGCTAGGGGTCCCACGTTCGAATCCTGGCTTGGGGGCATGGATGTTTCAGTGTCCATTCATCAATTTCATCATATCATCCCTCATTCCCATCCTCGCAAATTAGCCAAAAGTGGCACAAAAAACGAAGTAAAATAAAGCAAATCAAATCAAAAACCATAAGGTCCAAAATATTTTCCGACGGATTCTTTTTTTTCAAAACACTTAATTTATGTTCCTCTTTTGAAAACAAAATCTACCATTCTCTCTTTAAATACATCCAAACAAGGGGCGTAAGGGCTTACCCTTTCCGAACGTAAACAAATGCCAACCTTCCTTCCACGTAGTACACCCTGGACTGCTTTTTGCAGACTAACGAGGCTCTGGCGCCTGAAGCCACTCCGTGAAGAGTGAAAATATGATGAAACTGATGGGACACTCACAAGGATCACCCATGTGCATGTTTGGACACCAGAGCATAAAAGAACCTCCCGAGGGCTTAGTGGTAACGTCTTCGCCTTGTAGTCAAGGGCTCCCGTTTTCGATACTCCGGCGGAGGCACATAGTGGTTCGAACCCCACTTTAAACTGTAGGTCCAGTCCCGATTAGTGCATAAAGTAGACTTAAAACAACAATTCACAGCAGATCATACTTTTCGCGTATTGCAAACTTTCTTCCGTGCGAATAATTGGGATTCCGAATATTGATCACTCCAGTTTCTAAGAGGCATGGATCTTAATGGTAAAAAACTGTAAAACGTTTTATGAACTGAGGACTAAAAGTGGTAAACGTTGTAAGTGCCAAAAGGAAAAGTGTTGGGAAATCGCATCGTTCCCCACATCAGCCCGTAAGAATGTTCACACTAGTGACCTCTTTACAGGCCCTTTGAACTACTTAGAGGGTTACCAGCCATATTTCACGTTTACCACATTATAAATCATGGGACATTTCACAGTTTAACGTGGAAAACGGTGTTTGAATTATTGTGGCACTTACAGCGTTTACCAATTTTAGTCTTCAACTTGTGAATAAAGAGTTGACTGTGAGTACGTGCTGAACAAAAAAAAAAAAAAAAAAAAGCCGGATTCCTTGTGCGTCTTGCTGTACAAAACCACAAACCACAACGGCAGGGAAGAAACTGCACAAACTAGTAATTGCACTAGAAAAGTCCACGAAAAATACCATTTATTCCTACTGGCAACGTTTCAACTCTGCACACGGTGATTTCCTGAGTTTTCAGTTTGGCCTGATGAAAGAAATATCCGTGTCTAAAGCTGAGGCGTTGCCAGAAAGAACAAATAGTTTCTGATTGGAATTCTCTAGCATTTCATTTCATTTCTTTATTTGTCCATCACAGGACCGAAGTCATATTTATGCTGAACACACAAAGTTAATGTTAATAATACACATAAATGTTACTAATGATAATACATAAAATATTGTTAAAATTTTTGATAGTGTGACAACATATACCTAGTCTTACCATAAATACTGTCCCAAAGTTGTAAGTAAATAGACACAAAATGGTGAGAGATATTGTAATATCAGAATAACATGAGGTGCATGGATGCATTATGAACCAAAATCACAAATAATTATTCGAAATGGCCACCTTTAGCACTGACACACTTCTGAAGTCTTCGTGGCCACGCATCAATTGAATTACGCAACACATTGACTGGAAAATGAGCAACTGCCTTCAGAAGAGATCGACCGCTTTAAACTTTCAATATTGGGATGTCTCTTCTTCCAAGCCATATCCTGAAGCTTGGACCACAATTTGTAGTCCAAAGGGTATAGGTCCGGACTTGCAGAAGGATAATCTGAAGTGGAAATGAAGTCTGGAACATTTGCTATGAGTGCACGCTCCATTTCTGTGAAAAAGGGGTAAAAACATCAGCCAAAGTGTACCAGCAGACAGTACTTGAGAAACTATGCAAGAATCTTACCGACACCATCTTCCATGGAGAGAACTGGAGCTTCCAGCAGGACTCAGCCCCAGCACACAAAGCACGCACCACCCAGCAGTGGTTGGAGGCAAATGTTCCTGACTTCATATCCACGTCAGATTGTCCCTCTGCCAGTCCAGACTTAAACCCTTTGGACTACAAATTGTGGTCCAAGCTTCAGAAGATTGCTTGCAAGAAGAGACATCCCAATATTGACAGTTTAAAGCGGTCTCTTTAGAAGGCAGCTGCAGAGTTTCCACTTGATGTGTTGCGTAATTCCATTGATGAGTGGCCACGAAGACTTCAGAAGTGTGTCAGTGCTAAAGGTGGCCATTTCGAATAATTATTTGTGATTTTGGTTCTTAATGCATCCATGCACCTCATGTTATTCTGATATTACAATATCTCTCACCATTTTGTGTCTATTTAATTACAACTTTGGGACAGTATTTATGGTAAGACTAGGTAAATACAGTTAAAACTTCTTTACAGAATTTTGCGCCTAATAATATTACATGAATCGGAAACATATGTCCAAATCATGCACTAAGAAAAACTCATTACTTTTGGAGAGTTTTTGTGTATGTTTAACCTTGAGACTGGCGTGTAGAAAGGTGTCCTGTTCCTCACTGTAAAAGGTGTTACATGAATGTTTATTCTCTCTAACAGCTCAGAACATAGCCAATCTTGTCTTACTCATTTACGTAAAAACATTATATCATTAAAAATCATTTCTAATGTATTATTAAAAGGCACGACTGGACCATTGGCCGACGTCTGGGCAGCTGTTTCCGAATTTTTCACTCCATTCAAAAAACCTCTACGATATCACAAAAACTGAAAAAAAATACAAGGGTCGTTCAAGGTTGACCAAGACTTTCGTGCGTAAAATATTAATGAATCAATGTAGCGCTGCATTACTTCGGCAGGACAGACAATGATTCCTTGCGAGTAACCATGATCCTTTGCGACGCATTTGGGGCATGCGCTGTAGTGTAAACAAAGATGGCGGCAAGTAGTGTATCTGTTGCTGTGGAACAACGGTGTATAATGAAATTTCTCGTGAAGGAGACGGTGAAACCTGCTCAAATTTGGCGTAGACTGCAAGCACAGTATGGTGAACAAACACTGTCGCGGGCAAGAGTGTACGAATGGTGTCAACAGTTCAGTGAAGGGCGGGAGTTGGTAGCGCTGCCGTCTGCTGGTAAGATTTTGGGAACTGTCTTCTGGGACATGAAAAGTGTTATCCATGTGGATTTTTTGGAGAAGGGTGCCACAATTAATGCCAAGCATTACTCAACACTGCTTCACGGTGCTGTACGTGGGACCGTTCGGAAGAAAAGACCTGGAATGTTGTCGAAACATGTCATTCCTCTCCGTGACAATGCCAGGCCACACACGGCCCATTTGACACAAACAACACTGGCCAACTTGCACTGGGAGGTTTTACCACACAGTCCAGATTTAGCCCCGAGTGATTTCCACTTGGTTGGGGCTCTTAAAGAGCATTTGGGCGGGACGCACTTCCAGACAGATGAGGAACTCAAGAACGCTGTCCTGCAGTGGTTACGACACCAACCTACTTCTTTCTACGCCAAAGGCATCGAGGAACTTCCACAACGATTGCAACGGTGTCTGGATGTTCAGGGTGAATACTTTGAAAAACTGACAGAGTTTGGTGCTTCTACGACCCTTGTACATACGCTTAGAATTCTTCCTAGAGCATTAACTAAAACATAATAAAATTTCTTCGATCAATTTTTAAAGCTCATTCATTACTTGACAAGAAGTAAAACTACACTGTTTGTGATAACTAAAATCTTCTTACCTAAAAGGGGAGGCTGTAAAGGGGCACTCACACACACAAGGATAAACAAAGGACAACACAGAGGATTATCGCGGCCGTGCGTCCAGGCGCCAGAGCCTCGTTGGCTTGCAAGAAGCAGTTTCCTGGGTGTGAGCCGCAATGTTTAAGAATGTTTCGTTGCAGCTGTTTAGAAGGATTTTTCATGATTGACTGATCGATTTGATTTGTATTAATTCTCTTTTCTGCTACTTTTCGGCTAATCGCGAAGACAAGGATGATTGACGATATAATCAAACTGAGGAAGGGACACTCGCAAATGACACCCATGGCCAGGTCGATATTCGAACCCTGGACCCCTGGCGTCGTAGCGCGCTGCGCTAACCACTCCACCACGGGGGTCGCCCTAAGGAATTTTCACATGAGTGTAGATTTGCACTTTTAATTTTCTGTGCCAAAAACTCCATCATATTATCAGGAATTTCCAGTCAATGGACATTTTCCATAAAATCACCCTGAGCAGAAAATCAGCAAGCGTAAATGGGTTCTGAGCCGTAAACCTTTTTATCTGTACAGTATTTCAATTCGGTCCAGGAACCTTTTCTCCGGATCAACTTCTTTTCCACATCAGCTTAAATAGTGCCCGTATTGAAATGAAACAATACCTCAAAGTAAAGAGCTCCCCCTGTGCCAAGAAGGCGTACAAGGGGACACGTTCTTGACCACGGCCAAAGGTGGGGGGTTATGTTATCAGTACCACGCCCCTGGCCGCCTTTACTACCCAGTTTCCTCCAGGTAATCATTTTGTACGACGCTGGGTGGGCGCCGCTCGAACCCGGATCTCTCGCATGGTAGTCAGACGCTCTAACGACTGAGCTACCGCGGCTCTGCAAAAAAACATGCCAACTTAGACTGAATTGTGGAAAAAAAATGTTTCGGTCCTGTTACGGAATCCAACAGAAACCATTAGAATTTAAATAGCTTCTGAACCTTTAATAACATTCCCATCAACCCCTTCTGCGGCATGTTACTGCTTCAATCAAGTGCGAAACAGGACGCGACTTATTTCGGCGTACACTCGCTCCCATAGACTTTTCTCACACCATTTCAAAAGAATTACGTAAGAAACGGAAAGCGTAGGAGGACAAGGCGATGACGGGAAGAAGTTCAAGGTCGAAGGACTAATTCGAAGCGCCTCAACAATTTTGACGCGGCCGGCTAAATTATGTCTTCCTCGATTCAGGAGAAGCCACGAGCGAGCAGATGCCACCACCAGGAATCGATGACACGCCGTTACCATGGCAACCAGCGTGCTTATCTTCAGTTCTGCAGTGTTGCCACCTGAGTGGGAAATTTCGCTCGGGGGAGGGAAATTTCCCTTCAGGAGGAGAAAATTTCAAGGAAATACTGATCCCGGGCTGGTAGTATATGTAGAATACTGAAAAAAATACTTAAATACTAAAAATACCGGAGAAAATAAATAATAACCCGTGGTACAACAGCCCTTGAGGGTCATGGCCTATCTACCGAATGCCGGCCTCACTCCCACCTGCCGGGGTGGGAGATCATCCAACTAGTTACGGGGTGACGTGTGGTCAGCACGACGAACCCTCACGATGGTGGGTGGCCACCGGTCCCACACACACGCCGAGATCTCACGAGAAAAGTTGTTCGTCAGGAGACTCCAACCTGCGGAGCCCAAAGCCTGACGCCACAGACCGAACGGCCACGGCGCGGGACATTATAGAGAATGGACTTAAGCCCCGCGACAGGTCAAGTTTGCAGCAACGTTTCGTATGTATAGACACAAACGTGCGCGCAGAAAATAGTTCCGCTGCAATACTGTCGATTTTCTCACTGTCTACGATATGAACATCTCTGCTGTTGAGGCAAGACTGGTACGGAAGATTCTTAGCACCGTTCTCGTGTGGATTAATACATTAAACCTGCTGCAAAGTTAACCTGTCGCGGGGCTTAGAAATAATTGCTTCAAGAATAAGGTCATTGGCATCTTTTCCATGAACATAAGGGAACACAGTTAAGCCACTATTAACACGCTGATTGAGTTGGTGGTATGCACAGTAAAGCTAATTGGAAATGGAGCTACAGTTTAAAGTGGGATCCGAACCACTATGTGCCTCCACCGGGAATCGAACCCGGGACCCCTTTTAACACGCTGACCATAAACACATAATTTGCTAATGAAATGCCATACTAATTAAAAGTTACAAGTACAAACATATTACAAAAGAAAAAAAATATGAACTGTAGTGATCGTTCATAAGTTGAACTAAGCTTGATCGGCCGCGGTGGCTCAGTCGGTAACGCGTCTGACTACCATGCTAATGGTGCCGGGTTCGATCCCCGGCCGGTTCAAATCCGGGAACTTTTCTAACGTTGGAAGCGGCCCCGGCGCCCTGGGGGGTAAAGGCGGTCAGGGGCGTGATGCTGATCACATCAATCCCACTCACGACCGGATCAAGAAAGTGTGGGGCATTACCTCCACACGCCTTCATGGCGTAGTGCTCAGCACAGGGGAGCACTTTACCTTTTTTATAAACTGTAGTCACGAGATGTATAGAATCTGGAATTAGTTATGTACAGTCACGGACATTGCTGGGTTATAATGATTCCATTGAAAGTCAATGCATTCATTACAACCCAGAACTTCCCGTGACTGTACAAGAGTCACATGAAAACTTTAATTTGTGTTTTTTATCTAGTCGATTTCTACATGTATAGGGTTGCACAAGTTTACTGCATTTTTTCATAGACCCACTGCTTGTCTGTCCGGCCAAGGAAGACGAAACTACCTGGAAAGGACGATTCCAAACGCAAGAGGGGAAGCAGGGAGAAGAACTACCCAAAACTACCATGTGGTATTTCGATTGTTGTGTTGTGTTTGTGATGGCTCTTACAATTCGCAAGAAACAGTTTCGAAGTGTAATGAAGAAAATTGGGACTTTTTGGTCCCCTGTTGCACATTCTACAAATCACCCTCGTTATACTAGAAAATGCCACAGACAATTCAGTTGCTACATTTATATTTATAATGCTATAGGCCTATATAATAATATTATTATTAGTGAATACTATCCTGGTTAATGCTGTGTACATTTCTGCTAATTATAATATTAACTAGGAGATCAATTTAATTGACTCATCTAATATAAAGCTACTGTTTTAGAAACAAGTATTTCTACTAATGTGATGTTTTGAATACTGTCCTGATATGTTTTGTTTGCTGATATAGTTAATTTCGTTCTGAATCCTTACATAATGCGTATACATTTCTCTATGTATTTTGGCGGCGAAGTTACTGCGCTGAAACGTCATTGTTGTTTCCACAGGAGACGATTTTCAAGGATCCCGCTTCCTGTCCAAAGTGTCGTCAATCCCTATTTAACCACTGAACACTTCCGGTTGGCGCATGCGCAATTCCGTCCATGGTCTCGGCTAAGGCAGACAGACAGTACATATAATTTCAAATTTTGGGTTAGCTTCTTTATACTTTCTTTAAGAACTATAATCTTTGAGATGTACATACACTGCGGAGTTTCCACCCATCTGCCTGCGAATTGAGTGAATTGTCGAACTTCCTCTTTCGTTCGTGAACTTGCTGGTGGCGTAAGCATGAATAGAGATAATGAATTCTCATTTAAGGGAGTCATTTGATAACTTTGAGGCTTCCAGAGGGCAAGAGATCACCGCTCTTCACTGGTGCAAGTGTGTGTGGAGGAGGCGCCATCTTAAAATGACAAAAATTGCATTTTGAGGTTCACGTGATCAGTATTGCAGCGTTCAGGTTGTTTTGCAAATAATAGTTGATGCCTTACATAAATTTGAAATGCAGTCTATCGTACATTTTTTGTCGGACTTTTGAGGTCTTCGTTTGATTCTCCCTTGTACCTCTTGAGTTCAATCAATAAATAATCAAACGCGATAACGTGGAGAATACGACACTGGCAAGTTGATACGTGTAATACAGCCATTACATCAGGCAAATTGGACACTTGGGTTCTGCGCTTCTGGTTGCGCCCTTGCCGGTACACGTGTGGCTCCCGAACAGGAAAAAAGAATCCCAAGCCGTTTTGTATGACGGGACAGCGGTCGGAGGAATAAATGGCGGGAGCCAAGGACATTCGCAGTGACCCATGAGATGTGGAAAGCTCATTTTGAATTACGTACGGAGCCGTTTCCGCCATGGAAGAGGAATTCTCCCGCACGTGCGGCGCGTAACCATTTCCTCGCGAGGCCACTTGAGAAGCGGGTCTTGGAATGGAGGCATCGCTCACCTGGATTTGCGACACAAACTCTGCAGAGAGGCAGAGAGATGGAGGGGGGAGGGAAAAATAGAAATACACAGGCAGATATAAGGGGGTAGGGAAGAAATGAGAGAAACTATTGCCCATTTTTGGGGCAGCAGGAAAAGGATTATTATCCATTTGTCTTGACTCATCTCGCCCAACAGGGGGCTTGCCCAGAGTTGATATTTTCCTGGAGATGAGGCCAGCTCGAAAAGGATTTTTTATAAGCTGAGAAAAACAGGCACACACACAGAGTAGGGGTGAAATAGAGCAGACTACCATGCTCAAGGTCCCGGGTTCGATCCCCGGCCGGTTCAAATCCGGGAACTTTTCTAACGGTGGAAGCGGCCCCGGCGCCTACCCAGCGTCGAATAACATGGGTACCTGGGGGAAACCCTGGGGGGTAAAGGCGGTCAGGGGCGTGATGCTGATCACATCACCCCCACTCACGACCGGATCAAGAAAGTGTGGGGCGTTATCCCCACACCCCCTATACGCCTTCATGGCGTGGTGCTATGCACAGGGGAACACTTTACCTTTTTTTTTTACCTTTATTCTCTCTCTCTCAGACACACACACACAAAGGGAGAGAAACAAACAGGCAGACATTGAGAGAGGAGGATTAAATAAGGACGGACAAATACACACACAGACAGAAGGGAGAAGGGAACGGATAGAAACAGGCAGCAGACCGAGAGGGGGCTAAAATAGAGCAAAGAGCAAGCATATAAAGATGGGGTAAATACACACAGACAAAGATAGGGCAAAAAGTGACACACAGGCGAGAGACAGAGTGAGAGGATGGGAGAAAAACACAGGAGAGAGCAGGTATAGAAATACGGAGAAATACAAACTTAGAGAGAGAGAGAGAGAGAGAGAGAGAGAGAGAGAGAGAGAGAGAGAGAGAGAGAGAGAGAGAGAGAGAGAGAGAGGGGGGGGAGGGAGAGAGATTTTTTGATTGAGTTGGTGTTTTAAGTCCTCTTCATGCACAGCAAGGCTAATTGGGACTGGACCTACAGTTTAAAGTGGGATCCGAACCACTTTGTGCCTCCACCGGGTATCGAACCCGGGACCCCTTGATTACAAGGCGACGACGCTACCACTATGCCATCGGGGAGGCCCAGACATAAGAGAGAATGGCAAGCATAGAATGAGGTAGAAATACTGTACAAGCAGAGAAAGCAATCGACGGAGAAATAGAGAACAGACAAGGTAATCGGAAAAGTTCAGAAACACGTACAGAAAAACAGAAAGCAGGCCAAAGAGAGAGATGAACGGACAGAGAAATGGGAAGAAATACAGACAGTACAGAGAGGAGAGAGAAACAGGGACGGCGGAAAGGGGAAGAAATACAGAAGACGGGACAAGCACGAGAAGGAGAAAGAATTACAGACACACAAACACTCACCCACAGAGAGGGACCGTGTGAGAGAAATATACTTAACTAAAAAGGGACAAGCATAGAATGAGAGAGAAAGACTGAAAACAGGCAGAAATAGGGAGAAATGAGGCAGAGTTGGGGACAGGAAAGCAACCTTACAAATCAAACATCACACAACTAGTATTTGTCAACATGAATGCAAAGCAAGCAATTTCACTCTAGGTAAAAGCAGATCACAAAGAACTCCTGTATGATGAATACGATTTTTTTTTTTAAAAAAAAAAAGCTTTACTAAGCTCCATACCCTACAGTACGAAGCGCATGTGCAATTTCCCCTGGTTCCCAGACTTTCGCTTGGAATGTGAAAATCTGCTTCTTTGTTCCTCTTCTTCAGGAAGCCGAGATGGAAAGTTTTAGTGCAGGCGTTATTGTGAGGCAACGATTTTTCTCAGGAAAATGAAAGTGTCGTCTCCTGCACTTCAAGTGGACTTGCACTTTTATCTCACCAGATAATACGCAAGTTTAAGGTACGGCGATTTGCCACACGCAACCATTAAAACAGGGGAACTCGTAAACACATTACTGATTGGCATTTTACTGCGACAATATTACGTAAAAAAATCGCCGGTACCATATTAGCGAAATCATGTTCGAGAAAAAGCACGAGTCAAAAAATACCATTTATGCTTATCCTTTTAAAAGCTAATATTACAGGCATGCATGTTAAATCATCATTGTGTAGAATCTTTTCATATGCTCAATATAAAATGGTACATATCATATTTCTATTGATCCAGTGCGACAAACGAAAGAAACAGAAAATAGCAGTTTGTGACTTACGTGCCTTTTCCTGAACACCCTAGAGCAGGGGTTCCCAAATTTTTTCGTTTCACGGCGCCCTTAGTCATTCAAGATTTATTCGCGGCGTCCAAGTCAGAATGTAGGCCTGTATAACACTTGCAACGCTCAGTTAGTGTGGGTAGGTTGCTTGCCTTAAGTTAAAAAGTAAACATATACATATATATCAAATTCAGAAACATTTTGTGTGTAAAAAGTACCAAATAAGCACATATTTGTAAGTAAGTGTCATTTCAGTGAAAATATTGGAACATTTCGCGGCGCTCTTGTAAGCCAGTCACGGCACACACTTTAGGAACCACTGCCCTAGAGAGCGATATATATATATATATATATATATATATATATATATATATATATATATATATGAGACAGTGACGTATGCTGAGTCTAAGACCTAGACTAGCTCACTATGACACCTGGTCCTAGGTTATGGAGGAAGTGAGAAGACTACTCATTCTTGACGTCTTCAAGGAAGCCACGGTGCCATCCCAACGGTAGTCAGGTTGCAAACTTATAAAAATTCAGGTTGCCAACTCCTAAGAGTTCAGGCTGCCAACTCCTAAGAGTTCAGGCTGCCAACTCCTAAGAGTTCAGGCTGCCAACTCCTAAGAGTTCAGGTTGCCAACTCCTAAGAGTTCAGGTTGCCAACTCCTAAGAGTTCAGGTTGCCAACTCCTAAGAGTTCAGGTTGCCAACTCCTAAGATTTCAGGCTGCCAACTCCTAAGATTTCAGGCTGCCAACTCCTAAGAGTTCAGGCTGCCAACTCCTAAGAGTTCAGGCTGCCAACTCCTAAGAGTTCAGGTTGCCAACTCCTAAGAGTTCAGGTTGCCAACTCCTAAGAGTTCAGGCTGCCAACTCCTAAGAGTTCAGGTTGCCAACTCCTAAGAGTTCAGGCTGCCAACTCCTAAGAGTTCAGGCTGCCAACTCCTAAGAGTTCAAGCTGCCAACTCCTAAGAGTTCAGGTTGCCAACTCCTAAGAGTTCAGGCTGCCAACTCCTAAGAGTTCAGGCTGCCAACTCCTAAGAGTTCAGGTTGCCAACTCCTAAGAGTTCAGGCTGCCAACTCCTAAGAGTTCAGGTTGCCAACTCCTAAGAGTTCAGGTTGCCAACTCCTAAGAGTTCAGGTTGCCAACTCCTAAGAGTTCAGGTTGCCAACTCCTAAGAGTTCAGGTTGCCAACTCCTAAGAGTTCAGGTTGCCAACTCCTAAGAGTTCAGGTTGCCAACTCCTAAGAGTTCAGGTTGCCAACTCCTAAGAGTTCAGGTTGCCAACTCCTAAGAGTTCAGGTTGCCAACTCCTAAGAGTTCAGGTTGCCAACTCCTAAGAGTTCAGGTTGCCAACTCCTAAGAGTTCAGGTTGCCAACTCCTAAGAGTTCAGGTTGCCAACTCCTAAGAGTTCAGGTTGCCAACTCCTAAGAATTCAGGCTGCCAACTCCTAAGAATTCAGACTGCCAACTCCTAAGAATTCAGACTGCCAACTCCTAAGAATTCAGACTGCCAACTTCAGAATCGCCATTATCTTATTTCTTTCAAACTAGTTTAATTCATACAGTTTCTAAGAGATTTCTCTTCAGCATTTTACATTCTAGGCTTCAGGTTTCGCAGATAGCCTAGTAGTCTGGAATATACGCTCCTGATATGAGAGAGAGAGAGAGAGAGAGAGAGAGAGAGAGAGAGAGAGAGAGAGAGAGAGAGAGAGAGAGAGAGAGAGAGAGAGAGCGGCTGTTCAGTCAACAGGGCGTCTGACTGCTAAGCGGGGGACCCGGTTTCGATTCCAGAGGTGAGTGATTTAATTTGGATTTTTTTCGAATTTATCCCAAAGCGGATCTGTGGTTCACCAAGTACACTCTGTAAAAAAAAAATAGCATCACTTCATTATTTTTGGTCGTCAGCATTTCGCTCGTGAATTATCAGTTGTTTTATTGATTTAATTCGACTTGTCGATTTGTTTTCCTAACAATTATATAAAACACTATATCTGTACAATATATTTTTATTATTTAAGTCATAGTTACGTACATAATGCACTTGACAGAACTAATATCAAAAATATTGCAAATATAGCTTGTGGAACGTTTTCGCACAAAGACAATTTTTACAAGTAAAAAGATTGAACAAAGGTTTTAAATGCATCATGATATGTTAATTTGGAATACATTGACTAGTACTTAGTGTGGCCACCCCTGGCCTTCCTAAGTGCTTCCAACCTTCGAGGCATGCTATGAATGAGATTTTGACAATATTCGACCTCAATTCCATTCCAAACATGTACAATTGCTGCCATAAGTTCCTCTTTTGACCTGTACGTCTGATTACCAAGTTTTTTGCACATCATAGCCCACAGGTTTTCTATAGGATTCATGTCTGGAGAGTTGGGTGACCACCAAAGTCTTTCAATATTCATATCATGAAACCAGTTATTCACCACCTGAACATGGTGACAGGTTTCATTATCGTCTTGAAAAATAAAGTAGTCCAAATTCTGTCCAGAAAAATGATCTCCTGCAGTTTGTAGAACTTTCCGATTCAGGATTTCCAGATATTGATCAGCCTTAACGGTCCATGTGCAAAATGCATCCTGCCAATCCCTTTTGCAGAGAAACATGCCCAAATCATAACACTGCCACAAAACTTCTGAGTTTCTAAAATACAAGATTTTGCAAGTTCTTCTCCCTTCCGCATCCACAGTTTAACTGAGCTGTCATTCCCCAGCAATTTAAATCGTTTTTCTTCAGAAAATATCACAATTTCCCAATCTGCATCATTCCATGCGCCATAACGTGTGACAAACTCATGTCTAGCTTTTGCATGTGCGTCAGTAAGTCTGGGTTTTTTACGTGGGACGTGTTTACAAACACCCTGTTTCTTTAGTCGGGATACTACAGTAGCATGAGTAAGATTAACTCCCACCTTATTTTGAAGTTTATGTGCAATTTGGCGTGAACTCATTCATCTGTTCTTCAGTGCCATGTCCTTTATCATACAATCCAGTCAAGGTGATGTCTTTTTCTTTCTGCCACAGTGACTTCTCAGTGATGATTTTCCATGTTCTTGTTACTTTTGCAGGCAGCGGCTAACTGTGGATTGATGCATTTGAAGTTGTCGACCAATTTTTCTCTGAGAATGGACCATCCATATGCAAAGCAAGAACCATTCCTTGCTTACGTGGTGAAATGTCACACTTTCTGCCCATTTCTTTCGAGAAAACACGCTCAAATACACTACACAGCACCAGAACACTTCACAAATATGATAACGTATACAAACTGTCAATAATGAACATGTAGTTGCAACATAAAACACGTCACAAGTTGCACTACTAACAATCGTTTTACAGATTCCTGACAATTGATTACAAAGCCTTGCAGCAGTAACTGATTGCAACACCCTCTAGCGGACACTCCAAACACTAAATCAACATAAGAATAACACCACACTACGCAGTGAATCCAGACCAATACTTCAATCAATTGATTTCAAGTTGTGCAGGAAAGATGCATGCATGCGAAACTCAAAATTGTCAACATCCGTAATAAGAATACAGTGATGCTAATTTTTTTTTACAGAGTGTATCTAATAAAATTAGTACCTTGTTTGGGGAAGAGGTTAAATGCAGCTGGTGTGCGATACCAATCACATCACTTCCACGAACGTGTGGTGCTCTACTTCCAAACCCCTCTATGTGATTCCATGGTATGTTGCAATGCGCAGGGAATGCTTTTACAGTTTTGTTTGTGTTGTCTGTGTTTGTGTGCGCGTTGGGAGGGGTAATTCCATGTCAAAACACTGGAAACATGTGCAAATTTGCCACTACCCCTTATGACTGTCAACACATTTACAGCATTTTTCACCAGAGAAAAAACTGAAATACGGTATTTTCTGGTATCTGAAAAACTAGTTTGGCTTAAAAAAAAATAGTGTGAATCTTTGTCTGTTAGAGGGTGGAAACATTACGTTTCAGTGTATATTTTTGATACAATATATTTTGCCTTTGTCAACGTTTGAATGTTTTTATTAATATGAAAACAAGGTTTAACAGTGTTATAGTTGGGCTTTTTCATGGAATATCTTTGATTCTAAATAAGGTATACACTCGTTTTGTAACTCCTAGAACTAACAGGGTCAAAAATTTAAAATCTCTAAAGTTTGGACATATTTTCAGTTCCCCATCATTGATTTTGTTCTATATTTTTACATTTCCTAGCCAGATGCTATCTCTCGACAGAATTTGGTCAATGTCATTTCTCTATTAATGGATTGATTGATTTGCTTTATTTTACTTCGCTATTTTCTGCCACTTTTGGCTAATTTGCGAAAATCGGGATGAGTGATGACATGATGTAATGATGAATGACATTCACAAACATCCATGCCCAGGCCGAGATTCGAACCCGGGGCACCTGGCGTCATAGGCGCAATGTGCTAACCACTCCACCACAGGCGCCGGCTTTCTTTAAATGGAGAAATTCATTCTAGAAAAACATTCCTGCATGAACAGCGACTATATATGTATCTCCTCCCTTACTGGACGGTTGAAGTGGAATGCAATCTTAGAACCTGATTGGCTGTCCTTGGCTTATTGGCCACAGACCCTGCTACCGAAAAAGTGGATAGCCCAATGACGTATTCGGCTTAACATCGAAAAAACGTCACAGTATAGATGACGAAATAGAAAAGACGAATATTCAACACAGGGCGAGGCTACGTTGGAGCAAACCAGAGTAGGTGGAACGACTCAATGGTCCACTCCATTTACGGTAAACGATGAATGTTGCTTCCCTGCCTATATAATTTCCGAACGTGAATGGGGGTCGTTGTAACAAAATAATTGCTACCTTTTGTCCAACATTATACTTCTGGACAGGCAGTCAATCAATAACGGCACAGCTGAATGATTTTGGCGGCAAAAACAACAACCCCATGCGGTTAAGTAAGAGGAATTCGCCAGAATAGGGATTCCACATACTCCCACACGGGTAGTGTGCACATCTGGACTGTGACGACGTGCGGAGTGAACTGACGAAATATAGGCTTGGAACCAGGGTGCGAAATCACTGCAGATTGATGGTGGGGAAGGAGCAGACACCCATCCACACACACACACACACACACACACACACACACTATATATACCGCGTGAGGCACCTAAAAGTACCACCTGAAATAGCGAAGAAACCAGAAACTGTAGCGATGTGAGGTTTGCGGGAAACAATAATATCAAATGGGGCTCGTAAATCGGAGGTATGGGGTGGGTCGAAAAATATCGACAAATGGGGCATCTGGAGCAAAGTCATATTTTTTTAAATGGAACGATATACAATAACATGCATAATATAAAAGAACACACGCAGAGAAACACAACGCCGTTGGTCTCAAGCATCTACTGCACATAGGACCGAAGATATGGCCATGTGAAAATATGTAAACAAACGAACAAGTGGTCCACTTGACCGTCAGTACCACGGCATGCAAGACTTCTCAGGTGCCTGACAGAACTGCCTTTACGCAGAGCAAGTTTTGATAGCAGGTCCACGAGATCGTGTTAGTTCATAGCAAGCAGTCGTAGTGGTAAGAGCGAAGATTATGGTGTTCACAAACGTAGAAAAAGCGGACATGATCCTGATTTATGGGGAATGCCGAAAGAATGCCTCAGAAGCCTACCGTGTGTACGCAGAGAGATATCCGGACACACGACAGCCATCTCGACGTCTGTTTGGTAAGTTATTTATTAAATTAAGAGACACCGGAAGTGTAACACCACGAGCACATGTGCGGAAGAAGCCAACTACAGGTGAGGCAGGTGCAACAAATGTTCTCGCCGCTGTTGCTGTGAATCCGCACGTTAGCTCCCGTGAAATTGCCAGGGATGCTGGGAAGAGTCAATGAAGTGTATTGCGCATTCTGCACACACCAAGTTTCACCCATATCATATCTCCCTCCATCAGGAACTTCACGGGAATGATTTTGTGGACCGTGTTCGGTTTTGCACATGGATGTTACGACACGACACACCCGATTTGTCACGTATCCTCTTCACTGACGAGGCAACTTTTACCAATCATGGAAATGTCAACCTAAGGAACATGCACTATTGGTCGGTGACAAATCCACATTGGCTTCGCCAAGTGGAACGCCAGCGCCCATGGAGTGTGAACGTGTGGTGTGGTATAGTGGGTGAACATCTCATTGGCCCTTTTTTTATACAAGGGACACTGAATGCTGACCGATACATACAGTTTTTACAACATGAACTGCCACTACTATTGGAGGACATACCACTTCAGACAAGGAGGGAAATGTGGTACCAACATGACGGGTGCCCAGCTCACAGTGCAAGACGCGCTACAGCATGTGTGGAAAATACATTTCCAAATCGTTGGATTGGACGTGGAGGGCCTGTCAAATGGCCGGCTCGTTCCCCAAATTTGCAACCGTTAGACTTTTTCCTGTGGGGAAAGCTGAAGGACATTGTCTACCGGGATGTGCCAACAACTCCAGAGGATATGCAACACCGCATTACTGCGGCCTGTAGGGACATTCCCTACGAGATGCTACATTCTGTGCAACGATCTTTGCATGGGCGCCTCGTTGCCTGTATCGCAGCTGACGGCCACCACTTTGAACACACACTTTGACAGGTTTTCGCTTCTTACGCAGTGGTTCTTCGACATACTGTCATGGTCATTTTCATTATGCTGTAACACTGTCAAATACATGGTGCTGACGATGTCTACTGTATTTTTTCTTCCTTTAACACGTTCTGTCTTCATCTTGTCCAATGGCTTCCGACATCTCATACTTGTACATGCCGTGGTACTGACCGTCAAGTGGGCCACTTGTTAGTTTGTTTACATATTTTCACATGGTCATATCTTCGTTCCTATGTGCAGTAGATGCATGAGACCAACGGCGTTGTGTTTCTCTGCGTGTGCTCTTTTATATTATGCATGTTATTGTATATCGTTCCATTAAAAAAAATATGACTTTGCTCCAGATGCCCCATTTGTCGATATTTTTCGACCCACCCCATACCTCCGATTTACGAGCCCCATTTGATATTATTGTTTCCCGCAAACCTCACATCGCTACTGTTTCTGGTTTCTTCGCTATTTCAGGTGGTACTTTTAGGTGCCTCACGCGTATGTGTGTGCTCGAAAAACCTTCTTCAGAGCTAGGCGCCAGTTTTGAAAATCATGTGCCAGGAAACCACCTACTAGCAATTGTGCATACGTTGAGCCGGACCCCCGTGACAGAGTGGTTAGTACAGTGCAGGGGTTTCGCGCTCGAATCCTGGCCTGGGCATGGATATGTGTGTTCATTCATCAATTTCATCATATTATCATTCATCACCATCTTCGCACATTAGCCAAAAGTGGCACAAAAAGCGAAGTAAAATGAAGCAAATCAATCAATCTATAAGAAGCTGAGCATCACCGTATTCAAAACCTCGCTAAATCATGTGAGAAAGGGGGAAATGGGGGTTAGGGGACAAAGAGTAAGAAATTGTTACTTATTCTATGGAATGTTCACAACGTTGATAAAAAATAATT
This sequence comes from Lepisma saccharinum, assembly GCF_977018435.1. Taxonomy (NCBI): domain Eukaryota; kingdom Metazoa; phylum Arthropoda; class Insecta; order Zygentoma; family Lepismatidae; genus Lepisma; species Lepisma saccharinum. The sequence continues at coordinate 27,421,771 of NC_139257.1, forward strand.
TGCGTACTTACGCTGTACTGCAATTTGAACTTAGAATCTTCAAAATTTCGTTAATGCAACTTTAAAAAAGGCAATATTACAGCAAAAGATCACAGTCGCCAGCCTGAAATTTTTAGTCGCCATGGCGACCTGGATTTTTCAAGCCCCCTGTGTGTGTGTGTGTATATATATATATATATATATATATATATATATATATATATATATATACACACACATACATACACACACACACACACACTATAAAGTCATTAAATGTGTGTCAATTACTAAATAATTAAATTATGTTATAAAATATGCAATAGATTAAATCAACTACCCTTCATTCAAAATTCGATTGCAAATTATGATTTTTAATAATGCTATGAACAATGATTTGCAGGGGCAAAAATTAAGAGACATTAAGAAGATAATAGTTTCATACATAAAATTCACATCTAAATGCTATTACGTGCTTTGTTCTATTAATATATTTATATACTTTGCGGTAACTGACGAAAGCCGATGAGAAATGGAGAAGAAATAACAAGTCGGACTAATTTCAGTTCTGAGGATTGCTGGTTTCAGTGTCCTTAGAGATAAGGCTCTTTGATCTTCGTTCTTTGTGTGTTTTCGATATTATTCCAGTAAAGTATATTTGACTTCCAAAACTAATTGTTTTATCTTATGTTGTTAGAACAAAAACTCTCCCCCCGGAAAGTTGGGGGGGGGGATTCCCCCCTGCGGCCCCCTCCGGAATTTCGCACCCTGCTTGGAACATATGTCGAGTATCAAGCCGCTTGAAGGTTCTTATCAAAGCTCTTATTTACTTTGTGAAGACTGGCATTGCTGAGAATTTCATACGATCGGGAAGTGACATTTACATACTGGGTTACGACTCGTAGAGATGGCGGATTCGACATTTCTGTGGACTTCGTGAAAGACAAAATCCCAATAAAGTATAGACCAGTATCGACTCAGCCCTTAATCTTCAACGAACATAGTGGGTGACAAAAAGATTCGTTAATACTCCCATGAAAAGGATTATATTAATCTCTCAATACCGAAAGTATTACCTCACAATCTTTCTTTTACAAGGGTTGGATAAAAAGTAATGGCAACACTGGTATAATTGCTACTTGACTGTATTGGCAGAGGAGCACGTGTTACATTCCTTCAATGTAATCGCCCCCCATCCCTACGACCTTCTGCCACACGTATGGAAGGCGTCGTACACCGTCAGCGCGTCCATCTCTGTCGATGTCCCGCAGTGACCGCCCTATAGCACGTTATGATGGCTTCGCGCGTGTCGTAGTGCTTCCCGCCCAGTGGTTCCTTCATTTTGGCAAAAAGGTCGTAATCACACGGTCTCATACCGGTGAATACGGCGGATGTTCCAGTACCTCCCACTACCGGTTATGCAGGAGCGCCGTCACAGTGTTCGCAGTGTGACACTTTGCATTGTCAAGCAGGATGATGGGACACCGTCCCAGAACGTGGCGTCGCTTCCTTCTTAATGCGAGACGAAGCTGGTGTTGCAAGAAGATGCAGTAGTAGGATGCGTTGACCGCCTGCCTAAGAGACGTTGCTCTTCTTGCCTAAACATATTGTTAGGGCGCTTGCACTCTCGTCCTCTGCTTCAGAGCACTGCTGTTTTTGACTGAATAACATACAATCGCTCCCACTCACTATACTTCATCGTCTGACATTCCTTTATCAACCACGAAACGGTTGTGGCGCAGTGACTCGCCCCTTTCACGGGACAGCAGTGTTGCCATTACTTTTTATCCAACCCTTGTATTATGATCTTTCCACAAGATTCGAAAACAGGTGTCTTGCGGTCTGGATACATCTTCATACATGTATAACATATTTTTAGAAACACATATACAGGGTGTATCTAAATTCCCATTACAGACTTTGAGGGCTTGAAGTGGGGATTAAATCGGTTAAGTTTTGTATAGGAACTCATGTCCGGAAACGTACAGTTTCCCCGCTACAAGCAAAACACACCACCACTACAGACGTTGAACTCTCCTGCGTTTTCGGCGCAAATGACCAGGCGTACGTTGGCCTGCACGTTCGCTGGACTTGACTCCGCTCGATTATTTCCTGTGGGGCCACATGAAGAGCCTGATTTAAGAGACCCCGGTGGAATCAGAGGAAGACCTGCAGGCGCGGGTTATGGCAGCGGCGGATGTTGGACTAGCAGGTGTTGGTGACCGTGTGTACCAGAACATATATGTAGGTACGGTGTTTGTGTTGAACTAATTGGTCGCCACATCGAGCCCTTCTTGTAAGTGAACGCTGCAGCTATGCAAAAGCAACGTACAGTACGCAGCAGAAATCAGTGTGTTCAACGTGTGTTGTGGTGGTGTTTTGCTTGTAGCGAGGAAACGGTACGTTCCCGAACATGAGTTCCTAAGCAAAACTTAACCGTTTTGGTCCACACTACAAGCCCTCAAAATCTGTAATGGGAATTTAGATACACCCTGTAACGGTGAGTGTGTGAAAATACTGCAGAAGAATAATAACACCAATAACAACGACAGTAAAACCAATACTATTAACTCTTCAACTGTTTTGAAAGGTTGTTTGGAGAGATGAAGCCCAGGGTATCACTTAATGAATCGAACAGTGCTCTTAACCTACAAAGAAGTGACCTGTATTCAACGCATAGAACGCGTATCATTGCACAAGGTTTCATTCACAGTATATGGTGGTCACTCAGCCAATCGTCTGTGACTCTACAAAGCTTGTCTATTCTCGGACCCGGTTAACTCTTCAGTAAGCGAACGAAAATAAGTCTCTGCGCAAGTAGTGACGCGAAACAGCTCCACCAATGGACACGTGAAAGGGAATGGGATTGCGTGGAAGGGGAAAGCGACTATAGTTACCAGACATCGCAGCAGCGTGTACGGATAAGGTCTGCCCACTCGATTGTCCCCCTTCTCTGAAGCTATGCCCTGCACTGCTACTGGGGTACACTATACTGCAAGAAATGCACATCATCCTGCGATGCTACAAGCCCTAGAAATTGGCAATTCTATTCTATGAAATCAAGGAGCACAGGCTCCGAGTTATCACTAATGCATTTACTGTAACGAAATATATGACCTTGTACTATATAAACTGCGTTCATGCATTTCGGGGGTAATGAAGAAAATCCTGCGTTAAACCCTTGCCCTTTTCCCAATTTGTAACTGGAGACGAGACAACGACTGTCAATTCTCGTGTATTGCTAAACCCTTAACGTGAGAGTCATTTTCCCATCAGACTGTACATAAAAGAGTATTTACAGAACAATGGCATCTTATTACAGGTTTCTTTATTGTGCAGGGTAACCTAATAACATATTAACCACATTCGTCCCTACATTGCAGCGATTCTGTTCATCTTGACGTTATATACTCACGGCAACACGTATCCCTTTGCCATATTTTGTAAGATGCGTGCTGCACTTCACATCACGCAACGATAATTGCGTGTGACTTAAGATTAGACCGCGGAAGGGAACACATCCCACTGTTCATTATGTATTCATGCACGCCAACTCTACTGGCGTTCATCCTCATATACACAGCGAAACGGATACTTTCAGAACGGACCCTGTAAATCTCGATACGAGGATCAGACAAGCGCCTTTAAAACTCGAAACGAGGATCAGACAATTGCCTTCAAAACTCGAAACTAGGATGTCGGAAGCGCCTTAAAAACTCGAAACCAGGATGAGACAGGCATCTTCAAAACTCGAAATGAGGATGAGACAGGCATCTTCAAAACTCGAAAGGAGAATGAGAAAGGCATGTTCAAAACTCGAGACGAGGACGAGACAGACATCTTCATAACTAGAAACGATAACGAGAGAAGCATCATCGAAACTCGAAACGAGGATGAGACAGGCGTCTTCAAAACTCGAGACGAGGATGAGAGACATTTTCAAAACAATATATTTTTTTTACGTATGATGCATATCTTCCTTGAGGAATTTGATTGGGGAAGAAGTGTCTTGGTCCCCTAAGTCGGCGCCTATGTTTTTGCCCTTTATAATCAGGGGGAGTCTGCGCTGCCAATTTAGCTCTCTTGGAGACAGATCTGCCTCCTTCGTGCACTCGTTTGGCTGTGAACTGGGGTGCCCGCCCCCGTGCCTCACTATGATACCATCACAGGTTCCGGCCAACATAGACCAACATTTGCCATGATTATACATTTTGCACGTGACGTGCTATTGTTGTCTGCGTCGCCCCACCCCCTCTTACATCCCCAGCTACTTTTTTTTTTTTTTTTTTTTTTTTTTATAGCGCTCTGTTTGACGTGAAATTGACATAATATTGTTATCACGGAATCCTTCATTTTCGATTTCATACGACCATCGGTGGATTATTGAGATGGGTGATGCCGCCGAATCTAGATGGTGAAAACTAAGAATAAATTGTCATCAATTTAGAGTTAACGGTAATAACAGCGTTCCCACCCCTTTGACAATTAACATTACCTTAGGAGGCACTTTATCCAGCTTTCGTAAATCTAGCACCTTGAAAGTCAGTTTTAACTGCATTTAAGGTGAAATTTAGCTCTTTTACGCGCATCAGGTTTGGCAACACTGCCAGGATGGCCGTATGCGCTTATGGTAGTATTATTTGATTTGTTATTTTGGGAATATCAAACTTCCGATGGAATAGAAAAAGATATCAACGGGAAGAGGGGAGTGTGAAGATGGATTTGACCAAGGGAAAAGTCGAAACTTTCATTTGATTTGCCGTAACTTGATGTTGAAGTTGATTGCCCATAAGGAATAAATGGGATTCCGAAAATTCTTATTAATCATATTTTTCAAACATCGTGGCCTGCTTAATAATCAACATAAAAAAACGCTTCCACTTGCAACAAGGGGAGAAATTCATACTCTTTCATACACCAGTTCTCTTTAGTAGCAGTGTCCATTCTGGCCATGTTGAAATATATTAACAACTGGTGCGTACCTGTAACTCCTCACCTTAAGGATTAGCGCATCCGCTCAACGTTTATCTTTATTGAGACACCTCCTCGATTTGGGGGGCCTGGGTATTTCTCGAAAAAAGACCCGTCACCATCTGGAATTTCTCAGAGAAGGAACGGAAGCGTGTGTTTCTCGACACGTCTCTCAAAGCGGACGTGAGCCGAGACGACGGGTCCCGGCAAAGACATCCTCCTCCACGGGGGAAAAAGTTGCGGGAGCCTGAATCGCTCTGCCATCACTTGCTCAACTTCCGGTGGCGCTACGCCCACGGAATTTGTTAGGCCTCGCATCCCGAGGAAATGGCTTTCCGTGAGAGGAGGAAAAGTGGATTCGGCGGATAATGCTGCTTCGGGCAGAGAAAAAAGAGTGAAATATCTGCAGCTTTGCAAAATGAAACTGGAAATTGCGCACAGGGGCAGGTTTTTTTAAACCGTTCTGGTTTCCGTTTGCCATTTTTTGAATTTCCAGTCTCTTTTACAGTGTGCATAATTTACTAAACATGGTTCCCACTCATTTTCGCAAAGGGCCTCCCAGATGGCATAGTGGTATCGTTGTAATCAAGGAGTCCCGGGTTCGACACCCGGTGGACCCTCATTGCATAGTGGTTCCAATCTTACTTTAAACTTTAGGCCCAGTCCCGATGAGTCTTCCTGTACACAAAGTGGACATTAAACAACATTTCAAAGTTTATTTTTCGAAAAGCAAATTTCTTGACACTGCAGATTTTTAACACAATTCTTGGTGATTTTTACTAGTAACCTCGTTCTATTTGTTGAATGATTGATTGGTTCATTTTACTTTGCTTTTCTGCCACCTCTGGCTAATCGCGGAGATGAGGATGAGTGATGACACGTGTTACATCAGAATAAAGTTTATCAAATAATGTTCAAAATAAATAGCCCATAAAACATTTTACATAGAATACATATACTTCTACACACTCAATAATTTTCCAGTTAATTATGGAGAAATAAAGTTCCTCGTGCATATTGAGTGAGTGAGTGATTTGATGTTTTAAGTTGACTTTATGCGCAGTAAGGCTAATCGGGACTGGACCTACAGTTCACAAGTCGAATCCGTACCACTATGTGTCTCCACCGGGTATCGAACCCGGGACTCCTTGATTACAGGACGACGACGCTACCACTGCGCCATCGGGGAGGCCCCCTCGTGCATATTGCACAGTCCATTAGGCACAGAGGGCTCCACGAATTCTCGATCTCGGCCATTTTAGAGGCGTTGAGATCAGCACCACCCCGGAACGCCATTATTCCACAGGTGCCCATTTATTTGAGGCTGAGACAGCAAGGACAAGACCGGAAAAAAACTCCCGACCGTACTAAAAATCACCACCCCCCGGAAATCGAACCAAGGGTACTGTACCACTGCTGTTCCAGATTTTCGATTCACTTTCAAAATACCTTCACTGTTAATTTCACAATTCTGCAGGGTGTCTACCAAAATAACAAATCCCCAATTCTTGACTCTTTCTCGACTTCCCCCCTTTTCTTAACATTTATTTAATCGCCCCCTACTCAGGTATATTCAATGAAAAACCCGTACCACAAGGCTAGTTAGGATGAAAACTGAGGCTGCACTTTTAACAAGAGATTTAGAATTGCTTTAATTTGCATGTAAAAATGAATGTTTCAGACTTCATCCTAGATAGGGAATTGCTACATTACTTAATTTAATTTTCTTAACAAAACTTCACGCATACAAGAATGTAATTCTTAAGAAAGATAGTGAACATATCTCAACCACAACTCAATTTCAGATTTCCAAATACTAAATCCCAGTACAGGTATATAATAATGAAAGTTCACTATACTGGAAAGCAAAAATTCTTGACCAAAATCATAATTTCTTGACCTGACCTATCTGTTGACTTCTTGAGTGGTAGACAGACACCCTGTTCAGCCACGTGTGGCTAATCGGTACGATAAGGTTCAAGAGGCAGCAACAAATATCACAGAGGAAAATCCTGTCTGTGAGTCCAGGCGCCAAGCCTCGCTGGTCCGCTATAACGCAGTTTCCAAAACGCACTGCGTGGAAAAGAGGTTCAGTTTTGAGGTTGATTGGATTGATTTGGTGCTTTAAGCCCGCTATATGCACAGTAAGGCTAATCGAGACTGGACCTACAGTTTAAAGTGGGATCCGAACCACTATGTGCCTCCACCGGGTATCGAACCCGGGACCCCTTGATTACAAGGCAACCACGCTACCACTAGCATTGAAGACGTAAACACTAGAGATGTGGAAATAATGCAGTCTGAGATAATACTGGGGTAACGTCTTGATCACGAGAGGGCTTCTCTGCAGCTAAATGGATTAATGACCTTAGCATCCTAACCGGGAAGAAAAAAAATGTGGTGGACATTCCATTTTCCAGTTTTAGAATAATCGAATTCAGCACGATTCAGTAGTTGCTCGAACATTTCTATACCGAGCATCGAGTTCTATAGAATCAGGTTATACCGGAAACTGCGAAGGGGAGAGGAGGGGGGGGATTTTTGTCTGTCAGCATATGGTAATGGAAAAGCTTGAATTCCACAGGTAGAAATGTGACCGAGGCGACCTTTCAACAATCGACAACAGGACGACTGGATGAATTAAAATTAATGGATTTGTCAGCACATGTGGCTATTTTCCACCGCTTGCACTGCATGGCGGGAGTCCTCACCTGAAATTTTAGACGAGATCGTTTCAGGCTTCGATAAACTGTGACCTTTGATCTTTTGTTACTTAGCGTCGCTTTCTATCACTTTCGTATAATCGCAACCATGAGGAAGAGTGATGGGCAGGCTGGGGTTCAAACCCGGACCGACGTTGTAGCGCGCTGTGCTAACCGTCCAAGCACTGAGATAGGCGTGCCATCTTTGAAAACCAGAATTACTTTACTATGCAACTTATTCAAGACATACCAGGCGGATATTTACCTCCTTATTTACAGATAGGTTATATATTTTGTTTATCCCAATTGTAGACTTAACCGTTTATTGGTAACTGTCCAGGGTGGTTGGATGCATTGAATATAAAATTTCGTTTTTAGGTTCGTAGCGTCGAAACGAGCTGGATCATCGGTCAACGACATCGACATTTTTTCGAAATTTCCTCTCTTCTTTCGAAAAATCGCTATGATACTCTAAAAAGTTGCAAAATTATATTTCATTCTAGAGCATTCACGTGAATCCTCGTGTCGTTTGTTTTTGCTGCTTTATAGATATTCGGAATAGTTTCGTGGTTTCGCAAGCCTATTGAACTATTGAGAATATCTAGAAAACAGCGAAATCCAAACCACACGAAGATTCACGTGAACTCTAAGGGGATGTAATTTTCAGAATTTGAAAAATGGCGGTTTTTAGAAAATTCGGAATCGGCTTCTCTGCTTATCATCTTCTATCTTCTTATATATATATATATATATTTGTTCCAGCATAACTCTCGAACGCCTGGATCGATTTCAACCAAACGTGGTACACATATCACTTACAATGTGGAAAGAAATACTGTGAGGGTAAGACACCCCTGGCACGCAAAGGGGTGGGGGTGGGAAGGGGTGACATGTAAAAGTAATCGAAAAAGACCGATATTAAGTTCCGTACAAATCAGCCGCGACTCTATGCATCTCGCACAACGATAGTGTTTCTCGGGTTGTCTAACATTCAGGCTGACACGAGTTTGTGTTGCAAAAACGACCGATATTATTGTCGAATACATAGTTTTCGCAGTCGCTAACCTAATTGGTGACATTCAGAATGAAAAAAAATTACTTACATTTTACACTATAGTTAGATCTTCATTATTTTCCTGTCTAATAGAACATTGGGATAAATAAATATCCTGGCAACGCCGGGTAATCAGCTAGTACTAGATAAAACCGAGACCAGAGCACACACAACTCAAAATGCATCAAATCAAGGTTGATGTACTTTTAATGCATCAATTGACACAGTTAAATGTGCAATTTTTTTATATTTGCAATGATCTTGTATGATCTTCCCAATTGATGCATTTTTAGTGCATCACACAGAACATCGGCTGCTAAAAGTACCCTCTTATGCATTGCTCTGTGTATTTTGACACAAAAAAAGTGCATCGTTTCAGTTTATGCAGGGTAAAATGTTATTAGAGTCAACATATTGGTGTCAACTGACACGTTTTGGATTCTGTGCGTACAGTCACCGGCAAGGCGTTGTGTGTGTTGCATAACTCTACGGAGGTGGTAGAAGTTGCCATTGAAAATTTGCTATCAAATTCACCTATTGCCTTAGGGCGAGGCAGAACACATAACGCATTGCAAGGCAGTTAGTATTTCAGAATCTAGGCGTACCATTTGTCGGTGACTGTACATAAAATCGAGACGACACACATCCCTTTTCAAACGAGACGAGACTGTCAACAGCCGGTCTCGTCTCAATATAATTCCAAATCAGGGTGGCCACTCTAGGACCATGATAAAAATCAAGTATAATTCCCGGTTTTCAAGACAAATTTTCCAAAAATTCAAGGCTACAAGCATATATTTTCTCTATTTCAATCTTACGTATTACCGCCTCTCAACACCCATACACATACAAATATTGTAAAAATATGGTGGTACTGAAAATCATAATTTTGGAACAGGCTTTTTCATAAATAATAGAATTATCTCGGCTCTTAAAACAGTAGAATTTATTAATGATAGGATATCATATGCAGTTTTACAGGGTAGGTGGTGTAAAATTATTTTAATAAACATACATGCACCAACGGAAGATAAAGATGATAATACTAAAGATGAGTTTTATACAGAGTTAGAACAGGTCTTTGATAAATTTTCTCAGCATGATATGAAAATTCTGTTAGGTGACTGTAATGCACAGATTGGCAAAGAAGAGACATTTAAACCCACGATTGGTAAAGAAAGTCTTCATGAATTAAGTAATGATAATGGTATAAGATTGATTACTTTTGCAACCTCAAAGAATTTAATTGTGAAAAGTACCACTTTTAAACATAAAGATATCCATAAATATACCTGGTGTTCTCCAGATGGTAAAACTCATAATCAGATAGATCATATTCTCATTCATAAGAGAAGGCATACTAGTATAATTGACGTTCGTACACATAGAAGTGCTGACTGTGCCAGTGACCATTATTTAGTAATTGCTAAATTAAGAGAAAGACTCTCAGTGATAAATCATAAGCAACAAAATCTAAAAGTCATAAAATTTGATACAGGAAAGTTTACTGATGAAAGAATTAAGAAAGATTACCAAATTAAACTGTCAAATAGATTTGATGTTTTTCAGGATTTAAATGATGATGAAAATATAAATGAAACAGACGTAAATAAGAATTGGGAGCACATACGTAATGCAATAGAATCAGCAGCTAAAGAAAGTATAGGATACCATAAACCAAGAAAAAGTAAGCCATGGTTTGATAATGAATGTCATAATCTAATAGAAATAAGAAATCAGGCTAGACTTAGGTGGTTAAATAACTCTGATGATACAAATCTAAACAATTATAATAGAATAAAGCGAGAAATTAACCGCACGTTTAGAAGTAAAAAAAAAGAGATTACTTGAAAAGCAAAATTAACGAAATTGAAACAAACAGCAAAAATAAAAATATCAGAGATTTATATAAATGTGTAAATGAATTTAGAAAGGGGTGGCAACCTAAAGTAAACTTGATAAAAGATAAAGACGGTGATTTTCTAGCTGACCCAAGCGATATTCTAAATAGATGGAAGAACTACTTTAATGACCTTTTAAATGTCCATGTAGGTGGCTCAGTCGGTAACGCGTCTGACTACCATGCTCAAGGTCCCGGGTTCGATCCCCGGCCGGTTCAAATCCGGGAACTTTTCTAACGGTGGAAGCGGCCCCGGCGCCTACCCAGCGTCGAATAACATGGGTACCTGGGGGAAACCCTGGGGGGTAAAGGCGGTCAGGGGCGTGATGCTGATCACATCACCCCCACTCACGACCGGATCAAGAAAGTGTGGGGCGTTACCCCCACACCCCCTATACGCCTTCATGGCGTGGTGCTATGCACAGGGGAACACTTTACCTTTATGTAGGAGATAAATCAGAAGTGAATGAAGTGCACACAGCAGAACCTTTAGTTCCAGAACCTAACTTGACTGAAGTTAAAGATGCTATTAAAAGGCTAAAGAATAACAAAGCACCTGGCATTGATTTAATACCAGCTGAGTTAATTAAGTATGGTGGAAATTCATTAATATGTCAAATTCATCAATTAATTTGTTTAATATGGAATAAAGAAGAAATCCCTCAACACTGGAAATAATCCATAATTGTTCCTGTGTTTAAAAAAGGTGATAAAATGAACTGCAGTAATTACCGTGGAATTTCTCTACCCTCAACAACATACAAAATATTGTCTAACATTCTTTTAACAAGACTAATCCCATATGCTAATGAAATTATAGGTGATTATCAATGTGGATTTAAACGTAACAGATCAACTACAGATCAAATTTTTCACATCAGACAGACACTTGAAAAAAAAGTGGGAATATAATCAAAATGTCCATCAGCTATTCATTGATTTCAAAAAAGCATATGATTCGGTCAAAAGAGATAAATTATATAATATATTAGTCGAGTTTGGAATACCTAAGAAGCTTGTTAGTATGATAAAAATATGCACCAGTGAAACAGAAAGTAAAATTCATGTGGGTATTAATATGTCTGACAAATTTACTATTCATGATGGGTTAAAACAAGGAGATGCATTATCTCCATTGTCCTTTAATTTTGCCTTAGAATATGCTGTTAGGAAGGTAAAAGAAACTAAAGAAGGACTAAAATTAAATGGTGTGACTCAGTTGTTAGCATATGCAGATGATGTAGACTTACTGGGGGATGATGTGAATACAATTAAGAATAAAGCTAAAATATTTTTCAAAACTGCTAAAGAGATACATAGGTTTGGAAGTTAACAAAGAGAAAACTAAATATATGCTTACAGGCCGAAACCAAGTGTTAGGTAATAATCAAAATCTAATTATTGATAACAACTCGTTTGAACCAGTTTCCAAATTCAAATAGGAAATAAAAAGTAGGCTCAATTCAGGAAATGCATGTTACTTCTCTCTTCATAAACTTTTGTCTTCTCGTTTAATATCTAAGAAAGTAAAAGTTAAAATATACAAAACAGTAATTTTGCCTGGAAACAGTCGCGGACAAGCAGCAGCAGGATTGGAGGAGGCAGCGAGATGTGGAGTGGCAACTGCATCTCGGTAAATACTGCAAGGCTCCGATGAAAATCCTGCGATGTGGCGAGGAGAGCCGCCACTAACTAAGCTCAGCCCCTGCTGCCTTGCAGGGAGGGGAGGGATCCCCAAAGGCTAAGGGAAGGATACCCTGACAGAAAACCAAGGGTGGGGCAGACTCGTAAGGCATAGTGAAGCCAGCTGCCCTACGGGAGTAAACCCTAAACAAATCCTGGTCCTCCAAGAATGGGGGTTGGGCGTGGGGCCGACAACCCCATCCCACAAAAGGAACCACGTTACGAGACCTCAAAGAAATGTAGCCGGACAGATCTACCGACGACGGACTGGCGTGAATAATGGACAAGCGAATTATGGAAAGGGAAGGGATCTATATGTAGGGAGCTGGAATGTGCTATCTTTGTATAGGGCAGGTGCATTGAGGATGTTGCTGGATCAACTAAATAATTATAAGCCTGCGATAGTGGCATTGCAAGAAGTACGTTGGATCGGAAAAGGAGTTTTGGAAAAGAGAGAAGCAACTGTATTCTATAGCTGTGATGAAAGGCTGCATATGCTAGGAACTGGGTTTATAATACATAAACAACTAAAACATCTAGTGATAGGATTTAAAGCTATAAGTTCAAGATTATCGACATTAAGAGTTAAAGGAGAGTTCTTTAATTACAGTATAATCAATGCACATGCACCCACGGAAGTATCCACAGATGATGTAAAAGAAGATTTCTATGATGCGTTAGAGAAAGCATATGATGATTGCCCAAAAAATGACATAAAAATAGTAATTGGAGACTTTAATGCCCAGATAGGCATTGAAGACGTGTATCAACCAATAATTGGTAAACAAAGTATGCATAAAATAACAAATAACAATGGTATGAGGCTAATAATGTTTGCAGCATCCCGGAATCAAGTAATAACAACAACTCTGTTCCAGCACAAGGATATTCATAAAATGACATGGAGAGCCCCGGATGGAAAAACTTACAATCAAATTGACCACATGCTGCTAGATTGTAGACATAGATCAGATATCATTGATGTTAGATCTTTTAGAGGGGCTAATATCGATTCCGACCATTATTTGATTATGGGAAGGATTAGAGCAAGAATATCTAATAGCCAAAAAATGAAGGCGACTAGCCTGATTAAATTTAATGTCACGCAGTTAAGAAATCCAACGGTGGTTGAGAGGTACAGAAGTAAACTACAAGAGGGATTCGTCGGGATGAAACCGGCAGAAGTGGAAAATGTAGATGAGAGGTGGGATAGATATAAGCTGAGGATCAGTAATGTAGCAAAGGAAATACTTGAAACACAAAAGCCAGTAAAGAAGGAAACGTGGTTCGATGAGGAATGTCAAAATGTAACCAAAGAAAAGAATGATGTATATAAGAGGATGCAGCAAAGATGTGCAACAAGGAGAGCTAGGGATGAATATCAAGATAAAAGAAGGATTGAGAAGAGAGTCCATAGGAAAAGAAAAAGGGAATGGATGAAGCAAGAGATGAAGCAGTTGGAAAGCCTGCATGAGCAAAAGAATGTAAGACAGATGTATAAGCTGGTAAATAACACAAAAGATGTTTTTAAACCAAGGACAACAGTCTGTAGAAATGAAACAGGCGATATAATTAGTGACACTAATGAAATTTTAGAAAGGTGGAGAAGGCATTTTAATGATGTATTGAATGGCAGTGCAGATGTAGCAGGTATGCTGGAAGAAGGATTAAATGAAGAAGAGGAAGGAGAAGAGGGCATAGAAAGTCCAAAGTTAGATGAAGTATGGGAGGCAGTCAAGATATTGAAAAATAGTAAAGCACCTGGTATAGATAACTTGCAAGCAGAGCTGCTTAAGCATGGAGGCGAGAGTGTCATTAGAGGCTTGAAGGAAATAATAAACATAATCTGGAAAAAGGGACAGATGCCAAGTGAATGGAGGACGGGTATCATAGTACCTATCCACAAGAAAGGGGACATGATGGAGTGTGCAAACTATCGTGGAATTACATTGTCGAACGTTGCATATAAAGTATTTGCAAGAATTATATATAAAAGACTACTACCATATGTAGAAAAGTGCATTGGACCATATCAATGTGGGTTCAGGCCAGGGAAATCTACAATTAACCAGATATTCACCTTAAGGCAAATACTGGAGAAAACGCTGGAGTTTGGGATAGGAACGCACCATCTATTTCTTGATTTTAAATCTGCATACGATAGTATAAACAGGACCCAACTATATCTGGCAATGAAAGATCTCGGAATTCCAATAGGATTAATAAGAATGGTGAGGATAACTATGGAGGGCTCTAATAGTAAGATAAGAGTAGGAGGACAACTCTCAGAACCTGTTGAAATAGAAAATGGACTAAGACAAGGCGATGTGCTGTCCTGTTTGATGTTTAACATTGCCTTAGAGAAGGTTATACGGGAAGCTCGGGTGCAAATTAGGGGTACCATATATTATAAGTCAATCCAGATACTTGCATATGCAGATGATGTGGACATAGTAGGAAGATCTCTACATGCAGTGGAAGAAGCATTTCTGGCCATAGAAAGGGAAGGAAAAAAGATGGGATTGGTGGTGAATGAAGGGAAGACTAAGTACATGGCAGCAGGCAAAGCACACAGATATAATCCATCACCGACCATAACAATGGCTAATTATACCTTTGATAGAGTGGATGCCTTTATCTACCTGGGTTCTGTTGTGACATATGAAAATGATTCACAGGAGGAAGTAAAGGCACGACTTATAGCAGCGAATAGGGCCTATTATGGACTACAGAGACATTTTAAGAGCACCATATTGTCCAGAACAACTAAGTTAATACTTTACAAGACGCTGATAAGACCTGTATTGACTTATGCTGCGGAAACTTGGACCAGTTCAAGGAAAGATGAAGAGTTGGTAGAGACCTTTGAAAGAAAGATATTACGAAGAATATTGGGACCATTATGTGAGAATGGAAAATGGAGAAAGCGATTTAATAAGGAGCTCTACGACTTATATCAAGAACCAACAGTTATTGGTGTAATTAAGGCGGCTAGATTAAGATGGGCAGGTCATGTGATGCGCATGAGTGATAGTGACCCTGCAAAGAGAGTGATGTTGGATAGCCCAGGTGGACAAAGGAAACGAGGAAGGCCTAAATTAAGATGGGTGGATGGAGTGGATGAGGATGTTCGGAAGCTCCAGTATAGAAATTGGAAAGTTGTGGCGAAAGGTAGAGATAGATGGAGACAAATCACAGAGGAGGCCAAGGTTCATCAGTGGACTGTAGCGCCATAAGAAGAAGATCAATGTGGATTTAAACGTAACAGATCAACTACAGATCAAATTTTTCACATCAGACAGACACTTGAAAAAAAAGTGGGAATATAATTAAAATGTCCATCAGCTATTCATTGATTTCAAAAAAGCATATGATTCGGTCAAAAGAGATAAATTATATAATATATTAGTCGAGTTTGGAATACCTAAGAAGCTTGTTAGTATGATAAAAATATGCACCAGTGAAACAGAAAGTAAAATTCATGTGGGTATTAATATGTCTGACAAATTTACTATTCATGATGGGTTAAAACAAGGAGATGCATTATCTCCATTGTCCTTTAATTTTGCCTTAGAATATGCTGTTAGGAAGGTAAAAGAAACTAAAGAAGGACTAAAATTAAATGGTGTGACTCAGTTGTTAGCATATGCAGATGATGTAGACTTACTGGGGGATGATGTGAATACAATTAAGAATAAAGCTAAAATATTTTTCAAAACTGCTAAAGAGATACATAGGTTTGGAAGTTAACAAAGAGAAAACTAAATATATGCTTACAGGCCGAAACCAAGTGTTAGGTAATAATCAAAATCTAATTATTGATAACAACTCGTTTGAACCAGTTTCCAAATTCAAATAGGAAATAAAAAGTAGGCTCAATTCAGGAAATGCATGTTACTTCTCTCTTCATAAACTTTTGTCTTCTCGTTTAATATCTAAGAAACTAAAAGTTAAAATATACAAAACAGTAATTTTGCCTGTAGTATTATATGGATGTGAAACTTGGTCCCTTATATTAAAAGAGGAACATAAATTGAGAGTATTTGAAAATAAGATCCTTAGGAAAATATTTGGACCTAAAAGGGATGAGGAGACAGGTGAGTGGAGAAGGTTACATAATTTAGAAGTACATAATTTGTATTCATGTCCAGATATTATTAGAATAATTAAATCAAGAAGACTTAGGTGGGCAGACCATGTGGCACGAACGGGAGAGGAAAGAGGAGTTTACAGGACTCTTGTTGGGAAACCTGATGGTAAGAGACCTGTAGGAAGGCCAAGACGAAGATGGAGGGACAACATTGAGATGGACCTAAGGGAAATCGGTAGGGATGGAAAAGAGTATATAGATCTTGCTCAAGATAGGGAAAGATGGAAGGCCTGTGTTGCTGCAGCAATGAACCTTCGGGTTTAAGAAGGCTAGGGAGTTAGTTAGTTATAGTGTCTGTGTGATCCCAATGTATTCAAAAATTCTAATTCAATTGAATTAAACTGTGTATTTAAAACATTTAATTTGAGGTCTGTAGGTTTACATTTGCCATTTCGCATACTCAGTCTCGAAATACATCTACAAACACAAGTCATAAATGTTACGGTACATATTTTAATCTGGAAAAAATTGTAAATTGTGTAAGAATTTGAAACTCAAATCTACCTAATCATCTTCAAGATATCTTGCAATAATCTTCAGTGTGTCTCTTTTCCTTCCTAGCCAAAATTAAAAGATAAACGGTGAATACTTACCTCAGGGCATTTATAAATATGTATAAATTCAATAGGATTTGGATTAATAAAAGTTGTAATTTTTCACGTCTACGGAGAAAAATTCAAGCATAATTCACGCAGAATTCCCGGAATTCAAGGAACTGGTGAGTACCCATCCTCGAAATTGAACATAATACTTAATCCCCCCACCCCAGACTTTAGCCTAAAAGTAGGGCGACAATTACAGGCTCGTAAAAAAGTAACATTCATGACTTGAAACCAAGAAGCCGCCGATGTTAATAATGCTCATAAAAATGTTCTGCTCTTCCCCAAGCCGTTTGTTCGTAGTGCTTGAATAGCGAAAGCGGTTTTTTTTTTACACATCAAGATGGGTTTGCTAATTGTGCGAACTGGGCTTTCGATTTCAATATTTTCGGAACGACAGAAAAAGCGCCCACGTGGTCGAATTCCCACACTTTCTCTCCGTAACCTTTAAACCCACTTGACTTTCAATCAGATCTTCTCACACGGTTTCTTCAGATTCACTTGACACTGAATGAAGAGTGAAACGCAAACGGATACATGAATGGGCAAGGGGAAGCTATTTTATAGTTTGCCAGTGGAAGACATGGTCGGCGTTATTCTTGCCCTCCAATAGAAGAAGTGTGCGGGCAGATTTCAAGAGCATGCTCGTCTGATTGGCTGTTTCGAGCGCCTGGCGTCATTCCCAGGTCTCCAATAGAAAAAGAGCGCGGGTAGATTTTACGAACACACTGGTCTGATTGGCTGTTTCGAGCGCCTGACGTCATTCCCAGGTCTCCAATAGGAGAAGAGCGCGGAAAGATTTCAAGAACAAACTCGTCTGATTGGCTGTTTCGAGCGCCTGACGTCATTTCCAGGTCTCCAATAGAAAAAGAGCGCGGGTAGATTTTACGAACACACTGGTCTGATTGGCTGTTTCGAGCGCCTGACGTCATTCCCAGGTCTCTAATAGGATAAGAGCGCGGAAAGTTTTCAAGAACAAACTCGTCTGATAGGCTGTTTTGCGCGTCTGGCTCTATTCCCAGCCTCCAATAAGATGAGAGCGCGGGCAATTTCAAGAACATGCTCGTTCGATTGTGTGTCGAAAGAGGTAATACATAACGGATGTATAGGCGGCCATAAAATATAATGGAATGGCCCATCGAGACACCGGACAAAATCTCTGAGCGTACTCTTACTGCCCTTCCGAAAACGCACATTCGGCGCCTTTTTTCCCCAACACCTGCTCACAATTGGGAGCCCACTTGACAGTCCCAGACCGGCCCTGCATTAAAGAACAATCAGACACAACACTGCGGGGGGGGGGGGGGGGAGAGAAAGATGTATATAGACAGGAAATATGCTTGGAATGCGCAATCTCTAATATCCGGGAATATGAATCTTGTAATCCCGGGATTGCATCCGCTATCAGGCACACCACGTACAGACGCCACTGAGGCGCCAGTTTCATCTCCGAACAGCTGTACTAGCTACTAACAGTGATTTCTCTTCCACCTGCACGTTCCCTTTTTCTTGTCCCACTCTTTTATCCAACATTCACGTTGGTTAAGCATCCACATCACGATTACAAGACTCCGCGATCTCATCTCTTTCTGCTGATGACGTATCGCTTAAATGTTCTAAATGGCGAAAACTGATGACACTACCGCATTATCTTCATCTCTTTATACACTTTTGTTGCTAAAACAATGCTACAGACACAGGGGTGTCCATCCATCTTCTTCAAGAACTGACACGGTCCCTCCTTTTATATGCTATTTTCCCACACTTTGGGGACAGAGAACTGTTCGAGAAAAAGTTAACAATAACACATTTTAGGATCTTTTTTTTACGCACAGGTGGCCTAAAGCCCGAGCGTTCAAAGAAACAACCTGAACATACCCAGACGTTTTGTCTCCAAATGGAGTTTCGAACTGCAAAAAGCAGTGTTGCCATGCCACCCGCCTGATCTTTGCCCAGTCGTAAATGACCCTGCAGCGACGGTTAAGCTTAGTCGCGCCTTGGCCATTTTGGGGGTGCCTTCGCCACCTGCTTTGCTATCAGACATAAGTTTGTCAACGCAGAATATCACTTTCCCCACAGAATGGCAACTGAAACAAGCCGATTGGTTCAAGTTTTCATATGACCCTCCTTTCCATCAATTGCTTAATAGAAATAGACTTACTTAGCCACGTAACTATTGCGAATATCTAGGTGAGCTACATGAAGATTCACATGAATACTCTAGAAGGAATTCTATACTCTGTCCCAGCTAACTCTGGAGCAGGGAAACGAAAACAAGTCTCTGCGCAAGTAGTGAGAGGGACAGAACTGCGTGGAGGGAGGAAAAGCGACTCCAGTTACCAGACTTCGTGCAGCGTGTACTTCTTCGCTCTGACCACTCGATTTCCCTCGCTTCTCTGACGCTATGCGCTGCCTTCCTCCATAGTTAGCTGGGACAGCGTATAAGCGGATATATTTTTTCCAGATTTTGCAGCAGTTTTTCGAAAGGAGACGAAAATTCAAAGAAAGCTGTCCTTGAGACGGCCAAAGGCCCGTGAGGGACAACTGAGCCCCACGCCCTACTATACTGATCAAAAGACCAACTGCCAGATGACCTACAAAGCTCTATCTGTCCAACAATCGTCGTTACAGGTGTGTGCCTCGAAGAGTGTAAACAACCTCAGTTGCGAAGTAAGAGCTCTAGGGGTAACATCGCTCATCCTTTACCACGTTGCCAAGCGTACTCTGTTTTTGTCATGTCAGCTTGTTTCTACAGTGTTTGTGTGTGTGTACTAACTTCCCGTGCTTTCTGTACTATTGTTCAACTTTTATCCAGTAAGGGCGCTGATCAACTCTGGCACAGTACATTTGGCAACATGCTGTGTATCCGACGCTCATTTGTTTCTTCCCGCCAGTAACTTTCGGCGCCTTGTGACTCGAAAATGCCCGATGTCAGTCGAAGAGAATTCAACTGACCGCTGATCAGTGTTGTCACATGAAGGGAAATTTCCCTTTTTGCAGGGAAATTCGGACCGAAATATTAGCCATAAGGGAAAAGGGAATTTCGATTAAAAATACCACAATTGCAGGGAAATTTTTAGTTATTGCAATTTATGTTAATTTAGGATTTTATATCCACATTTTTTATTTATTTTACTATTCCTACTTGTTACTGCTCGTTTAAGTTTATTGTACGTTTTTTTATGCATCTTTGGATAAATAGTAAGGAGGAGGTCATGAGGATTAACCATTAAATTAATTCCTGACCAGGATTCAAACCTGGGACATCTGGTCAGGAAGTGATGAAACTGAAATGTGAAAAAAAAAATTAAATATGTTTTATTCAAACGAATAACAAATTCAAAGATACTTAATGTTAATTTAGGATTTTATATCCACATTTTTATGTTATTTATTTATTTTACTATTCCTACTTGTTACTGCTCCTTTACGTTTATTGTACGTTTTTTTTATGCATCTTTGGATAAATAGTAAGGAGGAGGTCATGAGGATTAACCATTAAATTAATTCCTGACCAGGATTCAAACCTGGGACATCTGGTCAGGAAGTGATGAAACTGAAATGTGAAAAAAAATTTAAATATGTTTTATTCAAACGAATAACAAATTCAAAGATACTTAATGTTAATTTAGGATTTTATATCCACATTTTTATGTTATTTATTTATTTTACTATTCCTACTTGTTACTGCTCCTTTACGTTTATTGTACGTTTTTTTTATGCATCTTTGGATAAATAGTAAGGAGGAGGTCATGAGGATTAACCATTAAATTAATTCCTGACCAGGATTCAAACCTGGGACATCTGGTCAGGAAGTGATGAAACTGAAATGTGAAAAAAAAAATTAAATATGTTTTATTCAAACGAATAACAAATTCAAAGATACTTAATGTTAATTTAGGATTTTATATCCACATTTTTATGTTATTTATTTATTTTACTATTCCTACTTGTTACTGCTCCTTTACGTTTATTGTACGTTTTTTTTATGCATCTTTGGATAAATAGTAAGGAGGAGGTCATGAGGATTAACCATTAAATTAATTCCTGACCAGGATTCAAACCTGGGACATCTGGTCAGGAAGTGATGAAACTGAAATGTGAAAAAAAATTTAAATATGTTTTATTCAAACGAATAACAAATTCAAAGATACTTAACTACGTATTACTACTGCTTCCACCACCACCACTAATAATGCTACTACTACTACTACTAATTATTATTATATAATTTACTTAGGTGAAGGGAAAAATTGGTGCAAAAAGGGAAATTTTACCCCTTGCAAAGGGATATTGTGGCAACACTGCCGCTGATTCGTTGTTTCCCAGCCGCCAGTTGGAATTGCGAGCGGTATAATATCTGCCACTCACCAAAAGAGAAAAGTGGCATAAAACAAGAAGAATGCAAATTGTATGGCCAAACTTACCAATATAGGTGACCTGTTTCAGTGTGAGCACAGGCATAGGACCAGCTCGATATTTTAGTCGCGGCACTGAAGTAACTCACGCACTTTACCCTCCGAGAGAAAAAGACGCAGGAAAACTCTACAACGAACGCACCCAGGAAAACTCGACCACTGGAGCCTGCAACTCTCCGCAATGCTCTGGTAAACCAGAAGTTCTCCTTGACGTTGCTGTCACAGCGCGGCCTTCACAACTAGCTGTCCCCGTCTGCACGAACAATACTGCTGCGACCTTTCACACCGACAAAACGAGAGCTCATCGCCGGGAAGCGCCTTTCTAACGTGTGTGAACAAACCGTGCATTCATCTTCGATTTCGGGGTTGTCACAATTGCATCCACTGGACTGTGATGAGGGCTTACTGATTGTAGGTTTCCTGTCCGTTGTTTTGGTGAATGCCTTGAGCTTCTAGGTCAATCCAATTTATCATTGCTTATCCACCTTTTTGCCTACTTTTCCTGCCTTGTAAGGAGGAAAGAGAAAATACTTATGCAATCATCTGCCTCTCCATGCGTCCTACTGCGACTGATTCCTTCATGACTATAAAGCTCCTCTTCGGTCCATATGTACAGTACTTCTGAACAGTGGCGTGCCCAAGGAGGGGTTGATGGAGGACCCCCCCCTTTGGCCCAGTATCTCCCCCCCCAAAAAAACATCAAATGCAGGAAAAGATGGCAAAATGAGGGTTGACTACTATGGACCGTAGTGCGCGCGGAGTCGTCATTTTGTTATATTTCTGTTTCACTTGTGCCAGATTGATGGAATCATTGTTAATTTTGCCACCAGAGGTCAATAGCATCGGTTACGCAATGACGTAATAAGGAAGCCTCGGTGCAACCTCTCACCCCTTCAGGCAGCGCATTTTGGATTCTGACCCAGAGAGAGGAAGTTGTTTGCCTCAAGGTAGACACTTTGTGAAGGTGTCCGAGGAACCACGATATGGAGGAGAAGGATAAGTACTTTCCGTAATGTTTTAAGTTCCGTGTTCATCATCTTTCTCGTCTATACTACGTGAACAAGTGACTTGAAAGTCAAAAGACAGATTTAGTTCATTATTATTAATTAGTTAAACTAATATCCATGAAACTGACCCAAGTGATAAGACAATGTTTATTTCAGCGAGTTTATCATCGAACAATCTTTCTTTATGTAGTCTAATTGTGCTTGCACATTATGTCAATAAACTCGCATAATTTGGAACAGTGTTGTATCTGTACATTCGAATAGCATAGCTGCCACATAGCTAATAAGTAGACCTTTAAGGCGGAAATTTACAATGCGCGCTTACTTCAAGGTTCGTGTGCATTAAACAAGGCAGTTTAACGTGCGTACTACTAAAAAATATATACATAACCCCTCCATTCGAAAATCCTGAGCACGCCATTGATTCTGAAGTCCATCTACTTCAAAATGTCTCTTCTTTGCCACAACTGTGCCACGCGTGTTTTTAAAACGTTAGTGACTATAGGTTCAAAGTTCTTGTACTAAAATTGGAGCTCGTTCCAAGACAGACACAAAAATTCGTGACGAGAATGAGACAGGCCTCTGTAAAATCGAAAACGTGTCCGCGACTTTGGTAGTTATTTGAAAAATGTACTTAAATCAAAATTCCTTTACTATGAGACTTCTTCAAACAGGTGTGTGTGTGGTTGTGTGTTGTGATCACGGTTAAATTAAGTTTTCGAGGGTTCGTAGCTTTGAAACCCCAAACAGAAAAAGTACACTGTGAAAGTTCGTGGCATTAAATGATTACATTATAAATTAGGTTATTTTACTCGCTTTTCGGCCAATATGACTAATTGCTAAGACAAGGATTAATGGTGATGAGTCAAAGGACAATCACAAATGGTGATGAGTCAAAGGACAATCACAAATGGTGATGAGTCAAAGGACAATCACAAATGATGGTGACTGAAAGGACAATCACAAATGGTGGTGAGTCAAAGGACAATTACAAATGGTGGTGAGTCAAAGGACAATTACAAATGGTGATGAGTGAAAGGACAATCACAAATGGTGATGAGTGAAAGGACAATCACAAATGGTGATGAGTGAAAGGACAATCACAAATGGTGATGAGTGAAAGGACAATCACAAATGGTGATGAGTGAAAGGACAATCACAAATGATGGTGAGTGAAAGGACAATCACAAATGGTGGTGAGTCAAAGGACAATCACAAATGGTGATGAGTGAAAGGACAATCACAAATGGTGATGAGTCAAAGGACAATCACAAATGGTGGTGAGTCAAAGGACAATCACAAATGGTGGTGAGTCAAAGGACAATCACAAATGGTGGTGAGTCAAAGGACAATCACAAATGGTGTTGAGTCAAAGGACAATCACAAATGGTGATGAGTCAAAGGACAATCAAAAATGGTGATGAGTCAAAGGACAATCACAAATGGTGGTGAGTCAAAGGACAATCACAAATGGTGTTGAGTCAAAGGACAATCAAAAATGGTGATGAGTCAAAGGACAATCAAAAATGGTGATGAGTCAAAGGACAATCACAAATGGTGATGAGTCAAAGGACAATCACAAATGATGGTGAGTCAAAGGACAATCACAAATGGTGATCAGTGAAAGGACAATCACAAATGGTGATGAGTCAAAGGACAATCACAAATGGTGATGAGACAAAGGACAATCACAAATGGTGATGAGTCAAAGGACAGAGTGAAAGGACAATCACAAATGGTGATAAGTCAAAGGATAATCACAAACACACATGAATAGGATAAAACACAAGACTCGCATAAGTAGGCGTCGAGAATGGGTTAACAAGACCATCGACCACCCTCCCCGGAAAAGGACCGTTCGGTTCGGTTGGAAAGGTTGCATAGGATTCGTTCGTGTCTCGACAGGACGTATGGTTTCAGTCTGAAAGCTCTCTTAGACTACGCGGGATTCTAGTAAATATACATCTGGCCTCTTTGATGGTGTAATGGTAACGTCATCGCCTTGTAATAAAATGGTCTCGGATTCGATACATGGTGGAGACTCATAATGGTTCGGTTTCCACTTTGAAACTTTAGGTCCAGTCCCAATTAGCCTATCAGTGAATAAGTGTACCAAAAACCAGGGTTTTCAAAGGACCGGAACCTTTATTCTCGCACAATTTAAATCCGGTCCAGGTTTCGTATTGTTTCATTGAAAAAAGGTTCCGGGACTGTATTTTAATTGTTCCTGGACAGAATTTAAATTGATGTGGGAGATTGATTGAGTTTATTTTACTTCGCGGTTTGAGCCTCCTGGCTAATTTGCGAAGATGGGGATGAGTGATGAAATTGATGAATGGACATTCACAAATAACAAAGCCCGAGCGGGATTCGAACCCGGGACCCTTGGCGTCGCAGCGCGATGTGCTAACCACTCGGCCACAGGGTCCGGTTGATGTGGTGGAAAATGTTGCTCGACCGTATTTAAATTGATGCGGGAGAAAAGGTTCCTGGACCGAATTGAAATACTTTACAGATAAAAAGGTTCTTTACGGTCCAGAACCCATTTACGCTTGCTGAATTTCTCTCCCGGACCGGAATTGAATTTATTTTAAATTCCTGGACCTTTAACAACCCTGCTTAAAACAAAAACTCAAGGCGTGCGAGTTCGACACCTGGTGGAAACATATTGCACTATGATTCGGATTCCGATTAAACTGTAGGTTCAGTCTCGATTAGCCTCTGATCATAAAGTGGTCTTTTTTTTTAAAAAAAATAATTGAAACTAGTATACATACAACAGCAACGAATTCATGAGTACGCCAAACAAAAAGGCATTAGTCATGTAAAAATGAAACGATAAATACGCCAATGGACTTCATCTTCCTTAGCCAAGCCACTTTGGTGGCAGAGCGAGTTGAATAGTCCACTCATGTTAGCGCCACGGAAGGTTCACAGGGCCGCGCATAACGGAAGAGAAGGGGAGAAAGCGAGGGGCCGAGCGAAGCAGTACTGCAAACATCTGGTAGCTGCACTCAAACTTCCCCTCTCACGAATTCACTGATCTAGCCCCCGGACTCATTACTTGCGAAGAGACAGGATTTCGTTCTTTCGCTCCAGAGAATCCAGAGACAAAATGTAGACATTAGCGTTCGTTTGTGGATATCCCCGATGACGTAGTGGTAACGTGACAGTCTTGTAATCAAGGGATCCCTGGTTCGATACTCTGTAGACACAGCGGTTTGGATCCCACTTTATGCTGGACGTACCGATTAGCCTATTTGTGGAACTTGTAAAAAAAGATGAACTCCTTTGTGGGTGTCGATCCTTCTCATTCAGATCATCCTTCACCGCCCGCCGGGTTTGCGATTTGCCGGAAAGTGAAAAAAAAAAAAACAACGCAATACAAATCCTTAAACAAAGCAAGCAAATTGCTCACATGAAAACATGACAACAGGGAAAATCTCGACTCGAAATCTCAACTTCATTCAGGGCCACCAGGGGGGATTCCCACCAACTTTTCCCTCGCAACTTTTCGTCTTAGATTTTCCTGGCGACCTTCATTAGGTCAACTAACAATAACATATTTTCCTGCATTGATTAACCTTCGTATGCGCATACTTGCTGTTTTCTCCACAAGTATCATGATACACTATGATTTACTATAGCCTACTATGCACTAATCAAATTATACAACAATGACAGGAAATCACAAATAATAAATCTTATGACGAAACGCAATCTTGTGAGTTTTTATTACGGGATTATACTTTCTTTTACTGAATTCAACTCAACAGGGCTACTCAAAAGTAATGGTGATTGTTATCGGATATTTGGTGTCACGAAATGGTTAGCACAGCGTGCTACGACTGCACGCAGGGTTTGAGTCCTAACATATAGCTAAATGACTACACACTATAAATGCACCTTTTCACCGATATCAAAATGTTGGCCAATTTTTGAATAGCACGTGCACACATACCATATATTCCATGGATATCAAGCACTGGAGATCCCTTGGATATCCAGCAGTGGAGGTCCCTTGGATATCCAGCATTGGAGATCCTTTGGATATCCAGCAGTGGAGATCCCTTGGTAATTCAGCTTTGGAGATCCCTTGGATATCCAGCATTGGAGATCCTTTGGATATCCAGCATTGGAGATCCCTTGGATATCCAGCATTGGAGATCCTTTGGATATCCAACAGTGGAGATCCCTTGGACATCCAGCTTTGGAGATCCCTTGGACATCCAGCATTGGAGATCCCTTGGACATCCAGCATTGGAGATCTCTCGGACATCCAGCATTGGAGATCCCTTGGATATCCAGCATTGGAGATCCCTTGGTAATCCAGCTTTGGAGATCCTTTGGATATCCAACAGTGGAGATCCCTTGGACATCCAGCTTTGGAGATCCCTTGGACATCCAGCATTGGAGATCCTCTGGATATCCAGCATTGGAGATCCTCTGGATATCCAGCATTGGAGATCCCTTGGATATCCAGCATTGGAGATCCTTTGGATATCCAACAGTGGAGATCCCTTGGTAATCCAGCATTGGAGATCCTTTGGATATACAACAGTGGAGATCCCTTGGACATCCAGCTTTGGAGATCCCTTGGACATCCAGCATTGGAGATCCCTTGGATATCCAGCATTGGAGATCCTTTGGATATCCAACAGTGGAGATCCCTTGGACATCCAGCATTGGAGATCCCTTGGATATCCAGCATTGGAGATCCTTTGGATATCCAACAGTGGAGATCCCTTGGTAATCCAGCTTTGGAGATCCCTTGGATATCCAACAGTGGAGATCCCTTGGTAATCCAGCTTTGGAGAACCCTTGGATATCCAACAGTGGAGATCCCTTGGACATCCAGCTTTGGAGATCCCTTGGACATCCAGCATTGGAGATCCCTTGGATATCCAGCATTGGAGATCCTTTGGATATCCAACAGTGGAGATCCCTTGGTAATCCAGCTTTGGAGATCCCTTGGTAATCCAGCTTTGGAGATCCCTTGGTAATCCAGCTTTGGAGATACCTTGGACATCCAGCATTGGAGATCCCTTGGACATCCAGCATTGGAGATCCTTTGGATATCCAGCATTGGAGATCCTTTGGATATCCAACAGTGGAGATCCCTTGGATATCCAGCTTTGGAGATCCCTTGGACATCCAGCTTTGGAGATCCCTTGGACATCCAGCTTTGGAGATCCCTTGGATATCCAGCATTGGAGATCCCTTGGATGTCCAGCATTGGAGATCCCTTGGATATCCAACAGTGGAGATCCCTTGGTAATCCAGCTTTGGAGATACCTTGGACATCCAGCATTGGAGATCCCTTGGATATCCAGCATTGGAGATGCACGACGACATGCACGCGCAATATATATTGATAATGGATATCCACACCATCCATGGATCGGATGTCGACACTGTGGATATCCCGTGACTAGTTGTGCTGTACCCCTCCTCAAAATTGAGAGGGAGAGACAATGTTTCCCTGAAAATCCTCTTCGTTCGTTCATGTGCCACTGTCAGGCATCACTGGCGTGCGCTTGACGTTTTTCGGAGGTGGCTGGAATTTTAAAGGGGAATATAACATATCTGGGTTCTAGGAGGAGACACACTATAAAATATATCATAATTACTATCTTTAACCTTTGTCTTAAAGGTTGTTCAAAGACAAATTGTAATTGAGAGGGAGTTATTTTAAGGCGGGGTTTCAGGTACCGATTTCGTTTCACCGAATTTATTATTTTGAGAAAATCAAAATTTCTGGAGGGACTGCAGCCCCATAAGCACCCTCTGCGTACGCCAGTGACAGACAAGGATGAAAATGTACCTCTACTGCCAGAAGCTCGAAACGTAAACTAAATATTGTTTCTAACTGCGACGACAGGTATGACAACGAAGAACCTTGTAAGGGCTAATATTATCTTTATTTACCCGTAACTCATCCATTATTTCCCGTCCGCTCAACACGCTTGTTTCCCTTCGCTCGATGAGAGAATGGTCCACATAGTTCGCTCACTGCTCGTAGATGGCAGCACGGCCTGCGACATCCGCGACATGACGCTGCGCGGTGAACGGTGGAACTACGACGCGAGATGGTAAGAAGCGACAACGGCTGCCCCAATAAATAACACCCAGTGTCATTTTCATTTGCAGAAAAAAAAGCACCACGACATAAAAATGCTCTCACTCGAAAATCCCTGGATATATGCATCATTTGACACAATTCTGATTCGACACATGGATTATGGTTCTGGAAATTGAAGGAAGAGGTTCAGACATCAATCCAAACAGCGTGTACAGTCACCGCCAATAAAGATGGGACGCCTAGATCTGCAAGGTGTAATGTATGTTGCCTAACTCTAAGGTGGTGGTAGAAGTTGTTATTGAAAATTTGCTATTAAAATAACCTTATGGCAACACAAATATCGTCTTGCTGAGAAGCGAGTACAGTAAAACCTCGTTAATGCGGACCCCGAAAGCCGGACTTCGCTTAATCTGGACAGGCAAAAAAAAAAAAAAAAAGCAGTATGCAGGGTTTTAAATGTGGCTAGAAGTCCACAAGATAACTTTCCACTGATGAAATTATGTTTCCCGCAGACTTTGTTTGTACTGTACTGTATAGTGTATTTAGACCTATGCCCTTTAAATACACCATAATAAATGTGTTTTGTTGCTATAAACGGAATTTTAATGCACTTTATATTGTTCAAATTATCTCCCCATTAGTGCGGATTAACGAGGATTTACTGTATTTCAGGACCAAGGTGCCCCATTTTTATTGCTGCTGACTGTACATTCAGCTACGAAAATACATTCGAAGGACATTTCTATGGCCGTCGGAAGGAGGGAACGAAACCCGCCCCTGGAAATTACTCTTGCCCGTTTCACGTTACAGAAAAGGAGAAAGCTTGTTATTTTTATACGTACCTGGAGCAACCCTGGTGGGGGGGGGGGGGGTAAAGGCGAGCTGCGCGTGGTGTTACCACCTCCAAAATAGAAGAGATTGAGAATATGTGGGGGCTACGGTGCAATATGCACCGGAAACTTTATCTACCTATCGTAACAATCTGTAGAATTGTTGAAATGTAAAGCACAAAGACCTCCGAACCGCAGACATTTAGCCCTCACCTTTCCAGTCAGGAAATAGCTCGGCACATTTGGGGAATGTCTTGTCAGACATTGCCGAGCTTCCATGAGCTTCCTGGATCGCGATTGTTGCAAAGAGGTGCAACCAACCGCGATCAAGGAAGAGTCGTCAGATAACCGAGTCGGCGATATTGAGTAAATTCAGTTGGAATAAATGCCTGGGAGGAGAGAGAGGTCAGTGGTCAGTTCCAAACGAGCAATTAATTCTAAACGGTCAGGCAGTCGGGCGGTCGATTTGAGTACGGAGCGTCAGGCAGTTAGTAACGAGCCTGAATGGAGCAGGGGAGAAATACGGTTCAAGGAAGAATTAAGTAGCGAGTCGCAAGTCAGACTCTTGTACAGTGGCCATCAGAATCAAACTTCACAGAATTCGACTTCAGTGTAGAGACAGGTATACCATTATTCTTAACCATGCTGATCCAGTCTGTACGGGTTTAAACTCAAGTGTTATGTTTGCCATTCAAGTGTGTAGATATTTGTACCTTTTGCTTATTACTAGGGATGTGCCGAAGCCGATTACAGATGTATGAAAATCGGCAGAAATTGACATATCGGTATCGGAACCGGCAAAAATCCGATATTTAAACCGGTACAGATTATACTAGAGTTTTACCTTCTAATAAGTTTTATATTCTAGTTTTGTAAGATTTATTGAAAATTCGGTTATGATTCGTCATTATTGTAGAGTTTTTGTAATAAAATTATTGGAAACTCTCATTCAGAGTTGTATCGGAAATTCAAAAATGAATATTCAAACCTGAAGCAAATACTGAGAAAATACTTGGGCATACCTGCTGCATCAGTGATTGAGTGTTCAGTGTTGCTGAACAGATTTGCGATAAGAGAAGAACTTCCTGAAGTGCTTCCAAATCTTGTATTTCTGAAGTTGAATCTGGCAGAACAGGAATTCATTTTGCATTTCAAAGTACTGCTTGTGTACTAATGTTAAATCTCTAGGTTCACATAACCTTTTGTAGATGCAACTGTACATTCGCCATCTCTTGAGAATATGTATGTATATACATATGATATGCAATTGAAAGGTACATAACATGCAGAAAATAACATTCCATTTCTGTTTAATAATCTTATGTATCGGAATCGATTAAATATCGGTATCGGTTCCAAAAAATATCAGTGAGTACATCGGCATCGCTAAATTTCCAGCTTCGTCACATCCCTACTTATTACCATTAGGCTTACCATGAAGAGCGAGTGCTCAAATGAAGAGGATGAATAATTAGCGAGTTACATAACCCACCTGAATGGTCGAAGGTTCTTGGTTCGATCCCACGAACCACAGAGTTCGTTACGGTATTTAGTATTCCAACAGAATAACAAAAGTAAAAAATGCGTTAAATCGAAAAAAAAATATTTCTCGTATTCCGTTTTTTCGAGTGTTCCAATTATTCTTTGGAAAGACTAACATTTTACCACCCGATACTGATTGTTTATTTAGGCTATTTATTTAATTAAAGTTTCAGGTGCAGTACTGAAACACCATTTTATACTTAAAGTGTAACAGCAGGAGAAGCAGAAGCAGCAACAAAGGATGAAAAAAAAAAGATTGCTAACGACAGTCTGAAACTGTTTTACAAGAAAATGTCAATATTTGTTGGCGCAGGTTATTGTGCAAGTGCGTAAGGCTATAGAAAAGAGAACGTTGGAGACGAGGGACCCTTCTATAGGTAATTGGTTAAAACTAACTTCCTTTTAAGCGATATAAGAAAATCAATTTAGTTTTTAAAACCAATATTAATATAGCGCCGTTTTGTGCCACTACTTGCTAATCGCGACTAAAAGGATTTATTTATTTATTTATTTATTTATTTATTTATTTGCCTTCTACAGAGAAAGGATATCTCCAATTACAGAGGCATTAATATAACATAAATAATGTGAACATGAATATAAATGAGATTAAATAACATGCATACATATTACATAGTTATTAACTATAACATAAGTACACTTATATAACGTAGAGTAATGACGTGCTCGCACACACACACACACACACACACACATATATATATATATACATATACATACACATCTACATATACATACACACATACAAACATATACACAACACACATAAATTATTCATATATCCACAACCAATATTATCACCTTTCTCATGAGGTGTACAGAATAAATATGACCATAATAGGATAGAAACAACAATGAAATAAATACATACACATATTAATGGGCACATATCCTTAAGCTTATCTACATACATATATTTACATTATATATATATACACACACACATTTATGTGGATATAGGGATACATATAGAACATATTCTACAATAATTAATAAATAAAATAAATAATCAACCATTTGTGAAAGTATCTGTGTTAAGTGTGGCTTTTATAGCATTTTTATATTTCAAAATGTTAAGATTAAAGTCAATATTTGGATTTGTGGATGTTATTCTATTATACATACTACTCATTCTAATTAATGGTGATTGTTTGTACTTTTCAGTTTTAGGGATATTATATAGCAATAAATTTCTTTTTCTTAAATTACATGTGCTAGCATTGAAACATATTTGGTGAAGAAACTCTCTATTATCCAACAATCCAGTTATAATTTTATAAAGAAATATCTGTTGTCCTAATTCTCTTCTATTGCTGAGTGTCGTAAATGAGAATTCCTTCAGTAAAAGGACATATGAAACTCTGTTTGCGTATGCAGACATGTTGTACCTCTTGTAATATAGGTATCTCAAAAACTTCTTTTGCACTTGTTCTATTTGTTTTATGTGGGTTTTGTAAAGTGGCGACCAAACAATAGATGTATATTCTAGTTTGCTTCTAACTAAGGCACTATACAGAAGCTTAATAGAAGTAGTACTGCTAAAATTGAGACAATTTCTTATTAGAAAACCCAAAGATCTATACGCATTATTTATTATATGAGATATATGTTCATGAAACTCTAGTTTACAATCAATTATTACTCCCAGATCTTTAATACTTTTCACTTGTTTCAGTTTTTCCTGATTAATGAAGTACTCATAATGTGTGGTATGTTCTGTATTTGATATTATCATAAAACAGCATTTCTTGATATTGAGTCCAAGATTACTTTTAACACTATACTCAAATAAGCTGTTTAAATCTGTTTGTAGTTTCATAACATCCTGGGGCCCGTTAATTTGTTTATATAACTTTACATCATCAGCATACATTAAACAATATGAATGTTTAACATGTAACGGTAAATCATTTATAAAAAGAATGAAAAACAATGGTCCTAAGTTGGATCCTTGAGGTACCCCTGACTGTGCAGTATATATGTATGACTTAGCATTTTTATATGTTACATACTGTTTCCTATGATTCAAATACGACCCAATAAGAGATAAAAAATTATGTGTCAACCCAAAGCTTGAAAGTTTTTTTAACAAGACATCATGATTAATTTTATCAAATGCTTTGGAGAAATCAGTGTAAATGACATGCATACTTGAACGATCATGCAGTATGTTGTGTGCATATTGGACAAAATTAATTAGATTCGTTGTTGTCGATCTACCAGTAAAAAATCCATGTTGACTTTCACTTATAAAACTCTTTACATGATTAAATATTCGCATATATATAATATGTTCAAATACTTTTGCTGGTGCACATAAGATTGCAATGGGTCTATAATTTTCTATATTTCTAGAATCTCCTGTTTTTAAAATGGGGCAGACTTGCGTTAATTTCCATAGATTAGGGAAGTATTGATTTTTTATTATTAAATTGAATATTGAACACAAAGGTTTTTCTAATATTTCTGCACATGCTTTTAATACGTAAGGAGGGATTCCATCCGGCCCAGTTGATTTTTTTGGTTTCAATTTTTTTATGGCTTGAAAATATTCTTTAGATGTTATTGTCCTAATTGATAGTTCGTAAGGGACTACCGTTTCAGAATATTCTGATGGATTATAAACACCAGTACTATCTACATACACTGATTTAAAATAGGACGCAAAGCCATTAACAATATGTTGACTCGTTTCAAGTAATTTATTTCCAAAGACCATTGTAGGATTATAATTGGTTCTCTTGCCCCTTTTACTTTGCACAAATTCCCAGAATCCTTTGGTATCTTTTTGTATATTTTGTTCTATTTCTTTGATGTAGATTTTGTAAGCTTTATCTATCAATATTTTAGTTATTTTTCTAAGCTTTTTATATTCTACCTCGCTATTTACACTATCTTTCTTTCGTTTTCTATGATATTCTTTTAGTTTTAATTTATTAATAATTTCTACGGTAAACCATCGTGGATATTTGCTGTGCATATTAGTTTTCTTATATGGAACAGTTTCATCAAATATCTTATTAATTACATTATAAAAATACGTTATGGCCTCTTCTACATTACCTATTTTGTATAAATATGCCCAGTCTATACCTCGTAATAATTCGTACATGCGCATAAAGTTTGCTTTACAAAAGTTCCTTTTGAGAGTGATATTATTTTTAATACTCTTGAACTTTATTTCCATAGACACATTTATAATTAATGCAGGATGATGTAAATCCTCCTTAACAAGAGGATATTCATCTCTAGATACTGTAATGTTACTATACACATTAGTAAGTATAAGATCTAAGGTTCTGTTATTGCCATTCTTAACATTGTTTATTGAATGTAAATCATAAAAACTTAAAAAGTTTTGCAACAATTTATAACAGGGCCCACCTTCTTGTAAATTGTATGAACAATCAGATATCAACGGTAAATTAAAGTCTCCAATTATAAATAGATTATTTTGTAACTCTTCTTTGCATTCAAACAAATTGTAAAATGATTTATAGATATCAATTTTGGAAGCAGGAGAGATATAGATCCCGATTATATAATACAATTGGTTACATATAGAGACTTTAATACATAACATATCAAGATTACTTTTTAGTTCAACAACATCTGAAGGTATTTTATTTTTAACTGCAATAAGAACACCACCTCCTTTATGATTACCAGTTTTATCATGACGAAAGACCCTATAATTATCATGAAATAATTCACTGCTTAGGACCCCATCATGTAACCATGTTTCTGTTAAGACAATAATATCATATCTACTTACTATATTATTTACATAAAATTCATAAGTTTTTGTATTGAGACCCCTCACATTTTGATAGTAAACCATAATATCAGACGAAGCCATTTATTGCTTCAAATTATCTATGTCATCAATTATTACATATACATCCTTTTGTGAAGCCATTTCAAATTATGCTAACTTATCAACATCTTCAATTGTTTTCAGAACAAAAATATCTCTATCACCTTCTCTTTTTCTTAATTTTATAGACCCTGAACCATCAACCCATAAATATGCGTAGTTTTTCTCTCTTTTAACTTTCCTGGCATAGCCATAGATTTTCTTCCTGAGGGGAGTGAGACTTTGATTAATATATACAGCTTCGTTATTTGTGTAGCCCAGATGTGTACAGTTTAGATTTCTCTTAACTTTACGTCTTTCAATTATCTTATCTCTAACTACACGTCTAACAAACTTCACAATAATGCCTGCCGATTTCTGTTGCGGAAGTTTTTTCATTCTGTGACATATGTCAATCATTTCATTTTCTACCTTTACATCTAGTACTTGTCCTACTTTTTTTACAATTTCGTAGGGATCTTCATTCAAGTTTTCTGGTACACCATATATTTCAAGTGTATTTCTCCTACCATACTGTTCCAGATCGTCTATTTGAAGCTGTGTCTCCTTCAATTGTTTCTTTAATAACAGATTCTCACTTTCCAACACTTCTATCCGCCCTAAGCATGCACCTATACTCTCGGACTGTTTTTTTATTAGTTCAGCGTTTTCATCTAATTTCTCGTGAGCAAGGTTTAGTGATTTTCCTAGTTCACGTTCCGTTTCTTCTTGCTGCTGTTTCAAATTTTTAACTTCATTTGTAAGAGCTTGTAACAGTTCATAGACGTCCGTTAGGGATGGATTCCCTACCTTAGCTGGTTCCTCCGCACTTTCAAGAAGTAGACTACTGCGTCGTTCTTTCATACATTTTGTACACCGCCATTCCCTGTTTTCAGATTTTATATATTCCACATCACTTTCCTTTAACTGCACACATTTCATATGATACCAATTGCAGCAACCACTGCACTGTATTTTGGATGATATATCCTGTCTTGATACAGGTTTAAAACATTCTGAGCAAGTACTCATATTTGGAGAAATCCGACACAAAGCTCCAACCGTGCTGTATAAAAAATAGGTGCACTAATCGACTTGTATGCTGTTTGTTTACATTTTCAAGGACCACAAATTAGTTAATAAAGTACATAAAGAACGTATTTCCTTCCCATATTTTTATCTAGTTACAAAGTTAAGTACTTACTGCATTGTTTCACACTATTATTTCATTTCAATAACGTGCACACACTGTAATATTTCACTAAATTTACGGAGCGATAACAGCCGTGATCCTACTCCATTTCTTCTTCTTCTTCACTTCAAGGATGAGTGATGATATGATGAAATTGATAAAAGGACACTTACAAAGAAAATCCATGCCCAGGCCGGGATTCGACCCGGGACCCCTGCCGTCGTAGCGCGGCGCGCTAACAACTCAGCCACTGGGGTCGCCTTTTAAAATCAATTCTTAACTTTATGCGCATGGCATAGTCATGTAATAGAAAAACTTTAAATGTAAATCATTATTTACCTCCCATGAGTATTTAACGTGAAATGTTACATTTTTATTCACTGTAATTTACCATACAATAGAATACAGAACATTCCCTGACATTCGCTACGAGACTGTGCGGCAAGCTGCCCGGCATCAGCGCTGGTCTTTCCCGGTGAACGGGTCAGCGACAGTCGCTAGAGTCGGCTATTAAAATTACAGTTTTCATATTGTGTACTAACCTTGACTACAGAAGCTGTTGAAAATGATGTCCCTCTGCTGCAACACATTCCTGGCATCTCCGAAGGAATTTGGCATTTATACGTGCAAGTTCGTCTACTGTAATTCTCCCGATTTTTCGTACAATACTCTCTTTTAACTCACTGATGGTGTGCGGATTGCCTTTGTATACTTTATTTCCCCATTTTTCTTTCCACTGTCATTCAGAACTGACCCTGTTACTCTTAACGTTTATACGAGGTTTAATATAAGCGACTGTCGAGGACCCGTTCATCGGGAAAGACAAGCGCTGATGCCGGGCCGCTTGCCGCCGAGTCTCGTAGCGAATGTCAGGGAATGCTCTGTACATAGCTAAGAGCATATAGCTGTAACAATACTCATATTTTTCTTCTAATTTCAACATCCTTAGGGAACACAATTATATTCCAAGATAAAAAAAGTAAGGTAAATCAATAAAAGTTGACGTCATTAAAAGTAGGCCAAAATTACAAATAACATTTGTTACCCCCATTGGGTAAAAGAGTGACCATGCTGGAGGACAACTTCCCTGGTATTATCTTTGCAGCTGACTGTACAGTCAGACACACTTGTGGGTGATAACAACCACATTGACTTTTAATGGAACCATTATAATCAGAAGTGTGTGTACTGTACAACTTATCTCAGTAGCACGTAAATCCAGGGTCGTTCTAGATCCAGGAATTTTAAATAAATTCTATTCTGGTGCAGGAGAGAAAATCATCAAGTTTAAATGGGTTTTAGACCGTAAGGAACCTTTTTAAGTTTAAAGATTTTTAATTCGGTCCAGGAACCATTTCTCCCGTGCAACGTCCCCCCGGTTGTACACCAGTCGTCGCAAAGTTAGTCCGCTACTCCTTTAGTCGGGAACATGAGAATCTTTGCAAATCATCAGGGCTTGTTGGGTAGAAAAGAATCACAACACAGTATTCAAAGTTAAACGCAGTTTTGTAATCACTTATATTTCCTATCGTATGTGGACTTAAAAGCAAGGTACAGATTCGCTTAGGTTTCTGCCTGAAGAGGAACAATTCTATAGCATATTAAATCACATCACAATCACTAAACACACTTGCATATAGAATTAACGTTGGACAAAACAAACGTAAATACACGAAAGTTTCTGTACTTAATTATTTTGATTTGATTTGATTTAGTTTATTTTACTTCGCGTTTTGTGCCTCTTGGCTAATTTGCGAAGATGGGGATGAGTGATGAAATGATGAAATTGATGAATGGACATTCACAAACAACCAAGCCCGACCGGGATTCGAACCCGGGACCCTTGGCGTCGCAGCGCGATGTGCTAACCACTCGGCCACAGGGTCGGGCGGTACTTAATTATTATTTCCGAGTATAGCCAGAATGAAACTAAAATAATTACCAATTACACTATTCGGGCATTCCATTAACCGTTACCACGTTTCTATTGATTTCTCACCTTCACCTGTTTTCTAACTGAGTCTGTCCTAAGGTGAAAAACATTCAGGTGGGTTCACTTCCTCTGCTGAGATGAGAAACTGACGTCAACACGAACAGATTATGACGTATTTATAAACATATACACAAGTTCCAAACACAACTGTATCAATCTAACTATAGTTGTGTGTGACAACTTGCACATTATTTGAAGTAACAAACATTTTAAAAATCTTAAGTTCTTACAAATATAAAATCTTAAACTCTCAGGTTTGTTACACCCGGTTCAATTTAAATATGGTCCAGGAACATTTTGTCCTGCAGCGGAACCTAATAGAAATACCTAGAAAATAGTGATTGCAATAGGTTCTTCTTAATATTCGACCCCCCCCCTTTCCCATCACAAAAGAAAAAAAGATCTCACATATTGGGAGGGAGGGGGCAAGTAGTGTGTCCAGTTATACCTTTATGCGAGTCCTGTATTTTGCTATTGGACCACAAAAGGGGGGATTATACTTACATGAATCCCGTTCCCTCCTTGGCACGCCGCTGGACGTGTCCACCTGATTCAGATGCACGTGCACGTGGCGCTGCCAACAATGGGTTGGCTGGCATGACTCACATGTTCTTGGGTCTTGATAAGGCATACACTGACGCGCATATGCACCACGTTGCAGTTGGGTGCAGTAACGCGTATCTGATAAGCACACAAGAGCATTTATTTAAAAACCGGGGCTTTCTGAGTTTTCAATTCGAGAGTCCCTTGATAGCATTATCTGCATTATCAACAAAACGCAAATATTTCCTTGATCACTTTTGTAAAATAAGTTCATGTTATGCTCGTATAGACTAATCAAAATCGGACCTATACTCTGTCCCACCTAACTCTGGAGGAAGCAAACGAAAACATGTTTCTGCGCAAGTAGTGACGCAAGACGGTTCCACCAATGAACCGTGAGAGGAACGGGATTACGTGGAGGGGGAATGCGACTGCAGTTACCAGCCTTCCCAACAGCGGGTACTGCATCGCTCTGGCCACTCGATTTCGTTCGCTTCTCTTGACGCTATGCGCAGCCTAGCTCCACAGTTATCTGGGACAGGGTATATAATTTATAGCGAAATACGAACCCAGTGGTGGTCGTGGTTCAAGACGAAGTTTTCATCGGGGCGAGGTGGATTTTTGCCACCCAGCCCCAAGTTTCCGCCCCTTCTTTCCAACTTCCTCCAATAAAAAAACATTACCATGTTACAGGAGAACACGTGACGTAACGTTTCGTCCGAATTCCAGGAACAGGTAGCTTACGGTTACCTGACCGAGTAGCGTTTCGTCCGAGGGCTCTCATCCTAATAAGAGTTTAATGAAGCTTTAAACCCTGTTGTTCATTGCTTAGGTTTACAGTGCGATAAGGTCCATTGTTAGCGCAGCCAGGACTGCGTGCCCTCTTTAATTGGCGCCATGGACCCGCACGGATAATCCATGGACATTTTAAGTTATTTTTAGAATGTTTAAAATGCTTAACAGCTCCATGGAATTACCGCACTCGGCCTTAAATTTAATAAAAATGTAAGGCTTAAAAGTCCGCCCGGCTAAAGACTGGACTTGAGGAAACCCAGACTTTCCGCCTTCAGTTCAAGGGGGGAAAAGCGGTGTTGCTACCGGTTGCTACACGCCTGATGTTTGTCCAGTCGTACACGACACCTCTTCCTGTTAACGAGCGCCCTTCGCACGCATTTCAGGGAGAGGCAGGAAATCTGAGACCCATTCCCTTGCTGCGCCGCGGCGCCGCTGTGATTGACCTTGTTGAAGGTGCCACCTGTTTCGAAAACGACTCGAAACGAAAAATTTGGCAACGCGTCAGACAGAAAAGATAAAAATAGAATTTCCTAGTCCATTCTCTGGCCGGAACAACTGTAGTCTCAAATTAAATTGCAGCTTGCGCATTGCCATTTATAATGTGTTACACAAAATGCTTGATATACTTATATACTTCAATTTCAGCAGCTGTCGCTTTGTCAGTTAGTTGATATAAATATAGATAACATCTTAATAATAAACTACAATCTCAAGGTATTTTAATACATTTGGATAAAGAAAGAGACATTTCTTAAATGTCTCCTGATTGCTTCAGTGGCTCTTAAAAATTCTGCTTCCTTTTCACCCCTTCTAAATTCAGCTTCAATTCTTACAATCTTAGCATCTGAATGTTCTGCTTCTTCCTTCAAATACATAATCAAATCCTTCACTGGGGGGTGTGGTTTACCCACGACTGAGTTCAATCGGTGGCGGTTCCACATGCGCCCTCCGGTGCCACCGCTTAGTCAAGGTGCGACTCATCATCAGCCAGGCTCGGGCGAAACGCAACTCATTAAAGCGTCGCGGACGTACTGTAGCATTATTCTACGAATTTCGCTTTCGGACGAACTGCAACTCGGACGAAACGCTACAGAAACGGGGAACATACGCTCTCTTTAAATTTTAAATGAAATCAAACTAAAAATAAATGCCTGATGAACGGGGCATGTGTTGTGAAACGTCACAACTAAAAAACTGTGTTTTTATGCTTGTAACAACATTAGACTAGAAGGGAAATAATTCTACAAT
The DNA here is from genome assembly GCF_977018435.1 of Lepisma saccharinum. Taxonomy (NCBI): domain Eukaryota; kingdom Metazoa; phylum Arthropoda; class Insecta; order Zygentoma; family Lepismatidae; genus Lepisma; species Lepisma saccharinum. The sequence continues at coordinate 27,462,336 of NC_139257.1, forward strand.
GCAAGAAATGCGTACATACAATAAAAAATTAAGTACTATTAAAGAACACTTTCATTGTACGAGGCTCATTCGGAAAAGAACCGCCGGTTGGGGTATGAATGAAAAAAAAAAGCATAGATAAAACAAATTTTTAATTTACATATGAGAGGTACAGCTTTCAACATGGTCGCAATGTAAATTCAAGCACTAATCATAGCGTTTCACTAACTTACCAATCCCTTCTGCATAAAACTCGGCCGCCTGGGAATTAAACCAACCTGTCACAGCATTTTGAAGATCTTCATCGTCAGCAAAGTGCTGTGCCCCAAGCCACTTCTTCATGTTGAGTGAACAGATGAAAATCAGAAGGAGCCAAGTCCGGGATGTACGGGGGATGATCAAAAACGTCCCATTTGAATTGGCGCAAAAGGTCTTGTGTTCGCCGAGCAGTGTGAGGGCGAGCGTTGTCATGCACGAACATAACCCCAGATGTCAGCAGACCACGACGTTTCTTCTGGATGCCTCTTCTCAGTTTCTGCAAAGTGTTACAGTAAACTTCAGAAGTGACTGTCGTACCACGTTCCATGAATTTTTACCCAAAGAAATCTTATCACTCCGCGTATATCGCATTTTGCGGGATTTTCGATGGCAGCACACATTTTGTGACGTTATAACCAGCACACGCGCGGCATTACGATGCTCTCACTAGCACAGTTGGAAGCTTACTGAATCAAAGATTGCGTGACGTAACAACGGTTGCGCTCTGCCCACTACTACTAGCGCCACGCCACAACGGCGGTTACTTTCCGAATGACCCTCGTAGCTTATGTGTTTATTTAATACCTACAAAATATAAAGGTAGGTAAAGTTAGTTCTCCGTGCTATGAACAGATGCGCAACCACGAATTTTTGTCTGCGGGGGGGGGGGGGCAAGTACCAGGATAAACGTACCAATAATAATAATAACAACAACAACAAGACGTTAGTATTGTAAATAACACGAAAAAGAGGTAGAGGTCGGTGCTGAAGCATTTGTGTTGGAACAAACTATTTAAAATATATTTTTTCAAAACTTTCAATTTCACAGTAATAATGGAAAACAAGTACACAAAACTGTATTTTTGAAAGACAGGAAATGCATGATTAGTGCATTCCGAATATAATTCTTCTTTTTACATGTAACATGTATAACTTTCATGTAGAGTATATGTTGCACATATGCAACATGGAGCCACGTAAAATAAGAAAATACATATACGCAACTTTCTAACACTAAATTGTGTACGCATTCAAAGTTTATTTAACACTATGTATACAGCATATTATTTAAATACATTACATAATCGATTCATCCACCTCATAATAAACAGCAAAAATTATATAAATTGTCTCTCAAATGTGCACGCTCCTTTTCCTCCAAACAATTTTTCATGCATGTAAGACAAAATCAATGAAGAGAAGTCTTTCATCTCTCTCTCTGATAATTTAAAATGCATTACAGAATACAATCATATATTGCGAGAGTAAGAAATCATTTAGATCCAATTGTTTGCAAACTGAAAACAATATTGAGTAAATATAGGTGCAAATAATTTCAAGGGGCACCATGGCATTCTCTCTTTCACATTTTTTAAATTTAGATCATCGTTTCTCAACCTACGGGGCGTGGGATGCGAGGGAGTTTGGTGGGATGCGAAGCTGGGCTCGAAAATTTATTTACTGTGGCTTAAAAACCTATTGTCGGGCTTAGGCGCCGAATGATCCAAAATTTAGATCGTTCAGAGCCCAGGGCCGATCCCCTCCGCCAACTAGCTACGACTCTAAACTTGACAACACTGAGAAAATGAGTGATTGCGAGCAAGAAAATTTTACGAAATGTATTTCTATTTGGATAAAAATTTTAAATCGAGGGGGGCAATTGCCCCTATTTGAGCCCTGCAGGTGCCCTTGGTCGTCAATATAAGCACCCCTTTCACCCTTTGATTCGATTTCAGTTCTAGCTTGCGCCACTGGCTATGAAGGTACGTTTAGGGGATGGGGTAGGGCACATACTCGTTCTCGGTCATTCTGGAAGTGATGTGATCAACACCACGCTTCTGTCGCCTTTACGCCCAGGTACTCCTTTATTTGAGGCTGAGTGAACTGCAGAGCCGCTTCATGTAGGGACAAGGTCGGAAAATTCCGACCTTATATCACCCAGCCCGGGAATCGAACCCGGATCTCCCGCGTAGCAGTCAAGACGCCCTACAGACAAGCCCAACGCGGCTCAACAATACCTTCATAATAGGATAAAAATAACAACACTTGGCTTAAATTGCTACATACTTTCGCATGAAGCAACGAGACAACGGACATCAGGTGACAGAGGATATTTGGAGGGGGGTGGTAGACATAAACACGCAGAAACGCATCCTTGCCACCACTGTGCAATAATCTATAGGAAACATGGATGGATTTGCGTACATATGTATGTATGTTAACTCGAACGCCTGGAGCAATTTCAACCAAACTTGGTACACATATGACTTACAATCTGGAAAGAAATACTGTGGGTGTAAGACACACTTGACACCCATAGGGGTGGGGGTGGGAAGGGGTGACGTAAAAATAATCGAAAACGACCGATATTAGTGTGGAATCAATAGTTTTCGGGGTCGCTAAGATGAATAGTGACACCACGAATGCCGTTCAACTCAAAGTTCATCACCTATCGGCATGGGGGTGAGAGGGGGTGAAAAATAAAATGTCAAAAATGACCTACATTGGTGTCGAATCCATAGTTTTCGGAGTCGCTAAGCTAATTGGTGACATTCACGATGACATTTGAGAGAGAGAAAGTTGCTTTCTCCATCACGATCAACGAGTCACAGGGGCAGTCTATTAAGTATGCGGAGTGGATTTAAGATCGCCATGTTTCTCCCAAGGACAACTTTAATAGAATATTGGGATAAATAAATAACTGGGCAACGCAGACTAATCAGCTAGTAATAGGTAAAATTGACACGTTGTGCTTTGTTAGGTTACCCACATCACGTTTCCGAAAAAGGGACATGCCACCTGCCACACACACACGCCTATCCAAAACTAGGGCAAAAAGGCACCACGCAACATAATAAAATTTGGTTGTGTCGACACCCGGACTCTCGGGGGTAGCTACGTTACGAATCTTGATGAGATCCTGCCACGGCATGACGTCATTCCGAGGTGGAAATATAACTGTCCTGCCAGCACGAAATGTTTCCAATGACATGCATGTCAGCTACGAGCAAATTATTTCCAGGGCTGCTAATATCACGGTGGCTGGACAAAGATAAAAATTCAGGTGTTTCCAACTTTTCGGGACTAAATAACAAAAGAGGCTAAAATAATTTAAAACAGGAGGGTTTCACAATGTTGTTCGACTTAACTTGGCGAATATAAGGAGTCAAAATTCTTTCAAGTAAGACAGTGTGTCATGGACGTCCGAAAGGGGGGCAAGGGGGCCGTGGCACCCCCTGGAAAATGAAAGTGAATCAAAAATTATGTATTTCACACATATAATTTCATTTTAGCCACAATAATATGTGTTAATTATTGCATGATCACCATAAATTCAAATTTAAGCAATGTTTTTTAGGGAACAGCACTATTTTTGGAGAAAATGTGCCTTGTTTGCCCCCCCTGGAAAAAAATACCTTCCTTGCCCCTCCCTGGAAAAAATCCTGCGGACGTCCATGCGGTGTGTGTAAATTTGGCAAGAGAAATTCTTCTCAAAACGTGATGAAATCTAGGCAAAAGTGTTCTGGTATACACTAGAGTACTGCGTTGGACTACTTTCGCTCGCTCAAACTCGATCGAATCTCCCACGCTCGAGAGTGATACGCTCGAATATATAGAATATCAAATATAATTTCAATGGGACAATAATCGTACAAATATATATATATATGTGTGTGTGTGTGTGTGTGTGTGTGTGTGTGTAAAATTCATGCTCGTAGTTTCAGCCCATAATAATCTATTCATTTTCATATATTGCTATGTATTGGTACGATAGACAAGATTACAATTTAACATTGAGCTGAATGACTATGTTCACTTGAGTTTCCATTTATCTGCGTCTTACACTTCACGAAGCTATTTGAAGGCCCACTACCACACACAAATTATGGTTGTACGTGAACTACTAGGCTTCGAGCGTGTACCGATCGTTTGCCTGTTCGAGCGTTATTCGCTCGAGCGAAGAAACAGTCGATTCCGTATGCCATCTAGCGTCATCCGTGCGAACTATTAGACGACGGAGCAAAAAAAAAAAAAAAAAAAAGCCTCGATACAGCAGACTAGTGTACACTATACACACATTTTTTTTCTAGCTTATTCTCTTCAATTGTATTTATTAAAATACATAAACTCATTGGGCTATTGGTTTCAAATATTTAGTTTCATTGGTGTTTTGTGAACAGTGACGGCGGTAGAGAAAACAAAAACAACTGAATGAGGGGGAAGAATATTTTCTGGGGGCAGTCACATTTATTAATGATACCAGGGATCCCGGGTTGAAATCCTGTGCATGGGTGTTCGTTGTGAGTGTCCCTTCATCAGTTGCATCTCTCATCATCGCCGCGATTAGCCAAAGATGGCAGAAAAGCGGCAGAAAAGCGGCAGAAAAACGAAATCAATCAGTATACGCCTAAATAAATGTGCAACGTGTTGTCAAGGCATATCCGGAAGAGTGAGGGTGGTGGAGACAGACCTCACATATTCACGGCCAATTGTGGTGATGATGTGATTAACATCACTCCAGTAAATAATATGGCTAAAAAAATTATAGCCTACTGTAGTTAAGAGAGGGAATTATTGTGAAGACAAGGAGAATTATTGGCTTGTGGGTGGGAAATTCAGCGAAAACTGATTACCTTCACGCTGTTTAATGTTGTAATTCTTATTTTAAGTGCACTTTATGCACAGGTAGGCTAATCTGGACTGGATCTACAGTTTAAAGTGGAATCCGAACCTCTATGTGTCTGCACAGGGTATCGACACCGGGACTCCGTTCTTACAGAGGGACGACATTACCCTTATTACATGTAAACAAGCCTCACTCGTCAGTTGGTTCAAGAGCTAACCAAATGACCATCTGTTTTCTGATCAAGAGTTACGCAGTAGACGAAGCTCTCTAACTTGTAAAACCAAGGAAACTTTACACAACGCTACAGTAAGCAATTCACGGTCGCTACTTTTCACATCCACAAGAGCTCTCTCGTGGCAGAGGCAGGGAAACCGAAGGTACACTGTACTTCAAAGTGGGGGAGACACCGGAACGGGGGGGAGGTGTTTTGTCCGTATTGATTAGCTGTATCAACAGGCAACGCAACATGTAAATGGGGTGGAGGCTCATCATGATTAAAATTTCATGACGGTCAATTTCAACAATAGCAGCACTCAGATTCCCAAGGGAAGCGATTTCATTAATAAAAGCTTCCCCTTTACGTTGCTCGAAATATATCATTCCTACTTTTATTTGATATAGATGGACTGCATATAACAGTTGGGCTGAAAAGTTCGTAGGCTAACATAGTAAAAAATATTTTTTTGACAAAATTCGATTTTATTATTCAATATAGTTGCCTTCGAGGGCGATACAACGATTATAGCGGTCATACAATTTTTCGATGCCATTTTTATAGTACGATTTCTCTTTAGCCTCAAAATAGGCCTCAGTTTCGGCGATTACCTCTTCATCAGTGCTAAATTTATTTCCAGCGAGCATTCTTTTAAGGTCTGCAAACAGAAAAAAGTCACTGGGGGCCAGATCTGGAGAATATGGTGGATGGGGAAGCAATTTTATTACGGTTGAATATCGCTAAACATTGCTCCGAATCATCAAAACGTTGTAGCTTTTGATCGATTGTGAGCACGCGCGGCACCCATTTTGCACACAGCTTTCGCATGTTCAGATATTCATGCACAATATGTCCAACACGTTCCTTTGATATTTTTAAAGTCTCAGCTATCTCGATCAACTTCACTTTACGATCATTTAAAATTATTTTGTGGACTTTTTTGATGTTTTCGTCGGTAACAGCCTCTTTGGGGCGTCCACTGCGTGCATCGTCTTCGATGCTCATTTCGCCTCATTTAAATTTAGCAAACCACTTCTCAACGGTTGATTTTCCTGGTGCAGAGTCCGAATAATGTTTATCAAGCCAAGCCTTGGCTTCAACACTATTTTTTTTCGCCAAAAAGCAATGTTTTATTAACACACGAAATTCTTTTTTATCCATTTTTTCACAATGACAAAAGCTGCTTCACTCACAATGCTATATCTCACGAACTAATTATCCGGCAGCTGTGAAATTTATACACGTATCTTTTGAAGGTTAGTACTAAGTAAAAATCACATGGATTTAATTCTAGTAACGCCATCTATGAGTCAGCCTACGAACTTTTCAGCCAAACTGTTAATGTCCACAGTTCTTGTCAATTTTGCAATTTCTGTTGACAGGACAGACGGACAGATGAACAGAGAAATTTGCAACCGTCAGATATTATTTTCAGTTCGCAAATTTCCATCATTGTGTTTTTAGGAGTGTTGTAAAAGCTCCAGGAACGCATAAATTCTAATGGGTTCCGTAACAGGACTGAAACCTTTTCTCTCGCACAATTTAAATTCGTTCCAAGTTGCGTATTGTCTCATTTCAATGCGGAACTTGAACCGTATTTAAATTGACCTGGGGGAAAAAAAATCCTGGACTGCATTTAAATTGATCCGGAAAAATGTTCCTGGACTGCATTTAAATTCATCCGGGAAAAGTTTCTGGACCGTATTAAAATGTTTTGGAAAAAGGTTCCTGGACAATATTTAAATTGATAGGAAAAAAAAGGTTCCTGGACCGTATTCGAATTCATTCCGGAAAAAGTTTCTGGACCGTATTATAACTGGTCGGGAAAAAAGGTTCTTGGACAGAGTTGAAATAATTTACAGATAAAAGTTTCTTTACGGTCCACAACCCATTTACGCTTGCTGATTTTCTCACCTGGAACGGAATTGAATTTATTTAAAATTCCTGGACCTTACACAACCCTTGTCTGTAGTACCTTCGGGGTAATTGTTGACATGAACGGACCAATTTGGGAAAATTTTGGAGAATTAAGTTGATAATTCATAGATCTTTTGCTACACCAGATTGCACGTTTATAGCTTTACTTATTCCGAGATATCCAAGTTTATGCACATATTGGCTTGATTGATTGATTTGGTTTTATTTTACTTCGCATTTCTGCCACTTTTGGCCAAGATGAAGACGAGTGATGATATGATGAGACTTACAAAGAACACCCACGCACTTGGCCGGAATCAGAACCGGAAACGGAAGCACGTTGTGCTAACAACTCCGCCACGGTGTGAGGCTGGTAGTGGTGGGCAATCATTTGTTTGCCGTCTATTTAAACGGTTTGATTACCACGAGCAGTTTAGTCCAACGGGTACATTCCTAGCCCAAGATTCCTACAATTCCAAATTTCGCAGCAGCGACATGCACTGTCTATATTGACTTTATTCTCACAGTGTACAAAGAATAGACAGGGTGGGTCCTCGGTCACCGCTAAATAACACTGGTCGAAACGGTTCTCGATGTCTCGAAGATGACTACTGTCTCTGAATAATTTCAGCACGCTGTTTCCAAAAATGAAATCACATTTTTACCCACCATGTTTTTTTCAACAAACAGCAATATTTTCACAATAAAATGTGTAGTTCCATTATTTTCCCAATAGATGGTACTGTTTATATGGTGGTATTTCTGCATTACAAATACTCCAATTTTGGCCTATAAACGAATACAGAATTCTAAACATCCACCTTCCACCCTCACGTGACACATGTACGGACTTCGGGTAAGTCAGTTTTATTTACGAAATCCCTTATAAAAAATTTCTTCACAAAATGTCCAAAACTCAATGTTAAAATATGGTTGGTTGATTGAACTTGGTGATGTGGGAAAAAATCCCGACCTGGTGGAAAGAAAATGGATGTCGTTTCCGCGTCCAGCATTTTCTTTGCGTAATGCAATAAATGTAATGGCGAATATGATAATTTTGATTGTGAAGAATAATGAAACTTAGGCTATTGGTTTCAAAACATCCGAAATTGTTTTTCAGACTGTCGACCAGTGTAATCGTCCCAGGCATTGCGGATCATGATGACAGTTTTCCTCAAACACATCCTATGTTCGGGGACTAGCAACATATGGCCACAATACACTATCCTGAAGATGGAGGCAAAATGAGTCTCTGAAGCGTTGGTATTTAAAACAGCAAGTACAGTCATTAAAAGTCCAAATTACTCAAGGTGAGTAATTAAATAAGTTGACCCAGAAACAACGAATTAATAATAAAATCTCAGACTTACTCAGATCTTCATCTCAGATGAAAATGTTTCCATTATAACCTCATTATCATATAAACTCTTCTGGTACTTATTATCTTATCTATTAAACTTATAATATTACTCTTCACGCATTACGTAATTTCGAGTGCATAGCACTAATTTCTGTTAGTAGTACTGACCGACTCCCTTTGAAACTTCTCTCGCTCTCGTCTCAAAATATAGGATACAGGGTGTAACAAAAATACGGGACAATGTCTCGTTCGTAGAAAAGGGGAAAAAGGCTCATACCAACATGGGACCAGAAATGCGCAATTTCTGAGTAATAAGAACTGCAAGTACAGGGCGGTCATAATTAAAGTTCTCGTTCTCTGTAACCCGTTCGAAGCATCGGATTGCGATGTAACTTGGTATAGAAGCTATACAGACCATGGGGAAGCGAAGGCTGATAAAAAAGTTCAAATTTTCTACACCAGGTGGAAATGTGGCGCCAGAAAACAACCAGAAGTCGGACATGTAAACCTTTATTTCTAGTTTATGTCAGTACAGCAGAGTTCAATATGCGCGCCGTTTGGAAGCGAAAGGCAGCGTGATCAGTGATTCGTCAGCAGGACGTTGTTCACTGTGCATCAAATTTCAGCGCCAAATTTCCACCTGGTGTTGAATATTTGAACTACATTTTTTCCATCAGCATTCGCTTCCCCGTGGTCTCCATAGCCTCGAAGCAAGTTTCAGCCCAAATCGTTGCTTGGAACGGGTTCCAGGCGGCTCTGATTAGGGCAATTTAATTGGGGTCACCCTGTATATTTCCGTTCTTTCATCATTACATTTCACGTCCATTATCACAATTACATTTCTCATTCTGTTTCAACTATCAATGGCAAGGAGTTCTGCACACACACAACAATAATTTGCAAAAAAATGGACCCTTGAAAGCATACAAGGACAGAGATACACATGTCTGCATTTCATGGCAACTTGAAACAGCAAACACGACACCGTGCTGACAGTGAGAAACACTAGCATGACACTACATCAGCAGTTATGACATATAACAGCAATATGCATATGGAAACTCACCACATGAGTGTCGCAAAGAACAGCATTTCACAATTGCATTCATACTCACCTGCAAGAAAATAAAAGGAAGAATAATTAAAAATTATGCACAAGCGAAATACAAATTATTTTTATCACTAATTAATTTTGCAAATTGTTTTTAACATATAATTTCAAATAATAAAAGCATGTAAGTTCCGATAAAATACAACCACATTTTGTTTTCTCACGTGCTTTCCCGACGGTATAGTTTCATAGTGTAATCAAGGGGTTCCGGGTTTGATACCTGGTGGAGGCAGATAGTAGTTAGGATCCCACTCTTGAGCTGTAGGTCCAGTACCAATTAGCCTACGGTGTGTAAAGTGGGCTAAAAAGAAAAGTCAGACAGACTGTCGCTTATCTACGATTCCTAGATTAATCGAGACTATGAATGATGAATTGGCGAAATAGATGCAGCCGCTGCTGTGGCCAAGTGACATGAGGCGTTGATTTACAAAGGTTCTAGGTTCGACCATTTCTTGGGAGGTGTAGTTTCATGAATTAAATTTAGGCATTATTCATTCCCATTGTCGCAGTTAACCAAAAGTGGTAGAAAAGTGACAGTAAACACAGGGTTAATCGAAATGTTATCACAGATTTCAATGCTGTTTCAAGGTCAACACAGTGCCGATGAAAAGGAAACTTGGGTTTGATTTGGTTTATGTTACTTCGCTTTTCTGCCACTTTTGGGTAATCGCGAAGATGCGAATGAGTCATGAGCTGATGGAATTTGTGAAGGGACACTCACAAACCATTCCAAAGACGGGATTCGAACCTAGGGCTCCTGGCGTCGTAGCGCGGTGCCAACCACTCCAGGTCGACAAATGAATAAAACTCAGTGTGAGTCGTTTCGACATTCTCCGTGCAACAAATGCCGCAAAAGTTGAAGTTTATGAATAAAAGAACAAGCTTATGCTTTTGGAGAACATTTCGAAAGCACATGTCTCCGCTAACATAATAAAACTTTTGGAGTTTTAATGCCATTTCCGTAAAAACACAGGTCTACCTAGTACACTTTTTTGTGTAATGTTTGAAATCAGGTAAAAACTTTATGCTCACCCGGTATAATTACAAAATGCGTTTGAATTAAAGAACTGTCGCAGTAGAAACCATGGATCGAACACGCAGAAAGGTTGAATATATGAGAATTACCTTATCTTGTGACGTATCTCTTGGCAACGCACAGTTTGAGAACAGAAACGGGTCTCCCCATTCAACAGACCATTCAAGCAACACGGACGGGCGGAAACTACTGAAATTTTAACTGCTCGCCCATCACTTGCAACGCAGGACGTCAGGTCCTGAAAGTTTAACGAATCCAGGGATAGAGAGAGAGACGCTGAACTTCGTATCATGTGACCTGGAGAGCGCAATGAGTTAAGTGCAAAGGACCGACTATCCCAGTTTTCTCACTTCCGCGTGTAACGATGGATTATTCAATTCACTGCAATGTCCTAAAGTGACAGCAAGGGTTGTTGCGCCAAAAATCTCAGCGTATACGGACTGACAATAGCGACATTGAAAAATATTGAGTGAATGAATGAATGAAGTGAAATTGTTGGGTCCTTCTGCCTATTTGCCCCTTCAACGTACATGGGGAAATATCCCCTTAGCTGAAGTGGTGCTGATCACACAACCTCAACAAATGGCGTCCACGGTATTGCTATGTACGGACGATAGCTTTCTTATATACAGCCTGTAACAAAACAACTGCACCACTTAACACAATGGAACGCAGGGGTCCACATCCCGCCCAGGCCAATGGTGCAATCCCTCCAAATATAGTCATGCGTTCCCCCAAATCATGTGGTAATCCACATGAAGTATTTAATTACGATAGCTTGTATACTGAAAGTAACGTTTTTTAAAGCTTTATTGAACACGATACTTGATCTGCCCGTCCTTCTTAAACAGAGGTTTCCATCTCCCAGCTAGACAGTGGATGCATTACCCCTCATAATATAGGGTGTTTCATAAAGTGCGCATTTTTAAATAGCTTGTCATTTTTTTGTTTAGAGGTTGGCAACACTGTTCTTATAATTTTCGTTATCTCTTAACATTC
>NC_139257.1:27473936-27658936 GCF_977018435.1 Lepisma saccharinum
CGCCCAAGCTAAGAGCCTGGCTCACTTCTCGGGACGTTCCCGAATTTACCACCTCTCGGGACGTTCCCGAATTTACTTGTGGGTGTGTAAGTTCCCGAAATCAAGTATGCGGGAGGTTCCGCAGTTTCTTACTCCCACACACTTCACATGAATAACTCACACATACACAAAAATGGAAAACAAGATTAAAAACACTAATTATACATTGTTCACCGAACACTTATACTGTATTTCCTATCGTATGTGGACCTTAAAGCAAGGTACAGATTCGCTTAGGTTTCTGCCTGAAGAGGAACAATTCTATAGCATATTAAATCACATCACAATCACTAAACACACTTGCATATAGAATTAACGTTGGACAAAACAAACGTAAATACACGAAAGTTTCTGTACTTAATTATTATTTCCGAGTATAGCCAGAATGAAACTAAAATATTAGCAATTACACTATTCGGGCATTCCATTAACCGTTACCACGTTTCTATTGATTTCTCACCTTCACCTGTTTTCTAACTGAGTCTGTCCTCAGGTGAAAAAACATTCAGGTGGGTTCACTTCCTCTGCTGAGATGAGAAAGTGACGTCAACACGAACAGATTATGACGTATTTATAAACATATACACAAGTTCCAAACACAACTGTATCAATCTAACTATAGTTGTGTGTGACAACTTGCACATTATTTGAAGTAAGAAACATTTTAAAAATCTTAAGTTCTTACAAATATAAAATCTTAAACTCTCAGGTTCGTTACACCCGGTTCAATTTAAATATGGTCCAGGGACATTTTGTCCTGCAGCGGAACCTAATAGAAATACCTAGAAAATAGTGATTGCAATAGGTTCTTCTTAATATTCGACCCCCCCCCCTTCTCCCATCACAAAAAAAAAAGATCTCACATATTGGGAGGGACGGGGCAAGTAGTGTGTCCAGTTATACCTTTATGCGAGTCCTGTATTTTGCTATTGGACCACAAAAGGGGGGATTATACCCCCATGAATCCCGTTCCCTCCTTGGCACGCCGCTGAACGTGTCCACCTGATTCAGATGCACGTGCACGTGGCGCTGCCAACAATGGGTTGGCTGGCATGACTCACATGTTCTTGGGTCTTGATAAGGCATACACTGACGCGCATATGCACCACGTTGCAGTTGGGTGCAGTAATGCGTATCAGATAAGCTCACAAGAGCATTTATTTAAAAACTGGGGCTTTCTGAGTTTTCAATTCGAGAGTCCCTTGATAGCATTATCTGCATTATCAACAAAACGCAAATATTTCCTTGATTTAACTCACTTTTGTAAAATAAGTTCATTTTATGCTCGCATAGACTAATGAAAATCGGACCTATACTCTGTCCCACCTAACTCTGGAGGAAGCAAACGAAAACATGTTTCTGCGCAAGTAGTGACGCAAGACGGTTCCACCAATGAACCGTGAGAGGAACGGGATTACGTGGAGGGGGAATGCGACTGCACTTACCAGCCTTCCCAACAGCGGGTACTGCATCGCTCTGGCCACTCGATTTCGTTCGCTTCTCTGGCGCTATGCGCAGCCTAGCTCCACAGTTATCTGGGACAGGGTATATAATTTATAGCGAAATACGAACCCAGTGGTGGTCGTGGTTCAAGACGAAGTTTTCATCGGGGCGAGGTGGATTTTTGCCACCCTGCCCCAAGTTTCCAACTTCCTCCAATAAAAAAACATTACCATGTTACAGGAGAACACGTGACGTAACGTTTCGTCCGAATTCCAGGAACAGGTAGCTTACGGTTACCTGACCGAGTAGCGTTTCGTCCGAGGGCTCCCATCCTAATAAGAGTTTAATGAAGCTTTAAACCCTGTTGTTCATTGCTTAGGTTTACAGTGCGATAAGGTCCATTGTTAGCGCAGCCAGGACTGCGTGCCCTCTTTAATTGGCGCCATGGACCCGCACGGATAATCCATGGACATTTTAAGTTATTTTTAGAATGTTTAAAATGCTTAACAGCTCCATGGAATTACCGCACTCGGCCTTAAATTTAATAAAAATGTAAGGCTTAAAAGTCCGCCCGGCTAAAGAATGGACTTGAGGAAACCCAGACTTTCCGCCTTCAGTTCAAGGGGGGAAAAGCGGTGTTGCTACCGGTTGCTACACGTCTGATGTTTGTCCAGTCGTACACGACACCTCTTCCTGTTTAACGAGCGCCCTTCGCACGCATTTCAGGGAGAGGCAGGAAATCTGAGACCCATTCCCTTGCTCCGCCGCGGCACCGCTGTGATTGACCTTGTTGAAGGTGCCACTTGTTTCGAAAACGACTCGAAACGAAAAATTTGGCAACGCGTCAGACAGAAAAGATAAAAATAGAATTTCCTAGTCCATTCTCTGGCCGGAACAACTGTAGTCCCAAATTAAATTGCAGGTTGCGCATTGCCATTTACACAAAATGCTTGATATACTTATATACTTCAATTTCAGCAGCTGTCGCTTTGTCAGTTAGTTGATATAAATATAGATAACATCTTAATAATAAACTACAATCTCAAGGTATTTTAATCCATTTGGATAAAGAGACATTTCTTAAATGTCTCCTGATTGCTTCAGTGGCTCTTAAAAATTCTGCTTCCTTTTCACCCCTTCTAAATTCAGCTTCAATTCTTACAATCTTAGCATCTGAATGTTCTGCTTCTTCCTTCAAATACATAATCAAATCCTTCACTGGGGGGTGTGGTTTACCCACGACTGAGTTCAATCGGTGGCGGTTCCACATGCGCCCTCCGGTGCCACCGCTTAGTCAAGGTGCGACTCATCATCAGCCAGGCTCGGGCGAAACGCAACTCATTAAAGCGTCGCGGACGAACTGTAGCATTTTTCTACGAATTTCGCTTTCGGACGAACTGCAACTCGGACGAAACGCTACAGAAACGGAGAACATACGCTCTCTTTAAATTTTAAATGAAATCAAACTAAAAATAAATGCCTGATGAACGGGGCATGTGTTGTGAAACGTCACAACTAAAAAACTGTGTTTTTATGCTTGTAACAACATTAGACTAGAAGGGAAATAATTCTACAATGCAAGAAATGCGTACATACAATAAAAAATTAAGTACTATTAAAGAACACTTTCATTGTACGAGGCTCATTCGGAAAAGAACCGCCGGTTGGGGTATAAATGAAAAAAAAAAAGCATAGATAAAACAAATTTTTAATTTACATATGAGAGGTACAGCTTTCAACATGGTCGCAATGTAAATTCAAGCACTAATCATAGCGTTTCACTAACTTACCAATCCCTTCTGCATAAAACTCGGCCGCCTGGGAATTAAACCAACCTGTCATAGCATTTTGAAGATCCTCATCGTCAGCAAAGTGCTGTGCCCCAAGCCACTTCTTCATGTTGAGTGAACAGATGAAAATCAGAAGGAGCCAAGTCCGGGATGTACGGGGGATGATCAAAAACGTCCCATTTGAATTGGCGCAAAAGGTCTTGTGTTCGCCGAGCAGTGTGAGGGCGAGCGTTGTCATGCACGAACATAACCCCAGATGTCAGCAGACCACGACGTTTCTTCTGGATGCCTCTTCTCAGTTTCTGCAAAGTGTTACAGTAAACTTCAGAAGTGACTGTCGTACCACGTTCCATGAATTTTTACCCAAAGAAATCTTATCACTCCGCGTGTATCGCATTTTGCGGGATTTTCGATGGCAGCACACATTTTGTGACGTTATAACCAGCACACGCGCGGCATTACGATGCTCTCACTAGCACAGTTGGAAGCTTACTGAATCACAGATTGCGTGACGTAACAACGGTTGCGCTCTGCCCACTACTACTAGCGCCACGCCACAACGGCGGTTACTTTCCGAATGACCCTCGTAGCTTATGTGTTTATTTAATACCTACAAAATATAAAGGTAGGTAACGTTAGTTCTCCGTGCTATGAACAGATGCGCAACCACGAATTTTTGTCTGCGGGGGGGGGGGGGGCAAGTACCAGGATAAACGTACCAATAATAATAACAACAAGGCGTTAGTATCGTAAATAACACAAAAAAGAGGTAGAGGTCGGTGCTGAAGCATTTGTGTTGGAACAAACTATTTAAAATATATTTTTTCAAAACTTTCAATTTCACAGTAATAATGGAAAACAAGTACACAAAACTGTATTTTTGAAAGACAGGAAATGCATGATTAGTGCATTCCGAATATAATTCTTCTTTTTACATGTAACATGTATAACTTTCATGTAGAGTATATGTTGCACATATGCAACATGGAGCCACGTAAAATAAGAAAATACATATACGCAACTTTCTAACAATAAATTGTGTACGCATTCAAAGTTTATTTAACACTATGTATACAGCATATTATTTAAATACATTACATAATCGATTCATCCACCTCATAATAAACTAACAACAAAAATTATATAAATTGTCTCTCAAATGTGCACGCTCCTTTTCCTCCAAACAATTTTTCATGCATGTAAGACAAAATCAATGAAGAGAAGTCTTTCATCTCTCTCTCTGATAATTTAAAATGCATTACAGAATACAATCATATATTGCGAGAGTAAGAAATCATTTAGATCCAATTGTTTGCAAACTGAAAACAATATTGAGTTAATATAGGTGCAAATAATTTCAAGGGGCACCATGGCATTCTCTCTTTCACATTTTTTAAATTTAGATCATCGTTTCTCAACCTACGGGGCGTGGGATGCGAGGGAGTTTGGTGGGATGCGAAGCTGGGCTCGAAAATTTATTTACTGTGGCTTAAAAACCTATTGTCGGGCTTAGGCGCCGAATGATCCAAAACTTAGATCGTTCAGAGCCCAGGGCCGATCCCCTCCGCCAACTAGCTACGACTCTAAACTTGACAACACTGAGAAAATGAGTGATTGCGAGCAAGAAAATTTTACGAAATGTATTTCTATTTGGATAAAAATTTTAAATCGAGGGGGGCAATTGCCCCTCTTTGAGCCCTGCAGGTGCCCTTGGTCGTCAATATAAGCACCCCTTTCACCCTTTGATTCGATTTCAGTTCTAGCTTGCGCCACTGGCTATGAAGGTACGTTTAGGGGATGGGGTAGGGCACATACTCGTTCTCGGTCATTCTGGAAGTGATGTGATCAACACCACGCTTCTGTCGCCTTTACGCCCAGGTACTCCTTTATTTGAGGCTGAGTGAACTGCAGAGCCGCTTCAAGTAGGGACAAGGTCGGAAAATTCCGACCTTAGATCACCCAGCCCGGGAATCGAACCCGGATCTCCCGCGTAGCAGTCAAGACGCCCTACAGACAAGCCCAACGCGGCTCAACAATACCTTCATAATAGGATAAAAATAACAACACTTGGCTTAAATTGCTACATACTTTCGCATGAAGCAACGAGACAACGGACATCAGGTGACAGAGGATATTTGGAGGGGGGTGGTAGACATAAACACGCAGAAACGCATCCTTGCCACCACTGTGCAATAATCTATAGGAAACATGGATGGATTTGCGTACATATGTATGTATGTTAACTCGAACGCCTGGAGCAATTTCAATCAAACTTGGTACACATATGACTTACAATCTGGAAAGAAATACTGTGGGTGTAAGACACACTTGACACCCCTAGGGGTGGGGGTGGGAAGGGGTGACGTAAAAATAATCGAAAACGACCGAGATTAGTGTGGAATCAATAGTTTTCGGGGTCGCTAAGATGAATAGTGACACCACGAATGCCGTTCAACTCAAAGTTCATCACCTATCGGCATGGGGGTGAGAGGGGGTGAAAAATAAAATGTCAAAAATGACCTACATTGGTGTCGAATCCATAGTTTTCGGAGTCGCTAAGCTAATTGGTGACATTCACGATGACATTTGAGAGAGAGAAAGTTGCTTTCTCCATCACGATCAACGAGTCACAGGGGCAGTCTATTAAGTATGCGGAGTGGATTTAAGATCGCCATGTTTCTCCCAAGGACAACTTTAATAGAATATTGGGATAAATAAATAACTGGGCAACGCAGACTAATCAGCTAGTAATAGGTAAAATTGACACGTTGTGCTTTGTTAGGTTACCCACATCACGTTTCCGAAAAAGGGACATGCCACCTGCCACACACACACGCCTATCCAAAACTAGGGCAAAAAGGCACCACGCAACATAATAAAATTTGGTTGTGTCGACACCCGGACTCTCGGGGGTACCTACGTTACGAATCTTGATGAGATCCTGCCACGGCATGACGTCATTCCGAGGTGGAAATATAATTGTCCTGCCAGCACGAAATGTTTCCAATGACATGCATGTCAGCTACGAGCAAATTATTTCCAGGGCTGCTAATATCACGGTGGCTGGACAAATATAAAAATTCAGGTGTTTCCAACTTTTCGGGACTAAATAACAAAAGAGGCTAAAATAATTTAAAACAGGGGGTTTCACAATGTTGTTCGACTTAACTTGGTGAATATAAGAGACAAATTCTTGCAAGTAAGGCAGTGTGTCATGGGCGTCCGGAAGGGGGAGCAAGGGGGCCGTGGCCCCCCCTGGAAAATGAAAGTGAACCAAAAAGTATGTATTTCATTTCAGCCACAATAATATGCGTTAATAATTGCATGATCACCATAAATTCAAATTTAAGCAATGTTTTTCAGGGAACAGCACTATTTTTGGAGAAAATGTGCCTTGTTTGACCCCCTGGAAAAAATACCTTCCTTGCCCCTCCCTGGAAAAAATACTGCGGACGTCCATGCGGTGTGTGTAAATTTGGCAAGAGAAATTCTTCTCAAAACGTGATGAAATCTAGGCAAAAGTGTTCTGGTATACACTAGAGTACTGCGTTGGACTACTTTCGCTCGCTCAAACTCGATCGAATCTCCCACGCTCGAATATATAGAATATCAAATATAATTTCAATGGGACAATAATCGTACAAATATATATATATATGTGTGTGTGTGTGTGTGTGTGTGTGTGTGTGTGTGTGTGTGTGTGTGTGTGTGTGTGTGTGTGTGTGTGTGTGTGTGTGTGTGTGTGTGTGTAAAATTCATGCTCGTAGTTTCAGCCCATAATAATCTATTCATTTTCATATATTGCTATGTATTGGTACGATAGACAAGATTACAATTTAACATTGAGCTGAATGACTATGTTCACTTGAGTTTCCATTTATCTGCGTCTTACACTTCACGAAGCTATTTGAAGACCCACTACCATTGACAAATTACGGTTGTACGTTAACTACTAGGCTTCGAGCGTGTACCGATCGTTTGCCTGTTCGAGCGTTATTCGCTCGAGCGAAGAAACAGTCGATTCCGTAAGCCATCTTGCGTCATCCGTGCGAACTATTAGACGACGGAGCAAAAAAAAAAAAGCCTCGATGCAGCAGACTAGTATACACTATACACACATTTTTTTTCTAGCTTATTCTCTTCAATTGTATTTATTAAAATACATAAACTCACTGGGCTATTGGTTTCAAATATTTTGTTTCATTGATGTTTTGTGAACAGTGACGACGGTAGAGAAAACAAAAACAACTGAATGAGGCGCAAGAATATTTTCTGGGGGCAGTCACATTTATTATAGCCGGTCTTCGGGTTGACGTTGATAGCACAGCGGGCTATGATACCAGGGATCCCGGGTTCGAAGCCTGTGCATGGGTGTTCTGTGAGTGTCCCTTCATCAGTTGCATCTCTCATCATCGCCGCGATTAGCCAAAGGTGGCAGAAAAGCGGCAGAAAAACGAAATCAATCAGTATACGCCTAAATAAATGTGCAACGTGTTGTGAAGGCATATCCGGAAGAGGGAGGGGGTGGAGACAGACCTCACATATTCACGGCCAATTGTGGTGATGATGTGATTAACATCACTCCAGTAAATAATATGGCTAAAAAAATTATAGCCTACTGTAGTTAAGAGAGGGAATTATTGTGAAGACAAGGAGAATTATTGGCTTGTGGGTGGGAAATTCAGCGAAAACGGATTACCTTCACGCTGTTTAATGTTGTAATTCTTATTTTAAGTGCACTTTATGCACAGATAGGCTAATCTGGACTGGATCTACAGTTTAAAGTGGAATCCGAACCTCTATGTGTCTGCACAGGGTATCGACAACGGGACCCCGTTCTTACAGAGGGACGACGTTACCCTTATTAGATGTAAACAATCCTCACTCGTCAGTTGGTTCAAGAGCTAACCAAATGACTAGAGCCCGGAAGTTTGGCAAAATGCCTCTTTTTATCTACTGGATACATTGATAAAATTTTTCCGGATATACGTTTTTTATGTTGTTTCGAATGTTTTAGAAGCCTTTTCATTTTGTCTATTTGGGACCCCACTGCCTATTTTCAATTATAATGCCTTTTTTTGCCTTTTTCAATGAAATTGGACCATTTTTTTTTTTTTAAAAAAAAAGTGTGTATATAAATTATTTTTCTCCCAAAAAACGTTGTTGGCATTTATTTTTCTTCCGTTTATTATGTGAATAATTTTCGCTTTATTTAAGTAATATTGAACTCACGCATGTTTCAACATTGCTAAAGGACAAAAGTGTGAGAGAAAAGTATTTTATGCTGAGTTAGGATATTGGCTTTCGGTTAACATTTCCTTGTGCATGATTGACTGCTGAAAACCTGTTGCAGAACATCTGCAGAATTACGTCATCACGTCCAGAGTCCGTGTCAGGACGTTATTGACAAGAAACACCACTAATGCCCAAGGGCCTTTGCATGCATTCCAAAATCAAGTTCTCTATCTTTAGTTTAGTTCTGCACTTTGGAGGGAAACGATCATGTATTTGTCATCATGCCGAAATTTAGTGTGCCATTAAGTGGTAAGTTACATGGTTACGTGCGTGAATTTGGTGAAAATTGAAATGCTCTTCCCAATGTAGATTTTAACATTTTGCCAGAAATTATAGATAAAAGTAAGCGACTTCCAAATGTGCCATTTTTTGTTTATTTTGCCTTTTTCATTTTTAGTGCCTATTTTCCACTTTGCCTGCCTATTTTAACGAAAATAAATGCCTGAACTTCCGGGCTCTACAAATGACCATCTGTTTTCTGATCAAGAGTTACGCAGTAGACGAAGCTCTCTAACTTGTAAAACGAAGGAAACTTTACACAACGCTACAGTAAGCAATTCACGGTCGCTACTTTTCACATCCACAAGAGCTCTCTCGTGGCAGAGGCAGGGAAACCGAAGGTACACTGTACTTCAAAGTGGGGAAGACACCGGAAAGGGGGGGGGGGCGAGGTGTTTTGTTCGTATTGATTAGCTGTATCAACAGGCAACGCAACATGTAAATGGGGTGGAGGCTCATCATGATTAAAATTTCATGACTGTCAATTTCAACAATAGCAGCACTCAGAGATTCCCAAGGGAAGCGATTTCATTAATAAAAGCTTCCCCTTTACGTTGCTCGAAATATATCATTCCTACTTTTATTTGATATAGATGGACTGCATATAATGTCCATAGTTCTTGTCAATTTTGCAATTTCTGTTGACAGGACAGAGGGACAGATGAACAGAGAAATTTGCAACCGTCAGATATTATTTTCAGTTCGCAAATTTCCATTATTGTGTTTTTAGGAGTGTTGTAAAAGCTCCAGGAACGAACCCATAAATTCTAATGGGTTCCGTAACAGGACTGAAACCTTTTATCTCGAACAATTTAAATTCGTTCCAAGTTGCGTATTGTCTCATTTCAATACGGAACTTGAACCGTATTTAAATTGACCTGGGAAAAAAAATTCTGGACTGCATTTAAATTGATCCGGTGAAATGTTCCTGGACGTATTTAAACTGATCCGGAAAAAAGGTTCTTGGACTAAATTTTAAATTGATCCGGAAATTTGTTCCTGGACCGTATTTAAACTTTTACTGGACTATATTTAAACACTCGGGAAAATATTCCTGGGACTCATTTAAGTTGATCCGGAAAAAAGTTCTTGGACCGTGTTTAAAATGATCCGGAAAAATGGTTCGTGGACAGAGTTGAAATATTTTACAGATAAAAGTTTCTTTACGGTCCAGAACCCATTTACGCTTGCGGATTTTCTCACCTGGACCGGAATTGAATTTATTTAATATTCCTGGACCTTTAATAACCCTTGTCTGTAGTACCTTCGGGGTAATTGTTGACATGAACGGACCAATTTGGGAACATTTTGGAGAATTAAGTTGATAATTCATAGATCTTTTCCTACACCAGATTGCACGTTTATAGCTTTACTTATTCCGAGATATCCAAGTTTATGCACATATTGGCTTGATTGATTGATTTGGTTTTATTTTACTTCGCATTTCTGCCACTTTTGGCCAAGATGAAGACGAGTGATGATATGATGAGACTTACAAAGAACACCCACACCCTTGGCCGGAATCAGAACCGGAAATGCCTGGCGCCGAAGCACGTTGTGCTAACAACTCCGCCCCGGTGGGCGGCTGGTAGTGGTGGCCAATCATTTGTTTGCCGTCTATTTAAACGGTTTCATTACCACGAGCAGTTTTTCCCCCTTAGTCGAACGGGTACATTCCTAGCGCAAGATTCCTACAATTCCAAATTTCGCAGCAGCCACATGTACTGTCTATTTTGACTTTATTCTCACAGTGGACAAAGAATAGACAGGGTGGGACCTCGGTCACCGCTAAATAATACTGGTCGACACGGCTCTGGATGTCATGAAGATGACTACTGTCTCTGAATAATTTCAGCATGCTGTTTCCAAAAATGAAATCACATTTTTACCCACCATGTTTTTTTTTAACAAACAGCAATATTTTCACAATAAAATGTGTAGTTCCATTATTTTCCCAATAGATGGTATTGTTTATATGGTGGTATTTCTGCATTACAAATCCTCCAATTTTGGCCTATAAACGAATACAGAATTCTAAACATCCACGTGACACACGTACGGACTTTGGGTACGTAAGTTTTATTTACGAAATACCTCATAAAAAATTTCTTCACAAAATGTCCAAAACTCAATGTTAAAATATGGTTGGTTGATTGAACTTGGGGAAAAATCCTGACCTGGTGGGAAAAAATGAATGTCGTTTCCGCGTCCAGCATCCAAAATACTTCCAGAATCACCTGTTAGTTTGGAAACAATCGAAATTTCCCTTGTATAAATTTATTTTCTTTGCGTAATGCAATAAATGTAATAGCGAATATGAGAATTTTGATTGTGAAGAATAATGACGTGATGGGAAAATACTTCCAGAATCATCTATTGGTTTCAAAACATCTGAAATTGTTTATACAAACTGTCGACTTTCGCTTTATATCCGACCATTTTTGACGGGTACTCACCTTAAGAGATACCGCGCCGTCACCACCGATCATGTTCTATTGGACCCCCAGCATTGTGGACTATCGCCCGGCATCGCAGTTTCCATTGCAGCAAGCTCCGGCGCAGGAGAGGCATGGGAATTCTGTCCCACTCCTCCCTGCAAGCTTTCCATAGACCATCCAGGGTGCGCGGGTGGCGATGTTGAAGACGTCGTTTCAACAGCCCAAATGCGCAAAAGTCCATTGGACTGGCATCTGGGATTTTCACAGGAATGTCTTCAAACGGAATGACACGAATTCCTAATTCCTCTGCCATTTCCTGATAAAAACGTAGTGATGTTCTGGCGGTATGACTCGAAGCCTTGTCCATATGTATCATCACCTGGTTCGCGTCCATTCCATACAATTGTGCGATGTCTCTCCGATAGATAGGTGTCAGAATGGAGTCTTGGAAGTATCTGGAATTCACCTTCACGTTTTTGTTCACCTTGCGTATCATCAACTTACCCTCATATCCGAATACCGTCACAACCATAAAGCCACGAGGGAAACTTTCCCTGCACTGACGAACAAAGTTGCTGCGCCCCTTAGCACTACGGGTGACACTTTGCTTGCAGCCCTTCTCCTGGTAGTTTTCGTGGGTGAATGTTTCGCAAGAAGAGATTGTTGTGTGTAAGGGGCCACAATAGCTTTCGCAGTAGTCACCCCGAGTGTTAACCCATTCTCCCGACACTGTTTCACAATGCGTACGTATGAAAACTTAGCATGGAAAAGGGCCATTACGTAACCCTCCCAATACCGGTTGATTTTCGGCGCCATTTGATAACATTCACTACCAACACTCACGCACCTACAAGGTCAGACACAACACTGCTCCCGCCAGCAGACCCATAGTTCCAGCACCGAATCGAAAATGGTCGGATATAAAGCGAAAAACCTTATTGTAATCGTCCCAGGCATTGCGGCTCATGACGACTGTTTTCCCCAAACACATCCTATGTTCGGGGACTACCAACAAATGGCCACAATACACTACCCTGAAGATGGAGGCAAAATGAGTCTCTGAAGCGTTGGTATTTAAAACAGCAAGTACAGTCATTAAAAGTCCAAATTATTCAAGGTGAGTAATTAAATAAGTTGACCCAGAAACAACGAATTAATAATAAAATCTCAGACTTACTCAGATCTTCATCTCACATGAAAATGTTTCCATTATAACCTCATTCATTATCATATAAACTCTTCTGGTACTTATTATCTTATCTATTAAACTTATAATATTATTCTTCACGCATTACGTAATTTCGAGTGCATAGCACTAATTTCTGTTAGTAGTACTGACCGACTCCCTTTGCAACTTCTCTCGCTCTCGTCTCAAAATATAGGATACAGGGTGTAACAAAAATACGGGACGTGTAACAAAAATACGGGACAATGTCTCGTTCGTAGAAAAGGGAAAAAAGGCTCATACAAACATGGGACCAGAAATGCGCAATTTCTGAGTAATAAGAACTGCAAGTACAGGGCGGTCATAATTAAAGTTCTCGTTCTCTGTAACCCGTTCGAAGCATCGGATTGCGATGTAACTTGGTATAGAAGCTATACAGACCATGGGGAAGCGAAGGCTGATAAAAAAGTTCAAATTTTCTACACCAGGTGGAAATGTGGCGCCAGAAAACCAGACGTTGGAAATGTACACCTTTATTTCTAGTTTAAGTTAGTACAGCAGAGTTCAATATGCGCGCCGTTTGGAAGCGAAAGGCAGCGTGATCAGTGATTCGTCAGCAGAACGTTGTTCACTGTGCATCAAATTTCAGCGCCAAATTTCCACCTGGTGGTGAAGATTTGAACTATATTTCTTTTATCAGCGTTCGCTTCCCCGTGGTCGCCATAGCCTCTGTACCAAGTTTCAGCACAAACCGTTGCTTGGAACGGGTTTCAGGCGGCTCTGATTAGGGCAACTTTAATTGGGGTCACCCTGTATATTTCCGTTCCCTCATCATTACATTTCACGTCCATTATCACAATTACTTTTCTCGTTCTGTTTCACCTATCAATGGCAAGGACTTCTGCACACACAGAACATTAATTTGCAAAAAATGGACCCTTGAAAGCATACAAGGACAGAGATACACATGTCTGCATTTCATGGGAACTTGAAACAGCAAACACGACACCGTGCTGACAGTGAGAAACAATAGCATGACACTACATCAGCAGTTATGACATGTAACAGCACTATGCATATGGAAACTCACCACATGAGTGTCGCAAAGAACAGCATTTCACAATTGCATTCATACTCACCTGCAAGAAAATAAAAGGAAGAATAATTAAAAATTATGCACAAGTGAAATACAAATTATTTTTATCACTAATTAATTGTGCAAATTGTTTTTAACATATAATTTTCAAATAATAAAAGCAAGTAAGTTCCGATAAAATACAACCACATTTTGTTTTCTCACGTGCTTTCCCGATGGCATAGTTTCACAGTGTAATCAAGGGTTCCGGGTTTGATACGTCGTGGAGGCAGATAGTAGTTAGGATCCCACTCTTGAGCTGTAGGTCCAGTACCAATTAGCCTTCGGTGTGTAAAGTGGGCTTAAAAGAAAAGTCAGACAGACTGTCGCTTATCTACGATTCCTAGATTAATCGAGACGATGAATGATGAATTGGCGAAATAGATGCAACTACTGCTGTGGCCACGTGACATGACAGGTTGATTTACGAAGGTTCTTTGTTCGAGTCTTGGTTCGAGCATTTCTTGGGAAGTGTAGTTTAATGAATTAAATTTAGGCATTATTCATTCCCATCGTCGCAGTTAACCAAAAGTGGTAGAAAAGTGACAAACACAGGGTTAATCGAAATGTTATCACGGATTTCATTGCTGTGTCAAGGTCGACACAGTGCCAATGAAAATGGAAAATTTGTTTGATTTGGTTTATGTTGCTTCGCTTTTCTGCCACTTTTGGGTAATCGCGAAGATGCGAATGAGTCATGAGCTGATGAAATTCGTGAAGGGACACTCACAAACCATTCCCAAGACGGGATTCGAACCTAGGGCACCTGGCATCGTAGCGCGGTGCCAACCACTCCAGGTCGACAAAACTCAGTGTGAGTCGTTTCGACATTCTCCGTGCAACAAATGCCGCAAAAGTTGAAGTTTATGAATAAAAGAACAAGCTTATGCTTTTGGAGACCATTTCGAAAGGACATGTCTCCGCTAACATACTTTTGGAGTTTTGATGCCATTTGCGTAAAATCACAGGCCTACCTAGTACACTTTTTTGTGTAATGTTTGAAATCAGGTAAAAACTTTATGCTCACCCGGTATAATTACAAAATGAGTTTGAATTAAAGAACTGTCGCAGTAGAAACCATGGATGGAACACGCAGAAAGGTTGAATATATGAGAATTACCTTATCTTGTGACGTATCTCTTGGCAACGCACAGTTTGAGAAGAGAAACGGGTCTCCCCATTCAACAGACCATTCAAGCAACACGGACGGGCGGAAACTACTGAAATTTTAACTGCTCGCCCATCACTTGCAACGCAGAACGTCAGGTCCTGAAAGTTTAACGAATCCAGGGATAGAGAGAGAGAGACGCCGAACTTCGTATCATGTGACCTGGAGAGCGGAATGAGTTAAGTGCAAAGGACCGACTATCCCAGTTTCCTCACTTCCGCGTGTAACGATGGATTATTCAATTCACTGCAATGTCCTAAAGTGACACCAAGGGTTGTTGCGCCAACAATCTCAGCGTATACGGACTGACAATAGCGACATTAAAAAAAAAATGAGTGAATGAATGAATGAAGTGAAATTGTTGGGTCCTTCGGCCTATTTGCCCCTTCAATGTACATGGGGAAATATCCCCTTAGCTGAAGTGGTGCTGATCACACAACCTCACAAATGGCGTCCATGGTATTGCAATGTACGGAGGATAGCTTTCTTATATATAGTATGTAACAAAATAACTCCAATGGAACGCAGGGGTGCCCATCCCCCCCCCAAGGCCAATGGCGCAATCCCCCCCCAAATATCGTCATGAGTCCCCCCAAATCATGTGACAATCCACATGAAGTATTTAATTACGATAGCGTGTCTACTGAGAGTAACATTTTTTCAAGTTTTATTGAACACGATACTTGATATGCCCGTCCTTCTTAAACAGAGGTTTCCATCACCCAGCTAGACCGTGGATGCATTAGCCCTCAAAATATCTTGGTGAATACGTAACAATTCATTTTATTTTAATACAATATCCTGATAAGCTGTCCATATTTGTTAATGGTTCAAATTTTCGAAATGACGGAAAGCTAGCAATCTCAAGTGTCATAATTATATAAATATGTATTTAAACAGTGTTTGTGGTTGGAGAACAAGATTTCAATAACCTACAATTTGGGTATTTAACACAACGTCTTACACAACTTAAGATCGAAAATTACAGAAGCCTCTCCTTCAAAGAACTCGCCTCCTCTGCTTGCGGTAATTACATTTTTTAGTAATCCATAACAATAATTACATGCATTTCATCTTAAGTGAAAATTTCACTTGCTAAAGCAAAATTACCCTGTAACAATAAGAAATGCGAAATTAACACTATCTATTTTCCTGTTTTATCGAGTAATGTGCAAGGCGTTACTATGAAGTACACAATTAGTGCAACTATTGCAGCATAGCCTACAGGGAATCAATAATAGAATAATATTGCTAATAGAACCATATGATCAAACTGACTCATCTGTTTTAAATTAAGCAGTATACCGACACTAAACATTATATTTTAAGAAATTATATTATTAATAAATATCGAGAATATTGTTTATGTCTTGTAATGCAGCTACAGTATAATTCTTCATATCGTCTCATGAAAATGCCAGACACATATCTGTAACGCAACATTGCGAGCGAAGAGAGGAAGAAAATTGTATATCCATTTCTTTGCAGGCTTGCAAGAATATTAATTTAATGGGAATTCAATACTTTCATCGGCTTCGAAACGTTCGCATACCATATCGGTAAATATAGTCCCCAAATATAATGCTCGAACCCTAAAGAAATCCCTTGACAATCTAAGATTTTACACTTTAGTAAGAGCTCCGTATCTCCTCACCTCAAATTTAATATTCAATCCTTCAACCTAGATATTACTCCCTCCAAAAGAAAAAAATCTCCAAACCCCATTTTCCGCTACAATCTCAGACGTAATATTAATACACAAGAGTTGGATATCACCCCAAATTTAATGCTCAGTCCCCACTTAACTAAAATTCCCATGATAATCTAAGATTTAACAATGATATTCAATAGTCGGATATTGCCCCCTTCCCCAACGTTTAATCCTCAATCCCCCACCAGAATCCACGTGTTGATTTAACCTTTTGCCGCCCAAGCGTCTCGAACGAGATACCCAAATGTAACCCTCACTGTCCCAAGCGTCTCGATCGAGACGCTGTGTCAAGGTCGTAGTTTTTACGTTATAACTTTTCTATTTTTGGCTAGAATTTCGATTTTTTTAATATTGTTCCTAACACATGTATTTAAGACCCAATGTTTAAGAGTTGGATATCCCCACTTCCTTAATAATAACATTACCCATTACAATTTCCTTGGCAGTCTAGAATTTGCTATTTATCTAACAGCAATGGATAGTTAATAACGTAATTCAACTTGTGCCAAATGCTG
This sequence comes from Lepisma saccharinum, assembly GCF_977018435.1. Taxonomy (NCBI): domain Eukaryota; kingdom Metazoa; phylum Arthropoda; class Insecta; order Zygentoma; family Lepismatidae; genus Lepisma; species Lepisma saccharinum. Next base: position 27,490,915 of record NC_139257.1, read on the forward strand.
TACTGTTTCACATCAAATTTCCATCACAAAAAATCGCCCCCCCCTCCAAAAAAAAAAAGTTGATTGGACATAACGTGAGTCCACAAACCCACCTGTGGGAATCATCGCTACCTCTAAAAACTTCATTTTCTTCATCTAATGGATTAAATATGGTGTAAGGTGTAAACGTCTTTACATTTATTTTGGAAATAATATATAAAAGTTGAATTTTATATTAAGGAAAAAATCCCCCCCCAAAAAATTTCGATGGCGCAATCTGCGCCACAATATCCCACTGTGGGCACCCCTGACGGAACGCAAACTTGTGTTTTTTAGGTTATATGTAGACAATTATACCGCTTAGATTAATCCTGGGCCTTGTTTAATATGTCTGTTAAAGACTGGATATTGAGCTTTTGTCATTTTTTTTTATTTTCAGTAAAATAATTATTACATGTTGATTTTGAACAAACTGACATTATTAATAAATCGCATTTCAATCACAATTTTTGCTAGCGAAACGTAATGTACCGGGTGACCAGAATTAAAGTTACCCAACTCAGAGTCCAACCTGTTTGGGGCATCGTAGAACTCTGAAATTTGGTGAATCCACTATGTAGACCATGGGGAAGAGGACGGCGACTACAGACTGTACTGGCGTAGATTTTAGCACAGAGAAATAAACATAAACAAGTATTCTATTGTTTCTGATGCTTGATTTGCACATAGGTATTTGAATACACATCAGACAATTGTGTGAAACACGATCTCCAATGGAATGATAACGCTGCTATTCATGTCTTGAGTCTAACTCGTCTTCCTAAAGATGTTTCCATCAGATACCACGTCCACACCACACATCCATGTTCAATTTAGCAAGCAATAAGAATGAAATGCCTAACCGTGCTTCGATGAAAGCAAAAGGAACAACACTGACTGACACTGCAACAAGTGAAGGAAGCGCGTTCTGTTTGCAATGAGAAATCCTTGGGCTTCCGGTATTCTCAAGGTCGCGGTTGAACGTGCTTCATTATGTGAAAACACGTGAAGCAGTCTCCCATCACTATCGGGCGTGTGAAAAAAAGGGGACTGGCGCTCCAATTATTACAGCTGTCTATGGCAGTGAAAGGAAGATCGCAGGAAAAGGAAATTTTAACATAACATAAAGAGAGAGAAAGGAGACGTAATAAACCAAGGGGAAAATGAAACAGTGAGAAAAATGAAACCGGGAATGACCAAAAAATAAAGAGAAAGAACAGATATGAGAGGAGAAAGAGAGGGAAAAGAGGTATAGAGAAGATAATAGAGTGGAAAGAAGATAAAAGAGAGGGAAAGAGAAAATATGAGAGTGGAAAGAAGAAAAGATAGAGGAAAGAAGATAAAAGAGTGGAAAAAGATGAAAAGATAAAAGTAAAAATGAGAGCAAAAGAGAGGAAAAGATGAAAGAGACGGAAAGAGAAGATAAAGAGAGTGGAAAGAAGATAGAGAAAAGAAGATAAAAAGAGTGAAAAAAGAGGAAAAGAAGAGCAAAAACAGGGAAAAGAGGGGTAAAGATAGACAGGGAAGGAGAAGATAAAAGAGAGGAAAAGGGAAAATAAAAGAAGTTAATAGAGTGGAAATAAGAAAACATACAGCAAAGAGAAGACAAATGAGTGGAAAGAGGAAAAGATAAGGAGAAAAAGGAAAAGAAGATAAAAGAGAAGGAAAGAAGATAAAAGAGAAGGAAAGAAGATAAAAGAGAAGGAAAGAGAAGATAAGAGAGAATATAAGAGAAGGAGAAGAAAAGAGGAGAAAGATAAGATAAGAGAGGAGAAAGATAAGACAAGAGAGGAAAACGAGAAGATAAAAGGAGAAATAGAAGATAAGAGGAGAAATAGAAGACAAGAGGAGAAATAGTAGACAAGAAAAGAAATAGCAGACAAGAGGAGAAATAGAAGACAAGAGGAGAAATAGAAGACAAGAGGAGAAAGAGAAGACAAGAGGAGAAAGAGAAGACAAGAGGAGAAAGAGATTACAAGAGGAGAAAGAGATTACAAGAGGAGAAAGAGATGACAAAAGGAGAAAGAGAAGATCAAATATTGGAAAGATAAAAAAGAATGGAAAGATATGACAAGAGGAGAAAGAGAAGATCAAACTGTGGAAAGAGAAGATAAGGGAGAGGAAAGAAGCTATGAGGAGATAAAATAAGGGGGAGGAAAGAAAATAAGAGTAACGACGGTAAAAGAGAGAAAAGGAAGATAAACGAGAGTCAAGTGGAAGATTAGAGAGAAAGGGAAGTTAAAAGAGGGAGAAATGGGGAAGACAAAGGAGACAAAGAAAACAGAAATGGAAGATGAGAGAACAGAAATATAAAAATATAGAGAGAGTAGATTAGAGAGAAATGAAAGACGAGAGTAAACGAAGATATTTAAATAGAATATACAGAAAAAGGAAAAAGATAAAGAAAATATGGAGAAAAAATAATGAACGAGAGGAAAGGTGGGAGAGGAAGCGACAAGGTGGGGAAAAGAGAAGAGAAAGAAAAAGAGAATATACGAACAAACCCAAATTAATTAGTTTGTTCAAACCTTCCACAAATGGAGATTAAACGAGCAGCAAAAAGCATTCGTACACTCTTTATTTACTTGTAGTAATGAAGTTAAACAATTGCGTCATTACCAAATTTGATGCAACCTGGCACTCGTATCAATTAAGGGACTTCTAACATTGAATTATCCAGATCAGCATTCAATAGTGGCCAGTTATTCTTGAAATGTCAATTTCAATTGGCTGTATTCGGGCCAATTGTTCCCGTTATTAAATTCTATTCAATTAAGCACAATGAGTGCAGATGTGCAGTTGTTTCGGAGTGTTTTGCTGCAGTAAAAGTCTGGCATGTAGTTTTATTCGAAAAAAAATGATGTTTACCCAGTTCTAGTTTTATATCAGCCTCTTTTTCTTTAAAATAAGAAAAAAAAACCTGTTTGTTCCATTGCTATACGTGAGCTTCCTTCTTAATGGACAGATCTGGATCTGGACTTCCTTCTTAATGGACGGTCTGGATCTGGACTTCCTTCTTAATGGACGGTCTGGATCTGGACTTCCTTCTTAATGAACGGTCTGGATCTAGACTTCCTTCTGTTTCAGCTTTTTGATGATTTATGAATTCATATATCCTCTTTCCAACTTTTTCCCTTAAACTTTGGGAAATATACTAAGTAATATGCTCCCTTGCGGCTGCGATTGGAACGCGCCAACACTAACTGGGTACAACAGAGTGTATACTTGGTGCCAAGCGACTGACACGCGCATCCAAGTAGGTGCTACGGCTAAAACGCGCAACCAAAAGAGCTGTGGGTCGTCGACCGGAACGCGCCGCCACTGATGTAAACAAAATTTCCGCTATTGGAATGGTAAATCAATCACACAGATGCAATATCTGTTCAAACACACAAATTTGTATCAGTGCTTTGACTTCTTTAGTTTTCTGATCAATTTACATATGATCACTGGTTTGATTTATCGCGTATATACATTAATTTATTTCTTTTATATTTATTATTTATCTTCTTATAGTAGATTCTATTGTTTTTCATCTTTCCAATCTGCTTTGTTCTTATTTATAAAGTTATTCATATATATTATGTTAATTCTTAATCTTGCCCGCCTGGTGCTGCCATCTCTATTCCTCTTTGGCAAACTATTTACATTACTTGGTCCTATTGGATACGTAACAGTGCACAAAGAAGACTTAAAACACCAATTAAAACAACCCCAAGTAGTCTTGGAAACCTTTAGGGCCAAATAACTACCCTAGCAATTTACTTTGAGTTTGACTTTTTTATCTTGAGCCCACTTTATGCACATATATGGTAATCGGGAATGAACCTACAGTGGGATCCGAATTTACAATCCAACGAAGCCTAGCTTCCTTGCCTTATTCAATTCCATAAAATCCTTTCATCTTAGGATCTCTAGAAGACACATAATTGGGACAGAGATGTCAACGTCAGCTCTTCTCCCACGTTTTAAATTATCAAGATAAAGTGTGGTAAAGTATGTTTTCAAAACGTTACTTATATTGTGAAAAAGTAACTCCGTTACAGTCACTTACTTTTAAAAGTAGTTACTTAAGATTAAGCATTTCCCCAAAAAGTAACTTATTTCAAAAAGAGTAACTGTTACTTCTAACCACGTTATAAGTAACTACTACTTCCAAATGATGTAGACCTACAAGACTGCAGCACATCACAGGACATTATAGTCGAAATAACAGGGTGAAAACTTCTTCAAATTAAAATTTCGAGAAGCACGAATTCTTTTTACACTCTCTGTACAATACACGTTAATATAGGTTCGCGTTTCATCCACCCCTCAACTCGCCCTAACACGACACTTGGAGATCCAAGCTATGGAAAATTGATCAAAGCCATTGTTATCAGCAAGGGCGGAAGGGTGTTTTTTAAAGGGCGAAGCAAAGCTTTACGCGACGCTGCACACGGTGTTAACGTCAAATTGATCATCGTGATAATCAGTACACAGAGGCAAGCTAGAAAGTGGGGTGTTCGTAGAGGACGCATGCTTAGCAAGGCATGATGGGAAGTGCACGGCACTTTTTTATGCTGGGGGAATAGGTTATCCAATAAGTTAAAGGTGCGCGTACGTTCGAACTGCAACTTAAGCAGATATCATCAACCGTCTCTCTGTTGTGCAACGCTAAGGTGTTGAGGAGGGATTTGTTAAAAAGATTGATTACTAGACGCCGGATATTTATGTAATATTAAAGTACAAAATATGTACATAAATATGTAACAATAATTGATCAAATATGTACCGAAATATGTATTATCAAAAGGATATGTAGCTAAATATGTAGTATCAAAGAATATGCAATATTAATAATAATCAGGTATCTTAAACCTTGACACGTCCTTTCCCATTGCACTAATATTTATTGTTAGTAATTATCTTTTCTCTAGTACAAATGTTTATTGTTCTTTAATCTTAATTTCTGTAATTTACCTATCACTGATAATGTCAGGATAGTGACTAACCTGCATATACTTATCTTGTAAGGGCTTTTACCATGGCAATTACCAGTGTCTTTTGTCTTGACTTTGACGTTCGGGCTCGGTTTTTGGAATAGAGTGATCAAGTTGAATTATAAGAAGTTGAATTTCTTTGAGTGACATGGATTATATGTTAGGATATAAGTATTTAGTTTGCAAAGAAGTAAAATAGACTTCCTTTTTCATAGTGCAAACTTAACTTTGATTTTTATTTGACGAACTAACAGAGAGATTACCCCATACACTGAGAGGCATCACGCGAATGCTTTCGAGTCTTTCATGTGAATTTATTATTTGCTCTTTTAGTTAAATAATGTTCTTTTGACTAAAGAACGTGTCAAGATTTTTCTATCGTAAGGATTACCTCTGGATGCTGGATATTCTCGTGGTGATCTAAACTGACGCTGTTGGCGGTAATTATTTCCATTTCTAGGGTATGGACTCTCAGCTGGGTTACTCCTCTTTTCTTGCTGAAATAAGCGAATTCTAGTACCTAAATACATTATCAAAAGGATATGTAGCTAAATATGTAGTATCAAAGAATATGTAATATTAATAATAATCAAGTATCTTAAACCTTCATCCCATATACACCCACATTCTGTAAATACAAATGAAATGGCTCAGGTGCAAAACATAAGTGACATTTTGGCCATTTCTGAGTTCATTAAGAAAAAAGATTATTAGAAGCTATACTGTACATAAATTGTTTTCGTGTTGCGTTTGCCAATTGCACAAAGCTTCACCGAGTCCAATGCAATTTCACTCGAAAATTGAAGGATGGTACATTTTGCTTTGCAACTCAAAAATTATCAAGAGTCACTTACCATGTTCTACACCCGAGCCTCTCAAATGCAAGTGATCTTTCAATATGTCACTTTGTGTAGGAAACTTTGTTGATTTCCACTTCTTCCAATGTAAAAATAATTTTTTGCAAATACTTTTTTTCAAGTACCAGTTCTCAGCCTTGTTCACAAACTGAGAATCACTGCATTAAAGTTCAATCTAATACGCACATGTTCTGCAAAGACAAATTTAAACTTTAATCAATAACAGAGATGCTGACCTACATCTTTAAATTACGCACTGGGGAATGTTTGCAATTCAAATAGGGAGCCGTAAACAAGAGTACGATACCGTGATTTAAGAGGCAGAAGAATGCAAATCCCGTTTTAGGTTTAATAGGGTAATAACACAAGGCATTTAAACAAAGGACTCAGAGCGCATACTTCAAAATACTGCCGACGCTCAAGCTTCAATTAGGTTGATGTTGATCATTAATTCTTCAAACACAAACACACATGAACAACTAAATTTGCTGAATTCTGAAAAAGCATTATTTTTTTTAGATCTCTCTCTATTTCTGATTCAGCTTCTAAATGAATCAATCACGAGCAAAGTGAGGATGATCACTACGCCCAGGCCGGGATTCGAACCTGGACCCATTGCGCCTTAGTGCGGTGTGATAACTACTCCGCCACGGGGGTAGGTCTATAAAATACTCACTCTCTAGAATTCTTAAACCCGAAAGTTCATGGCTGCAGCAACACAAGTCTTCCATCTGTCCCTATACTGGGCAAGATCAATCCGATCTTTTCCATCCTTATCGATTTCCTTTAGGTTCATCTCAACGTTATCCCTCAATCCTCGTCTTGGCCTTCCTACTGGTTGAGTTGAGTTGGTTCACTTTATGCACAGTAAGGCTAATCGGGACTGGACCTACAGTTTAAAGTGGGATCCGAACCAATATGTTCCTCCACCGGGTATCGAACCCGGGACTCCTTGATTACAAGGCAACGACGCTACCACTGCGCCATCGGGAGGCCCTACCTTCCTACTGGTCTCTTACCGTCAGGTTTTTCAACAAGAATCCTGTGAACTCTTCTTTCCTCTCCCGTTCGTGCCACATAGCCTAAGTCTTCTTGATTTAATTATTCTAGTAATATCCGGACATGAATGCATATAATGCATTCTAAATTATGGAAATACAGAAATTGCAATTATATACTGCAAACTGCGAGAAAAATATACGGAATGCAAACAAGTTCATTGCAACATTTAACATAACTTTATTTTTCAAGGTGTGTTATTACAATGTTGTTTTTTTTAATGATGACGGGGGAGTAAATGAAAAAATGAATCATGAAAATTATTGCTTCCTGTGCACTGAAAACGCATCTGTTATTCTTGAATTTCCCAGCAAATATATTTTTCATAAAATCTCACCTTTTCACCACTGAATTTCCCTGCACGAGAGAAAATTTCCCTTCACGTGGCTACAATGAGTGCGGACATTAACGAGTGAATTCTTCTTCTACTTCAATGCTCAGAACACCGCGCACGGTTTAACCCCTTGAGAGAGGGGAGAGAAGGGGTGGACCGGGGGGATCCGATAGAAGGTTCCAATTCCGACACACGGGAGCAGTCGATACGGCCACGCCGAGGTGATGTTCCACCGAGTGGGGGACTGGGGAGATGGTTTGTTGCCAGGGTTACAGTCAGCGGCTGGAGGAAGGGCTAGTTAAACATCTCCGCCTTGCGGTACTGGAAACCAGAGATAAAGGCCACAGAAAGGAAGGATTGGGGAGGACGATTGTATCCATAAATTGGACGTTTTCAAGGTGACCTTCCGCGTCGTTTCATGCAAGGAAAATCTTTACACTTTTACTTCGCTGTATGCAACCCTTGAATACTACCGTTACACTCTGAGATACAAGATTACGAGGGTAGTTTGAAAAGTATGGCAGCACCATATCGATAAGTTTGATCCTTCAAACGAGCCGTTGCAGAGTTTCAGCCCAGTGCTTTGTGAGGTTATTGTTTATAAAATGAATTCTCCTGGCCTGCAAAATAGCCGTTCACAGCATGAATCACTTCATCGTTATCCTCCAAGCCATCTTTGAGGTTATGGAACAAACAGAAATCAGAGGGAGCTAGATCAGGCTAATAGGGAGGATTATCCAACAATTTGAACTTAATTTTATGGATTTTAGCCATAGAAACCGTTGACGTGTGAACAGGTGCATTGTCCTGATGGTTTTGTCCACGAGTTTTGAAAATGCTTGCACGTTCATCTACTTCCTGCCATCACTGGGCTGAAACTCTGCAAGGGCTAGTCTGAAGGATCAAACTTATCGACCGTGGATCGATTTAGATTATGGTGCTTCGTTTACCTTACTTTTCAAACTACCCTCGTAGATGGTGACGTACTGTTCGCACAACGGAACCAAGTTTCAAGTCCACTTTATGCTCAAATAGATTGATTTAATTTGAAATTGTGGGTACGTCATCGCTTAGGCTATTTTGAACATTATACGGGGTCCGGCACCTTTCCACAACTAAAATATAATGTTACATAACTCTTAATGTCGAAGGACTAAAATATTCTTACGTGGGTTAAAAGCTGAGGCTGTAAGGGGACACTCGGCACACATACGAACCAAACACACACAGCCCTACAGAGGCCGTAGGTTCAGACGCCAGAGCCTCGCTACTCTGCAAAATGCAGTTCAGGGTGTACTACGTGGACGAGAGGTTGACATTTGGGTGCGTGGATGGGTCACCCTTTACTCAAATAGACCAATTGGAACTGTGCCCAGCGAGTCGCATCGGTCCGTCGACCCTTCCCCGGAAATTAACATTTTCATTTGAAGTTGTAAAAGGTTTTGTTGTAACTGTTGCTCATTATTATTGTTAATAACAGAATAAAGGTAAGTTAATTAATATTCTAACAGAATAACCAGAGTAAAAGCTGATCGAAAAAACTAGTGAAAAAATACAGGAACCACGTTATATTTTTATATTCTACCATTTAATCCAGAGAATAAATGGTTCCAAATTTTTAACAGTTTGATGTGAGACGTCAAACAACTTACTTTTACCAGGGTTGATAAAGGTCCAGGAGTATTAAATAAATTCAATTCCGGTCCAGGAGAGAAAATCAGCAAGCGTAAATGGGTTCTGGACCGTAAAGAACCTTTTTATCTGTAAGGTATTTCAATTCGATCCGGGAACCTTTTTTTCGGATCAATTTGAATACGGTCCCGGAACTTTGTTTCAATGCAACAATACGCAAGTTGGACCGAATTTAAATAGTGCGAGAACAAGGTTTCGGTACTGCAGCGGAACCCAATAGAACCCATTGGAATTTATGTGTTCCTGGACATTTAACAACCCTGATTCTACCATTTAATCCAGATAATAAGTGGTTCCAAATTTTTAACAGTTTGATGTGAGAAGTCAAACAACATACTTTTACCACTAAAATTTCCCCCAACTTTTATATTTATTTCTTGGACTAGGTATGGAAAAATTAATAACAAAGTATAACAACTATGCATTTCAGTACACAACAGTATGAAATGTGAAAAGATAATGAAAAACTCGTGTGTTGGATAATAGCTCATCAGGTTGAACCAGGCCCGTGTAACTAGAATTGATCTCCAGGTGGGGGGGAGGTCACGAGTTATCAAGGGGGGGCTTTGTAAATCAAGTCCCATTTTCAAAAGTTTAACAGTATTAAATGAAGGTAAATTATGTGTGTTGTGGTCATTAAGTTATATGAATTTTAGGAATGTCATACAAATACTACATTTTTCTATATCTTTTAAAACGTTTTTTTGAAGTGTTAACTGCTACTGACATCATCCCTCCCTACACGTCCCGATGATACAGACATTTATATCACACACAAAAAAAGATGCACAATATTCAATCATAGTGCCTACAATACATTCCACCCCCCGCCGGAAGCAACGAAACTCCCCGTCGTTTCCAAGACATGGTAGCTGTTGACCTTTGACGCAGATGCGGAGGGAATTTGCATGATGACATCAAAGTCACAAATTTGTGTAAACGGGAGGTCGCAACAGGGGCAGCGAAGGTACAGATAAAAAAGCTCCCCTGTGAAAGAACCTTCTACAGTCTAGAGAAGACAATCTTCTAAATACTTGCCGCTATTTAGACTTCTTTTTATAAATACGATTAACAAATATATTTTGTTCATGTTCTGTGAATTTATCCTCACGAAAGTTGTGAGCAAAATAATATCTGCTGTCTACATTTTTACTCTTCACTGCAAACACATTACAGAAAATAGTTTCTTTTGTAGGTAATTGTGATACGATACAACACAAGTAAAAAGATGCCGGTAGCTCATGATTGCAATGTACCATAATATAAACACAACAGAGGTTCTTTCAGTGAAGGATTTCGGTTGCTGAGTCGAGCAGGAAGAGAAAATGTTTCATGCTTGCCAGAAAATAAAATTCACACGGGAAGTTAACGTTAACCTACAAGAAACTTCAGATTCAAACTTCTAGATTTGTTAATTTATCACTTAACGACCGAAATAACATATATTAGCATACTGGTACGTACGTCCTTAATTTCGCGTGACGTTTTATTTTTTCCAGAGCTTTTTAACAGCTGATTAACCTGTCTGCTCGTTTGTGCGAATGTGGCAACGCAGAAAACCCCCAGCCACATGGCAGCCAACGAGGAGACAGAATTTGGTCACGTTCTGCGTTCTGATTGCACACTGCTTGTTATCGCGGCCCGACTGTAATAAGAAGGGGCTGAAGGCAGTTCCAGGGGGCTCAGCCCCCCCTGACCCCTGCCTGGGTTGATCCCGGGAACACTGGCGTTGTAGCGTTGTGCTAACCACTCTGTCACGGAGATCGACTATTCTGCTACATTGCCCCACTCCCCTATATTGCAAAATAAGGCAACCGTGCAATGGAAATAAGTTTATCTGCTGCTGGCCGTAAATTAAAAGCTTAACAGTATAAACTGACCGATGTCTCGGTAGCAGCTAGGGACATTATCTTCACGAACCACTTGTATCAGCTTCAACAGCTCCTTAAAAACTGCAAGTCATAAACGCATTTCCTGAAATGGATAACGGTAGTTTTGTTTCTAACTGGACCAAATGCGGTTAATGCGAAGAGCTTTGTATTTAGTTAACGACCCAGTTAACTTAAATGACTATCTTGTTTCTCTGACAACTCTTTCAGTAGCTGCATAGCAACGGCCAAGGGTGCCTCCAGGAGGAGGTCAGTGGGAAGAGGAGGGGCAAGTGCCCCCTTAGATTTCTGGAAAGACAATGTAATTCGAATGGTGAAATTGTAGATATTTTATAACAAAATATATTGTTTTCTGTTACAGTATGTAAGTTACAGCAACTATTATTATTATTATTGTTATTAAAAAAGCTAAAAAGGTTTCAGGTTTCATATTTTTTAATTGGACTTCCTTTAATAGAATTGAAACTTTTAGATTCCTATTTATAGTTTTGGTTCGACCATTAGTGGAATATGGAAGTGAATTATGGAACGTAGCAGCAAATAGTCATACCGAGAAAATTGAATCAATTCAGAAATTATTTATTAGGTTAATTTGAATGAAAATGAAGAATAGTTACATATCACTAAATTATATGGAGTGGTTGGAGATACATAATTTACCAACCTTGAGCTCAAGAAGGAAATATAAAATTAATATATCGATACAAAACATTTTGTCAAATAGGATTGATAGTGAATACTTTATAAATACGATAGTATATAACGTTCCAAAAAACAAAACAAAAAATTATTATTAGTAAATTTGAAAAATGGTGAATTTATAAAAATATTAACTGATGATTTTAACTATCACTTCCCATAAAATATTATATTTAGGTATAAAATGAGATTTCCAGTAAATAAACATTATGAGTTAATCCTTTTATGTTACTCTTTGTGACACAGTGCTGCATAACGTTTCTTTCTTTTTAACCGTTCTCAGTACTTTAAAATAAACAACTATTATTATTATACAGTACCCTTCGGCACGTAAAAAAATGGATTAGAGGTACCATGAAGGACAATAGATTAATTAGTCTCCGACTCTGATTGTGAAAAAGTACGAAAATACAAAGGGATAGGTTAGATGCTTATTGAAAGGAAAAATGGCGAATCCAGTTTCTGTCTAATTAGTAGACTCGAGACTGAACTTGTATACAACGCCAAAGTATTTTCAATTCAATTAGAATTTTATGTTTTGTCAAGTAGTAGTAGTAGTAACCAATAACAACAAAAGCAATAATAATAGTAATAAACGTTACAATGACTACGGCCCCCATGAGAAAAAAATCCTGCGGACGCCATTGGCAACTGTCGTAAGGCTTCCAGACGTGTGTGAAAACGAAGAAATCTGGTGGAAGCCATTGTGGAGAGACAAAAAAAAAGTGGAACCCTATTTTACTCATAATCCTGACGATTCGTATTTTTTGTTATTTATAGATCCGGGATTTCTAGGAACTAAAAATGTGAAAAATAGGCACTAAATTAAAACAAGGCACATAATAGGCATTCCCTTGACTATGAAAGTCACCAAAATTCTCTTCCAAAATTTAACTTTCATAATACTAACGGCTGTGATTTTATAATGCATGCAGAGGGGTGTATAACTAGGGAAAGGATTTTAAGGTGCAAAATTATGGTCGGGAAGGGGAAAATAGTGCTGAAATATATCTTTATTCAGGTCTAAACCAGTTACATTATCATTTTTTATTCAACACTGTAGGAAATAACATAAACGCACTATAAATTCTATTATATTACTTTATAGCTCTCGTTCTGCTCTACAAAATGAGGCTATAGGATTTTATGTGGCTGCTCAAGAAGAGTGGAAAACTGAAGATGATTTATTTTCTCTGACCAATGTTTAACAAAAGATGGCAGAAAACGAAGGGAGATGGTGCTGAAGCATCAAAGAGGGGGTAAATAGAGTATAAATGGGCTAATTTCCCGAAAAAGTGCAACAAAGTGTGTTCATTTTACTTGATTTCATGTCCTAAAACACATATCTGAAACGATCGGTGAGAAAACGGCTATATTCCCTAATAATAACCGTATAATATTTTATTTAAGAGCCCACGGAGGATTTTCTTCTCGTAGGAGGGGGAGCAGTGCTCAAGGGAGGGATGCGTTAGGAAAATTATTATAAAGCATCTTACACTACGATAAATTACATAGGCTTAGCCCCATTCACTGCATTTTCGCTATGTTGATCCATACAAGCATCCCACACCTTTCCCCAAACTGGGGAAAACATGCATGAGCTAGGAGTTTCCAATTAGCTTTTCTTCCACTTTTGGTTAATCACGAATATGAGGATGAGTGATGATCCGATGATATTGATGAAGAGAGACAAAGAAAAGGCCAGGCCAGAATTCGAACCCGCCAAAACAACTGTCGTGGCATACAAAAAACATTAACTTATTTAGCGCACCTATCTTTCAATTACATTACTTCTCAGCACTTTTCACTTCAAAATTGACGGGCAATATTTTTGACTTCACCGCCAACGCAGAGCTTCAGAAAAAACAGCTTGGAACCAATGTTCAGATTCTAAATTTAGAGATGTGCTTGAGAGAACACCGAAAGAAAACTCCATGCTTTGAAAAACTCTGGAGGTTGTCCAGGAGGTTTTTTTATTCCTTCTCTACAAAAAGGTTGGCGTTTGCGCCATATGTACGCTGGCAGAAGCCAAAAAAATTAGTCGAGTTATAGCAGGAAGAAATATGTGCAGAGCAGATTCTTCTGATGTGTTCCAAAAATATATGACAAACAACGAGACTGTATTTTGGCCACACAAAGGACCGGCACCTTGTATTAGGAAAACAAAACATTATTTTTTCTTCAATAATTTACATTTGGCACCTTAGGAGTAGAAACGCTGGACAAAGGACCAGTACTACAGATACTATACTTGTTGATTTGGTTTATTTTACGTTGCTTATCTGTCCCTATTGGCTTATCGCGACGATGAGGATAAGTGGTGATGAGATTGATTGGGTTGGTGTTTCAAGTCACTTTATGCACAGTATGGCTAAGCGGGAATGAACCTACAGTTTAAAGTGGGATCGGAACTACTATGTGCCTCCACCGGGTATCGAACCTGGGACCCCTTGATTACAAGGTGACGACGCTACCACTGCGCCATCGGGGAGGCAGGTGTTGAGATTGATCATGAGGCAATAACACACAGGGACAGAACACACACGCGGTTCCACGGGGCCCCTTCCAACTGCCAGTTTTTGAATATATTATTATGCCATTTTTTTTTAAAAAAACTCAAAAGTTCTGTCTTTTAACACAAAGTTTTAAAGGCCAGAGAACATTTTTTTAAAGTTTGATTAAAGTTCACTTTATCTTCATGATACGCTGATCGGAATTGGGCCTGAAGTTTAAACTCGGATACGAACCACTGTGCTAATGTGTCTCGATGGGGGATTCAGTTGTTCAGTTTACCGTGGCAATACAAGGAATTATGGTAAGGATATACAATAATATTTATTTCAGCCCTGGACCCCTATTTCTGCAAAAACAACAGACTAATCTCTAGAATATGAAAGTCTGCTTGGTTCATGTTTAGAGTACTACATATTGTTTATCAAAGTGAAAATGTAGAATTGGTTCTCTGTGAGGTGAAGTACCCGACAGAAATCCCCCTCCCACCCAACTGTAACATCTGGATCCGAGCCTCGTCAGCCTGCAAAAATGTCCAGAGTGCACTACGTGAAAGGCACGTCGATATTTCAGTGCACTCAGAGAATGTCTCCTTTACACCCGAGGGAAATTATAGCGAACACAATTCAACAAGACAACAAGAACACACTCGTCGAAGCTTACGAGACGAGATATGATTTAAACCCATTACTAGAGCGAGAGAGTAACTGCCCCACAATACAGTTCCGAATTTTAAAGTGGGAGATACGCTCAAGGTTTTTACCAAAATAAAAGAGGGCGCTAGTCCAAGAAAAGGTAACCGAAATGTAGAACCGTTACCTTATGTGTTCGGTTAACTATTTTGGGTCACCCTGTATAAAGAATGAGAATATCTGTACTTACTCATATACACCACGAAGGTGGGTACCTGGTTGTGTGTGGTCTATAATATGCATGAACGTTTTAGGTTTGCAATTAATATTTTATTACACTTTGCATGCATTATTTCGAGACGAGACCGAGATTTTCTCTAGCACAGGGACAAGACAGGCATTGGCGTATCCAGCTGGGGACAAGAGAGACATTTGCCCCCACCGATGGAAAATTAGTTGCTCAAAATTTTTGTGACTTTGGCCGCTCATGTCTATGCCAACTTTTGTTCAAACATTAAAATTGTAGTTCCGTTTCTGACTAGAAATAAAAATCGATATTTTACAATTTGCAAATATTAAAAAATGTCTTCCTTACGGTTGTTTGCGCGGATAAAATGCACGTACAATTTCCTACATAAATACATGAATGCGTTTAGTCAATCTTATACACAGATAGGTCAATCGGCACTGGAGCTATAAGTTAAAATGGGATCGAAACAACTATGTGCCTCTACCGGGTATCAAACTAGGAACCCCATGATGACAAGGAAACTACGTTTATACTACGCCATCGAGACACAACATAAAAAATACTCCCAAATAAAAATTCAATAATAAAGTATGATAAGGAAAAACAACTATTAATAATAACAATAAAATAATTAATATAAATATAAATCTACAAGGAGGCGTCATGTTAATGTAACTAAAATTTTTTAGGTTTTAAAAAAATTCAACCGCTCACTTGGATATGTTTACAATTTATTTATTACTATTGAGAAGACGCAGTGGTAGCATCGTCGCCTTGTAATCAAGGGGTCCCGGGTTCAATTCCCGGTGGAGGTACATAGTGGTTTGGATCCCACTGTAGGTCCAGTCCCGATTAGCCTTACTGTGCATAAAGTGGACTTAAACCACCAACTCAATCAATCTTCACTATTGAGAAGAAATATGGGGGTACCAAATCACCCCTCTGCACTCACATGGTGTCGACTATGGTCTGTGCGATGTGCCCAAAGGGCGGGGGGTTGGGGGGGGGTTAAAAAACCCTTTGGCCCAGTTTTCCTGGAAATGGACGTCAAAGGCACGAAAAGATGGCAAAATGAAGGCGAATTACTTAAGCAAGTATACGTAACCTCCCCCTTGAAAATCCTGGGCACGCTACTGTGTCTGTGCTCTATATATACGCAGCAAACACACAACAAAAGAATCACGAGCCTCCAGCACTCCAGAGGACAAAAACCTGGACAGATATAAATACACGGTAGAGATCTCAAAAGGGGTTGCAGGAATCTTGGAACCACGTGCCTCCCACATCGTCACCACCGCAAACATCCGACGCCAACAATGCAAAATAAACAACAAAACAAGTCTACCTTCTCAGCCGATGAGAAACGATGGCCTGCCGACGCAGCAACGTCTCCTCGTCTTCCTCAACGTCCTCGCCATCCGGAACGAGACCGCCACCCGGAATCGAACCGGAGTTCTGAGACCGGAACTGCTGAAACAGTACGCACAATCGACTCCACATCTGGGTGCGTAGCGGCATTCTTGTTTGCCCCCGACCCGCGGAGTCAGGAGTCCCACGTTCGTTCCACCGACACGTCCCGCACACTAACATCCATGCCGTCGCGGTAGCCACACTATCAGCAGTTCCCCGAATCGTCGCAGACAAGTTTACGCGCTACTGATAAAGCATCCATGTCATCTCCACCAGGGAGAACACCGTACACTAGCAGCGCGGAGCCCGACAGCGGTTTCCCCGCGAACTAACGCGCAGTGTTGCCATCTCCCGCGAGTAGAACAAACCCAAAGCTCGCACGTCGATTTCGAAACAGCGGGTGATCAGAAAGTCGTGCAACTTATACAATGCACGAAATGAATCCCAACAAAAAAACAATCTTGATATGCTTAACTCCTGTGAAAATTACTGATTACACGGAGTACTGGAACTATGAAATAGTTTATTGTTTAATTGGTTGGTTTATTTTACTTCACCTTTCTACCACTTTTGGCTAATCACGAAGATGAGGATGAGTGATATGATGAAATTGATGAAGGGGACGCTCACAAATTACACCTACGCCAGCATAGGCGTGCGCATGGGGGACTAGGGGGTGGGGCAGTTGCCCTCCTAATACTCTTTTTACTTGGAAATTTAGTGCACAGAAATCTTGTTACTAGGGAGCGGAAGTTGATGACCTAAAAATATATAGGTATATGATCTACAGAATGTCCTAAAAAATGGAAAACATTTCGTAAAAATGCAAAAAATTACCATTAAATGAAAAGGTAATTGCACAAAATGAAATCTTGCTTTCAAAAAAAAAAAATAATGGTAGTTTCCCCCGATACAACAAAGACTGTCACCAGTTCAGCATTTCTCTTGCTCGTAAATTGCAATCCTGCGAGATATATATAGGCCTAGGTTCACCTTGGTGAAAAGACTCGAGAATATTACCAAAATGAAGGAAGTGACAAAATATGACGTACCAATACACCGAATATTGAAAAATGAAAAATATTGAAAAATGCCGAAAATCGGGGGAAATGACCTAAAACCTGAAAATTGGCAAAAAATGCAAAAAAATGCACTTTAAAATTACCTATTTTGGGTTCTAGACGAAGTGTATATATTTAATGGGCAAATGTCAGAAAAAAATGACATTTCATTAACTTCCGCTCCCTACTTATTACCGTTATTAAACAATATTATTATCTTTAAGAAAAAAGTATCTTGAAGCCAAAGCAAGTTTCAAGCAACTACGGCGGATTTATTTCCCATGTAATTGGACTATCTCACTTCGTTCTCCAGCAAATTACTTGTTATTAAGAGTCACACAATTTATTCGTTAGCCTAGTTGTGTTACACATAGAGGTCACACGTTGGAAATGAATAAATTATGTGTAGTTGCTTTGAATATGCTGTATAAAATCATGTTTATATGTAAATTAGTCCACCACAGAGAAGGAAAATCAAGAGGGAGGGGGAACAGAGAACTTTTGTGCCACGGAAGTTGGAATTCTTCAAACAGAGTGGTTTTCGGTGGATCCGGACACACTATGTACACCCCTGTTTAGTACTCATCAATACAATAAAACAGTGAGATGGAATGAAGTATTTCTTTCTCAGAAAGAAGGGAGGAAAAAGAGAGAGAGAGAGAGAGAGAGATCTTCCTCTTTCTCTCTATTTTCTCTCTCTCTTTCTCTCTTCTTCTGTATTTCTCCTCTCCTCCCCCTCCTCTCTTTCTCCTTCTGACCCCCTCTCTGTTTCTTTCTTTCCTTCCTTCCTTCTTTCCTTCTTTCAGAGAGAGAGAGAGAGAGTAGCAGAGAGAAAAAAGGAAAAAGAAAAAGGAAAGAAATAGAGAGAGAGAGAGAGAGAGAGAGAGAGGAATTATTTCTTTCCTCTCTCTCTCTCTTTTGAGGAGAGAGAGGAAAAGGAGAGAAAAGAAAGAGAAGCGAGAAAAAGGAAAGGAAAGAAGCGGGAAAGAGAGAGAGAGAGAGAGAGAGAGAGAGAGAGAGAGAGAGAGAAGGAGAGAAAAGAAAAAAGAAGCGAGAGAAAGGAAAGAAGCGGGAAAGAGAGAGAAAGGATTCTCTCTCTCTCTCTTTCTTTCCTTCTCTCTTTCTTCAGACTGAACTTGCATCAAGGCTTTTGGCACCGTTATTAAGAGGGTCTGCGCACGCCTATGCACCCAGGCCGGGTCGACCCCTTAGCGCGCTCGGGCACCAAAGCTAGCTATCCTATTCTTGTATATTTGAGGCAGTTCGATTGATATTACTTCACTTATTTCGCCACTTTTGGCTAATTGCGTTGATGATGAGTTATGATATGATGAAACTGATGGAAGACAGGGACACTCGGAATACCCGCAGACCGCGTTACGACGTCAGGGTCCCGTGTTCAACTCCTGGCCTAGGCATGAGTGTTCATAGGGAGTGTCCCTTCATCAATTCATTACATCATCACTCATCCTCGCGACTGCCCAAAAGTGACAGAAAATCGAAGTAAAATAGACAAAGAACACCCATGCCTAGGGTGGGATTCGAACCCGGAACCCTCTGCGCCTTAGCGCTAACCATTCCGCCACGGAGGTCGGCCAAAATTGGAAATCAAACGGAAGCACGTCGCAAATAGGGAAGGCACTTTTTAGCCTGGCATTACGAGGAGATTAAAGGATGTCACAGAACCAGCTTTGGCTCCAACGGAGCGGAGTTGGCAACCGCGCTAACTCGGAACGAGAATGGGGCGGGTCCGTTGTCATGGCAACAAGACTTCATCCTCATGCATCCGTAACTCTGTTTTGATCAGCGCTGCCAGCATCCGCTCTCAAAAATTTACCGGCGAAGATATTAACGTCAATGAGAAGATATTTCCCCAAGCACTATGTCGTAGAATATCCACTTTCTGATCCACTGTTGTTCTATTATTAAATACAGTCCCGTGGGTAATTTGGTACGGACAACATTCAGTAAATAGACATCAGGATGGAACTGGAATGACGAACTGACTTGAAACGTATGTAATCAATTTTGGGTGATAACTGATGAGGTTATATAAGCCCCAAGGTATAAGATGATTTTCTGGGAAAAAATAAACCCTCGGGATACTTGAAAAGAAAAAAAAATGCACTAATAGTTTCTGTTAGTGACAATGCTTGTACAAAATTGTTAATATTGCAGTATAAACAGTGCCCGAAAAATTTTCTTCAGAGCTAGGCGCCAGGAAACCACCTACTAGTAATTGTGGATACTATAAGAAGCTGAGCCAGCCCCTGTGGCGCAGTGGTTAGCACATTGCGCTACGACGCCAGGGGTCCCGGTTTCGAATCACGGACTGGGCTTGGATGTTTGTACGTGTCCATTCATCAATTTCATCATTCATCACCATCTTTGCAAATTAGCCAAAAGTGGCACAAAAAGCGAAGTAAAATAAAGCAAATCAATCAGTCTATAAGCTGAGCATCACCGTAATCAAAACATCGCTAAATTATGTGAGAAAACTGGAAATGGGGGGGGAGGGACAAAGAGTAAGACATTGTTACTGATTCTATAGAATGTTCACAACGTTGATAAAATAATTTGGTAACTTACGCTGTACTGCAATTTTAACTTAGAATCTTGAAAGTTTCGTACACTAAAACTTAAAAAACGGCAATATTACAGCAAAAGATCACAGTCGCCAAGCTGAAATTTTAGTCGCCATGGCGACCGGGATTTTTCGAGCCCTGAGCCTAAATGAAGCGAAAATTAGTACAAAATTTCGGATGGCGCCGTGCAGTAGTTGGCTAGAGCACAGATCTGTCTAGGTTCGACCCTCACCACGGGCAAAAAAGAAATTTCTTCACCTGAAGACGAGAGAAGAGGTGCTTTCTCGAAACGTGGTGTCAGAAAAGTATAGTTTAAAACACGCAATGGATAATGTACAGTTACCATTTCTCTTTCTTCCTTTTTCACCTTATTCCTTTTGGGTCGGAGTTGCTTCTATCCACTTCTTCCATCTCTATTCCTTTTTCGAATGCCTTCCTGGGTCTATCTCTTGTTGCCCTTCCTTCTGTTCTAGCACAGATAAGGATTAATATTTATGTGGTTCTAGCTTCCATAAATAATTTTGCTTTTCTATATTCGTCCGTTCTTACCACGTGTCCGAACCATTTTAATTGTCTTTGCGCCAGTTTCTCTTCTATTGGCTTCTGATTTAATTCTTATCTGATTCTTTCATTACGTACTCTATCCGCAGTTAGCCGGCCGCCGTGGCGGAGTGGTTAGCACATCGCCCTGCGATGCCATGGATTTAGGGTTCGAATCCCGGCCTGGCCATGGATATTTCTGTGTCCATTCATCAATTTCATCATATCATCACTCATTCCCATCTTCGCAAATTAGCCAAAAGTGGCACAAAAGGCGAAGTAAAATAAATCAAATCAATCTATCCCCAGTTAACATTGAATGCCAAAATTACAACTGGCAAACTGTAGAACTTTTCTGGTATTCTTTGCTGATCGGAACGATGGAGATGAATGGTGATTGGACGAGATGATGACGCAACAATCAAACACACAGGGGCAGGCAAGGCGCCAGTCTTGTTGGCCTGCAAGGCTGTAGTTTCCCGGATGTGCTACATGGAAAAGAAGTCTTCCAAAATAGTTATCCCTTACAAGCCACAATGCCAAACTAAATGGTACAATTACTCCCTTACATAATTTCTGTACACGCTCTGAAAAATCGACAGGTGGGGGCGGTAGGAATGAGGCGAACAAATAAATATGGGGCATATCCCAAATTTTCCATTTAGGAGGATGAGAGTTTGTATTTAAGGGGATGTATGGGTAAAGTTGGTAATAAAATTATCACAAACTCCTTTTGCAAAAAAAAAAAATAATGAGGAGGGTGTTGAGGAATTTTGGGGTGTGTGCGTGAGGATAAATCTCCGAGAAAAGATTTGTACTTTCTTATTTTACGTAGCCTTTCTGTAGGCTATCGGCGACGTTGAGTGTGAATAATATTTATATAAAACTGATGAAGGGGATACACAAAGAACAACTTTGGTTACGCCGGAACTCGAACACGGAATATTTAGTGAAAAAATCGCGAGTGGATGGTATAACCAGGGTTGTTAAAGGTCCAGGGATTTTAAATAAATTTAATGGCAAGCGTAAATGGGTTCTGGACCGTAAATAAACTTTTTATCTGTAAAGTATTTCAATTCGGTCCAGGAACCTTTTTTACCAGATCAATTTATATACGGTCCAGGAAGCTTTTTTCCGGATGAATTTAAATACGGTCCAGGAAGCTTTCATCAATGTAACAATACCCAACTTGGACCGAATTTAAATTGTGCGAGAAAAAGGTTTCGGTCCTGCAGCAGAATCAAATAGAACCGAGGCATCATTGGTAAACAGCAATTCCGAGGTAAAGAGTTAAGGATCCGAAGCTCGAGGATACGTAGCGTCAAAACGAAGCGTCAATAAGAAAAAAGCGTCAAGATCAAGCGCTGTATGAGTGTATAACGTGATATCCTGCCTATCGACTGTGTGATTGCCCAGGGTGCGCGGCGCTCAGTTCCACTGTAGCTCTTGTGGACGAAGTGAACCGTACATCTGTGCTCCGTCGGAAAAATGTTAAGTATGAAAGTAGAACAGCGTATCAATTTAACGTTTCTTATGAAACTCGAAAAATCCGCCACAGAAACTTATGGTTTGTTAAAGGAAGTGTACGGAGATGAGTGTTTATCACGCACGCAAGTGTTTGAGTGGTTTCAAAGGTTTAAAGAGGGACGAGAAGTGATCGCGGACGACTCGCGTCTTGGACGGCCTTGCAAGTCAAAAACGGAATCAAACATTGCAAATGTAGGTGAATTGAATCGAAAAGATCGTCGCTTGAGTACTCGAGCTATTGCAAAATAACCAACATTATTACACCACTGTGCTGACGACCCTTCGTGAGCAAGTAAGAAGGCGACGACGTGATATGTGGAAAAGCAAGTCGTGGATACTTCATCAGCACAGGCTCTTTTGGCCAAGCATGGGATCACAGTGTTAGAATATCCACTCCATTCGTCGGATCTCGCTCCGTGCGACGTTTTTTATTCCCAAAGGAAAACCAGCACTGAAAGGAACCAGATTTACGACCGTAGAATCTGTGAAAACAAAAACGACGGAGGTCATGAACATGGTTTCAGAATATGATTTCCAGCGCTGCTTCCAGAAATGGAAGATTCGTATGGAGCGGTGTATCGATAGTTCAGGGGAGTACTTTGAAGGGGATAATGTTCGCATTGTACAATATAACCAATAAGAGATTTTGTAGCAACAGTCCGGTTTTTTTCTAGCCACACCTCGTATGGCTCGTAACAGTGGCCATATTGAGCATGTATTGCAGTAGTTCGTTTTTCTAAAGTGTAACCTTTGTGTCATTTATGTTTCATTGAGAGATTCTTAATAATATAGTTTTTTTCAACAACAAAATGGTGGATCATTTCGTGCACCAGCCTGTATTGGAATAGTAAGTGTCTTACATTGATTGATTTGCTTTATTTTACTTCGCTTTTGTGCCACTTTTGGCTTATTTGCGAAGATGAGGATGAGTGGTGACATGATGCAATTGATGAATGGACACTCACAAACATTCATGCCCAGGACGAGATTCGAACCCAGGACCGAGTGTCTTACAAATGCACAAAATGTCCTTCGTTCTGCACGGCTGTTATTAACATAAGGCTACTCTATTTGCTTACTTATGCGGTTGCTTACAAAGCGCTACCAGCCGGAACAGAGAACGAAGGTTTAAATAACTGTAGGGCATGTTTTCACGATCTTCATTACAGCAATGCTCGTGGCTACCCGCAGGAATTTTTCAGGTGTGTGGTGGGAGTTCATGGACGCATTTGTAGCGTTAACAGTCGCCTTAATCGTTACATAGTGGACTATAACACCGCACTCTTTACCACCCCCTCCCTCATCTTCTTTCCATGTGACAGACATAATGGGAACTAACGAGGGGAAAAGGGAAATTTCACTCTACTGGACAAAGTCTCCCTCAAAAACCACCCCTTCCATCAACCCTGATAGACACGAATTTTTATCTCTAGTTTCAAGCAGTGCATTAACATTTGTATAGTTCTATAATTCCTTGTCACAATTTAAACTTTAATTAAAGATATATTATTGCAATTTCTAACGAGTTACTTAAGAGTAGTTTATATCAAATTTTACATTTAATTTCTTTTAGTAATGTTTTCGCGGTTTGTCTTTTTCTGTATACATTCCTTCAGGCACGTACGCAGGGGGAGGGCTCAGGTGGCTGAAGCCACCAGAAATCCAACAAATATCTAATTTAAGTATAGTGGTAATTAATTTTACTTCCTTAGGAGGATTATACACTTTGTACATGTTATAATATACTGAAAAAATTCATATTCGTGGATTCCACCTCCCCCCACACTATTTCACATTTAGAAAGAAGTCATCTGCGCAAGTAGCGAGTCAAGCGGGTTCGACCAATGAACGAAAGGGAATTGCTTGGAAAGAGCAAAGCGGCTTCAGCTACCAGTCATTTGCAGCAGCGCGCACTGTCTGTTCCCCCCATTCTCTACCGTTATGCGGTGCGGTGTTTAATGTTTCTTCGCAACACTTAGCTCCTAGTTATATAGCCTGGAATCAAAAAGGTTGGTCATGGGAGATTCACTTTTATTCACTGCACTACATTTTCTTCTTTAATTTGTAGCTTTAATGTTCACACATCTTTCGAAGGGTGTTAAACCACAATTTTTCACTATGATTACAATCAAACATACCATTATTTGTTGTACAAAAACTTGTTTCTTTTGGCAGTCCCATCTAGCGGCCGTTTTAGGAAACATCAGTATAAAGTATGTATATCCTGAGCTTTTTGAATATTAGGTTACACAGCAACATGAAAACTCGCTTCGAGTAATTATCTATCTACATGAGTTTCAATTTTCGATAAAGGATTTTCATACTACAGGGTGGCCAGAAAGTCCCTTTACACCTCTACTTATTTCATCCCTACATTAATAATATTGACAGTTAGTTGCCCAAAACACCCGTATGTGCCCCTCCGTGATCCCTACACAGCTTGATACGCCTCCATGTCCTCCTACTCATCCGCTTTAGCAGCTGCAGCGTTACAAGCTGGAATGCTTCAAGCACACTTGCCCGCAGAGCATCAATGTCCACGTACCGCTTCTCCTGAAGTGTGATTTGATGATACCCCACAGGGCATTGTGTGGTGTCGTAAGGTCCGGACTTCGAGGCAGCCAAGGCAAAAATCTCAAATATCTTACCATCTAACATTGTTACACGCATTTAGTTCGGGTGTAAAGCGACTTTCTGGCCACACTGTACACTCGACGAAATAGGACAATCGTTATTTCAAATTCGAAAGCACGCTCACGCACATATAGTAAATTTAACCAAACGTTTTGTTTATCTTTACTTACATATGTATGATTTTGTTTACGAGTACCATATTTCGTATGACCAAATTTTTTGGTATTCTTAAACAAAATGCTTTAGTAATTACAAGCAACATCTCGTTATCGGAAAGAAAAAGCGTAACCAAACAGCTCAACCAAACTCTTTTGGAAATTCCAAACAAACAAGTTTTCTTGTGGTGTAACGTGCAAAGAAACTTTGTCTATTTAAAGTAAAGGTTGTTGGATGTTGATTAGATAAAAGAATATGAGCATAAACACAATGCAAAATATCCATGCCCTGCACTGAAACGAAGGAAGCCGGAGCAGGAAGAGGCGAGAATTATCATTCATAGTTATTAGAAGAAAATAAGCTTTCAAGATATGTCTGTCAAAAGAGACAAAGATAATTACAGCCGAATCGATACTATTACCTCAACCGGAAGTGCAACTAAGTGCACACTTAGCCTGTGGAAATTTAGAGTGAAAACACACGTCTGTGTAACGTGTGAAGGAGGAAACCGTCTATTTGTCTGCACTTAACGTTGAAAACACGGCTTGGAGAGAGCACTTCCGCTTCATATCTTACTTTACTAACGTGTCAGACAGAATTGCAATGGGACGAAGGAGGAAACCTCAGTTCAAGTCGCGATCTGCATTTTGGGTACTGATAAAAAGTCTAAGAGAAATCAACTGTCCTTAACGTAGTCTCTTAGATCTGTTATCCTAACTGATTACAAAATTCGTTGCCTGAATTTCGACTCAAAGTTTGGTTAATTTCGATAAATGTAACAAATCGTGGATACTTGTCCATCCATTATGGGTATCCATGATCTGTTCAAGTCTATAGCTGGAAACGCCTATGAATCATTATATACTTCACGTTAAATCAGAAACTTGGCTTATGGAGTCTGCTAGATACCGAATACTAGTTTCGAACCTCGAATCATGGAATCTAATTTAGGGTAATGAACCCCCGATTCAGAATAGAAATTGAGGCACTGTGTCCTCGAATCCTAATCTGGATAATTTATCTTGAAATCGAAATGAAGGTAACGAAATTTGGAACTGAAATTCAGGCAATTATCCCCAAAATCGAAATTCGAGAAATGAATGTCAGAATCAAAATTTGAGCACTGAATAGCAAAATCGAAATTAGAGTAATAAATCTCATAATCTAAATTCGAGCAACGCATCTCAATCGAAATTCGAGCAACGCATCGCAGAATCGAAATTCGAGGAATGAATTCCAGAATCGAAATTCGAGCAACGAATCGCAGAATCGAAATTCTAGCAACGAATCGCAGAATCGAAATTCTAGCAATGAATCGCAGAATCGATATTCTAGCAATGAATCGCAGAATCGAAATTCGAGCAATGAATCGCAGAATCGAAATTCGAGCAACGCATCGAAGAATCGAAATTCGAGCAATGAATATCAGAATCGAAATTTGAGCACTGAATAGCAAAATCGAAATTCAAGTAATCAATCTCAGAATCGAAATTCGAGCAACGCACCGAAGAATCGAAATTCGAGCAACGCATCGCAGAATCGAAATTCGAGCAACGAATCCCAGCATAGAAATTCGAGCAACGCATCGCAGAATCGAAATTCGAGCAATGAATCCCACAATAGCTATTATTGCCGGTGGCTGATCCCACCATGACTGATTTTACTCGGCAAGCCTCTTCAGCAGTGCCGTGCCCAAAAAGGGGGGGGGAGGAGGTTGATGGGTGTTACAACCCAACGTTGGTTCAGCGTCTTTAAAACAAATACGTTTAAACGCTGGCAAAATATATGGCAGACTACTAAAAAATAATACATACCCCCTCCCTTT
Source organism: Lepisma saccharinum (assembly GCF_977018435.1). Classification (NCBI taxonomy): domain Eukaryota; kingdom Metazoa; phylum Arthropoda; class Insecta; order Zygentoma; family Lepismatidae; genus Lepisma; species Lepisma saccharinum. Next base: position 27,517,576 of record NC_139257.1, read on the forward strand.
TCGGAAATCGTGGGCACGCCACTGATCTTCTGGTAGCCGCCAGTGCTTGAAACCTTCAGAGACCCTCACGCGCCCGTATATCCGCCTCAAAACACTAATTAAAACCAATTCAAGTCAAATGGAGGCGGCGATGACTAAAGTGGAAGTGAGCATCGTCCCTCCAGACACTTGATGGAGCGTTTTTCATAAGCGCTGGTCTCTCGGCTGGGTCATTGCTCTTGCGTAAAGTGAGATGTTACGCAAATTGCTGTTTACAGGCGTTCATTGTTCACATTACAGCTGTTGTCCCCCGAAGCAACGTAATAAGGTCAGCGACAGCGCACCCAAGCGGGAAATCGCTGTCACTTGACCCAGAAAGCTGTAGCGGGAGTATAGAAAGAAACAAATGCGTTTCTTGAAGCTTTTACGTTCTGGTTGTGGTACTCAAAAAGCTCTTTTGCTGCTGTGGTCCTAAAGTCTTCTTTGATACTGAAGTGACCTGACAGTAAGGTTGGTTGGCGGCGTGTCCCTTGCGCAAAGGAGAAATAAAATTCAACACCCTTAGTGGTTGTTGCCCAAGAAATTTGAATATGTTGCTCAAATTCGCGTCTCCATTGAACTTTTCCTGTACGGAAACATCCCAAGTTAGGCAACAAGGAAAGATGAGCCTTTAAAATATTACAGAGAATAACTGGTTGCTATTTACATGTTACTTTCGGTGGCTGCGTAGTACGTTCAGTGGCTGTTCGGGCCACAAGTATTCAGTGCTTATGCAACAGTGGTGGAACTAGAAGTTGCACTTGGGAGGAGCGAATTTCGGTCAGGTAGTTCACTGAGAATCTAACTTACACGTCCACTGCTTTATGTAAACAATACATAGTACTGTAAACATGAACTAAGCTGACTTTCTTATTATACAGAACATATTGACGAACAATAGGTGTCCAGGACTGAAATAGATGGTTATTATTGTACATCGTTATCATAATTCCTCCCATCGCCATGGTAAACACAACGACCAGATAGGATTGATTTGGTGTTTTAAGTCCACTTTATGCACAGTAAGGCTAATCGGGACTGGACCTACAGTTTAAAGTGGGATCCGAACCACTAGGCTATGTGCCTCCACCGGGAGACCAGACAGGAGTAGTAAAGAAAATTTATCTCAAGGGGTCTTAGTTTCGTTCCCGTTTTGAGGTGGTTCGGATCCAAATTTAAACTGTAGGTCCAATTTGGATCAGCCAATTAAGAGAATAAAGTACACTTTACTCAAATCAAACATAAAATATTTTCCAGCTTGTTAAACTTGGTGATACAAGACAGACCGAGTCTCCAATAATATTAGCCATAATAATATATCCAAAAACTTGGCCGTTCCTCTCACGTGTTCATTGGTGGAGCTATCTTGCGTCACTATTTACGCAGAGACTTGCTTTCGCTTGTCTGATCCACAGTTAGCTGGGACGGAGTATAGATACAACGTGCCCGTACTATCCGATATCGCAGTTGTTTTCGACGACAGCTCCAAGGCAATGGGAGCGACATCCCCTACAGCGAAATATGCTGCCACGAACAAACAGGCTGGGGATCTCTGTGGATGCTCGAGTCCTCACACGAGAAGGGGAGCTGGGTCAAAGCGGTACCCACAGTCTAATTTTGTCCTTTAAATGTACGAGTGTGCCAAAGTTAAATTATAATGTTCCTGTGTACGTTTCGCGTGTAACATGAGAAACGGAGGGCTGTTTATTATAATACAATGTTCCTGTTCTTCCTACGAAGTCATCCAGGAGTTCCGGGTTCGAATCCCAGCCTGGGCAATTTCAACAATTTCATCCTCATCGCCGTGATAGAGAAAAGTGGGGGAAAAGCGACGCTAAATAACAAAAATTAAATCAAAACCTACGGAGTCATCATCCAAACAACAGCTTTTTCATGCATCGACAAATTTCAAATAAGACAGCCTCCGTAACAGAGTGGATATCGATGTCAGGGATCTTAGGTTCGAATTCTATCATCCTCATCTTCGCGATTAGCTAAAAGTACCAGAAAAACGAAGCAAAATAAAATACATTTCAAAACCTAATGAGCTTCAATTCATCCTGTGAACCGGATGTCTTTAATTCCCCTGCAATTTTCATATTTTTTTCATGAAAATTCACGTCAAGTGGCAACACTGGCTAGAATGATGGATTGGTTGATTGATTTGGTTCATCTTACTTCGATTTCCTGCCACTTTTGGCTGATCGGCAAGATGTAGACGAGAGATGTGATGAAACTTATGAAAGATTCGAATCCGGGACCCCTGGCGTGGTAGCGCGCTGTGCTACCCACTCCGCCACAAAGGCCGGCTCTGGGTAGAAATACGAGGTTTATTTTTTAATTAGGGGCAGTTTTGCGCTCACGTTGGCAACACTGCGTGCTTAGCGTTTTGCGCATGTGCGTTAGTTACCGACATGCCTTGCACGTAAACAGACTCCATTTGCACGTTGTGAAACGCTTGGTGTGGTTGTGGTGGACAGTGGAAGTGGTGCAGGTGATTGAAAATCACGCCGAGTGTGAGATAGGATCAGTGATCAGGTTTCTGAACGCGAAAATTGTGAAAGCGGCAGACATCTATCGCCAGTTACGTGAGGTGTATGGTGAGAATGTCATTGTTGAAGGCAACGTGCGTAAGTGGGTACGTCGGTCGCACGAATGTTCCTGACGAACCACGATCAGGACGCCCCTCAATCATAATAGACTCATTGGTGCATGATGTTCTGGGACAGGTTCGGGATGCTTCTGATTGAGTTTCTGCCGAAACAGTTAATGCAGCCGTGTATTGCAACACACTCAAGAAACTTCGCCGATCAATACAGAATAAACGACGAGGAATGCTGTCTTCCGGTATCATGTTGTTGCACGGCCACACACTGCAGCTACCACACAGTCGCTCATTGACTCATTTGGCTGGGAGCGGATGGTCCACCCTCCGTACAGTCCGGATCTAGCCCCTTGAAGACTTTTCTCGCTGGGAAGCGCGCCGATGAAGCCAAACAGACCTTGACGGATTGGCTGTCTGACCTGGCGGCAGATTTCTTTGATGAGGGTCTACAAAAGCGCATCTACCGCTATGACAAGTGTCTCAACAATTATGGGAAGTACGTTGAGAAGTAGCTGAATGTATATATGAACAACCACAGAGATAATTAAATTTCTTCCTTTGCATATTTTAGTTTTATTTCAAAACGGCCCCTGATTAAAAAATAAACCTCGTAGAATTGGAAGCAGAAAAGATTGGAAGCTGGTTGTAGAGGTAAGCACAGAGCTCACCACACACACATTGACAGAGGGGGGGAGAGAAAGATTGTACTGACGACCAAAAATAGGTTGACAGCGAGAGAGACGAAACGTAAAACTTTTTTTACGGCTGTTGCAAGAAAAAATAAAGAACACATGTAGTGCAGGACAGCATCTCAAGCGTTCCTTCCCTCAGAGTCATGACAACCGATCCAAAATGGAGTGGAACATGCCTAAACGGAGGACCGAGAAAGACCTAAAGCAGGAAGTCCACTTCGCTGAACTCAACGGTTGTATTTCTGCGTCCACGAGCCCTAAACAAGGGTGGGGAAACAACCAAAGCGAAAAGATTACACCCTAAATACAATGGCTACAAAAGGGGAAACAGGGAACTAGTGACCAACCGGAAATGCATCTTTTGTCAGCTCTTCTACCAATGACGAAACGTCCCCCACATCTGAGTGTAGGGAAAGGTAAAATTGGGTGAATTCCATTGTGGGAGTCAAAAGGGCGATGTGCGGCAGTTCGAAGTAGCAAAAACGTCAGAAAAACAGACATACGGCGTATTCCCTAAACATTGAAAATGTAAAAATCTAATATATAAAAATGGATGTATGTGTATGTGTTTGTTTCGGCATAACTCTCGAACGCCTGGAGCGATTTCAACCAAACTTGGCATACATATCACTTGCAATATGGAAGGAAATACTGTGGGGGTAAGACACCCCTGGCACCCCCAGGGATGGGGGAGGGAAGGGGTGCCATGTAAAAATAATCGAAAACGACCGATATTAGTGCAGAATCAATAGTTTTCGGGGTCGCTAAGATGAACAGTGACTCCCAATGTCGTTCAACTCCAAGACATCCCTGGCACCCGTAAGAGTGGGGGTGGGAAGGGGGTGACATGTAAAAATAATCGAAAACGACCGATATTAGTGTGGAATCTATCGTTTTTGGGGTCGCTAAGATGAATAGTGACACTCCCAATGCCGTTCAACTCCAAGACACATCTGGTACCCCTAGGGGTGGGGGTGGGAAGGGGTGACATGTAAAACGACCGAGATTAGTGGTGGAATCCATAGTTTTCGGGGTCGCTAAGATGAATAGTGACACTCTCAATGCCGTTCAACTCCAATCTCATTTTACTCTATAGTTAGAATTAATTATTTTCCTGTCTAATAGAAGATTGGGATAAATAAATGTCCGGGCAACGCCAGGCAATCAGCTAGTATACTCTAAAAGTGACTTTTGAGGCCAATACTTATTTTACAAGTACTTGTCGATAATAGGCTAAGTCTGTTAAATTAATGTTTTGGTATTTATACTACAGGATCTTAGGAATGGTCAAATTCGGATAAAATTTTATCCGGATTCCAAATATCCTCATATCTGATATTCTGGTCTCGGGACATCCACAATTATCCAAAATGTCCGAATATCCGAATGTAGGAATTATTCGACAGTCTTATCGTTTATCCGTTTTAGAGGTTTTCAGCATATTCCTCTATTCATCATGTTCTAATTTCTACTGTACGGATTCTCTACAAATCAGGGTTGCTAATGGTCCAGGAATTTTAAATAAATTCAATTCCGGTCCAGGAGAGAAAATCAGCAAGCGTAAATGGGTTCTGGACCGCAAAGAACCTTTTTATCTGTAAAGTATTTCAATTCGGTCCAGGAACATTTTTTCCAGATCAATTTGAATACGGTCCAGGAACGTTTCTTTTTCTGAATGAATTTAAATTCGGTCCAGGAACCTTTTCTCCCACATCAATTTAAATACGGTCCAGGAACGATTAAAATACGTTCCAGGAACCTTCTTTTCAATTAAACAATCTACAACTTTGACCGAATTTAATTGTGCGAGAAAAATGTTCCGGTCCTGCAGCGGAACCCAATAGAACCCTTTAGCATTTTTAGGTTCTTGGACCTTTTTAACAACCATGCTAAAAACCCTTCATCAAATCTGTCTGTTTATAAGTTTCATGGATTCTCCGCATGAAAGAACAGAGAGAGAAAGAGAGAGTCCTTTTCTTTCTTTCTATCTCTGTCTCTCTCAGAAGAAGGGGGGAGAGGGAGAGAGAGAGAAGAAAAGAAACGGAAGAAAAGCAGAGAGTCTTCTTCCTAATTCTCTCCTCTTTCTCTCCAGAGGAAAAGCTGGGTGGGTGCCCTTCTCTTTCTCTCGATTTATTTTCTTCTTTCACTTCTTCTTCTACATAAGAGAGAGAGAGAGAGAGAGAGAGAGAGAGAGAGAGAGAGAGAGAGAGAGAGAGAGAGAGAGAGAGAGAGAGAGAGAGAGAGAGAGAGAGAGAGAGAGAAAGGGAGCGAGTATATATATATATATATATCTCTTTCCCTTTCCCTCCCCCCCTCTCTCTCTAGATTATCTGAATACTCGGATATTAGGAATACATAACCCTATGAACCTGCCATCAGCATTACACGGATGTCCGTATTGTTTAGATATCCCTTTGCCTCCGACGCGGATAAAGGATAATTTGAAATCCTAACCCACGCAAATAACATTGTAATATGCAGTTGTGAAACGCAGCAAAGGCAGAAGAAACCATAGGAAAGTGACGTTGCAGGTCAATCACACTCGCTACTCGTACGGTCCAGAAGCCCCCTCCTCTCCCCTCCCGGGCTCAATGAGAAAAGTGCTTCCTAATTCTGAAAGAGGAAGCGTTGGGGGGCAGGGCAAGGGCGAAAATATCGAAGGTCAAGTGAAAAGGCACGCGTTCATCCTTTTCGTCCATATTTTGCGGTAAGCATTCGTCTAAATCGATCTTTCATACATAATTACCATTATTTCATTTACCATTTGTTTATCAATGTGAAACTAGAGCCATACAGTGGCGTGTCCAAGATTTTCGAGAGGGGGATTACGTACACGTTTTTTCAAGCCAGTCCTCATCTTGCAATTTTTCCACCTTTGATGTTCTTTATCTTTTAGGAATAATGGGCAAAAGGGAGTTATGACTCCCACCAAGCCTCTGTTGTGCACGCCACAGGACCCATATCCAGGGTGCCCACAAAATTTGTGAAGTTAAAATTCCTGAGCAGATTTTTTAAAAAAATCGTCTTTCTACCTGCCATTTTCATTCAACAGAATACCTGGAATAATAATTAGTAGTTGACAAATCACCAGTTTTATTGTTCACAGGCACCAGATAAATTTGCACAAAAAGTCTGGCATAGGAAAATGGAAGCAATGCCTGACTTAGCTTAGGTACTCCCTGTGATCGACAAACCACGTGCTCACAAGATGCGAGCCCCTGAGGGAAAATTTTCCTAACCCAACGGTAGATTTTGTACTTTTTCCTGACTTTTGACCTCATATTTCACTATTTTCCTGTCTTTTCCTGACAAATCTTGAAAGTCCGGACATTTCCTGCCTGTGGGCACTCTGCATATCCCTGGTAGGATGTGGACAGAGATGCGGTTGGAAAATCTACCGCTCTCAAATTATTTGTTATCTGACCTCCACGGTGTAGTGGTTAGCACTGCGCCCAACAACGCCAGGGGTGCCGGATTCGACCTGGGCGTTCTTTGCGACTGCCCCTTCATCAATTTCATCGCATCATCACTGACCCTCATATTCGCGATTAGTCAAAAGTGGCAGAAAAGCGAAGGAAAATAAACCAAATAATTAAATAAGAAAGTTTGAGCGGTGATATACTTTCATGCTGAGTAGTACACTATACATTTCGAGACGAGAAGAAGACAGGCAACTCGAGACAGGCACCTGAAAACTCGAGATACTGCTGGCGTCGAGTCTCGTTTCCCGACTCGTCTCGAAAGGTATGATCTAGTTTTCTTTACTATTCTTTTTAGTGGCTACCGAGTGTATTGCAGCCATTACTGACAACACTTTGCCTGACAAGAGGGCTGAAACAAGACAAGAATGAATAAATATTTCTCGCTCAGAATTTCGCAGTGTGATTAATTCCCGGTTTTATAAACCGGTGAAGGCTGGCCAAAACTAATGACGACATCCCAGTTCTGTTTTTGTTCATTAGCACACAAATGATTTTATGACATACTCGCATAACAAAACTAGTTACATAAATATGTTTTTTTTTCTTTTAAAAAAAAAGCTTTTCATATTTTTTTTTCCAGAAAAGGTCTGCGATGTTATTGAAATCTGGCTCCGGCATCAGACGTACGGACGCAAATCGCTTCATGTTGCATCATGTATGTATGGGGGTGGGGCATGAAAAAGCATTTCCAGCAATGAGAATGGTTGATGAACAGATCAAATTTATGATACACCCATTCCTTACGCCAGGATCCGAACCTGAAACCTCTGGTTTCGTAGCGCGTAGAAAATACTTTCAAGGAAAGGTGAGGGAGGGAGGTTCTTGGCGCGTACTATCTCGTGAGATTTATTTTTTGGGTGTGTGTGTGTGGGTGGGTGGGGCAAGAATTTGAATTTGAAGTTAAAATTTTGGGTGGGTCAGAACTTAGGCTATTTTGCACCCTTCACATTATACGGGGGCCAGCTCCTTATCATTACAAATAACTCGAACGTTGCATAACTAAAAATCTTCAAATCTTCTGACTTCTGTTAAAAGCTGAGGCTGTAAACAGGCACTCAGCACACACAAGGACAAAAAACAGGACAACACACATAAAATTATACTGGCCATAGTGCCAGTCGCCAGAGCCTCGTTAGTCTACAGTCCTGGGTGTACTACGTGCAAGTGAGGTTGACTTTTGGGCACCTACGTGGAAGGTACCCCTTACACCCCGTGGGGCAAAAATAATTGTATGGAACTTCCGGAAGAAAATTCTACCTACCGTATGGTAACATGTGTGCAGCGGTACGATAACGAATATTTTGCTAAACCTCATTGGTTCATTTGATGGAACCTACTCTTACAATTCAGATTACGGGAGGTGGAGCTAGTGGCGTGACGGGTACGGATTCCACGTAGAACTTTGATTTTTTTTTTTTTTTGTTATTTAGCGTCACTTTTCTTCCGATTTTGGCTAACCTTTACGCACAGTAAGGCTAATCGGAACTGGACCTACAGTTTAAAGTGGATTTGAATTTAAATTTTTTGGGTGCGTCAGCACTAAGGCTATTTAGCACCCGTCACATTATGCGGGGTCCAGCCCCTTATCGTTACACATAACTCTAACGTTGCATAACTAAAATCATAAAATATTCTGACTTTCGTTAAAAGCTGAGGCTTTAAAGGAGCACTCAGCACAAATAAGGACAAAACAGAGGACAACACAAACAAAATTATACTGGCCATGGGGCCAGTCGCCAGAGCCTCGTTAGTCTGCAGTCCTGGGTGTACTACGTGGAAGTGAGGTTGACTATTGGGTGCACTACGTGGAAGGAGCGCCCCTTACACCCCAGTTCAAAGTGGAATCCGAACCACTATGTGTATCCACCGGGTATCGAACCCGGGACCCCTCGATTACAAGGCGGCGAGAATGAGTGATGGGAACACTAACATAACACACCCATGTCTAGGCCTGGATTCGAACCCGGCACCCCTGGCGTCCACGTAGATCTGCAAGAAGTACGTCACAGACTTCGACGTGGTTCGGCAACCCATTCTCTCAGGTTACTGCAAGACCAAAAGTACCAAATTTACGCTCAATAATTACACAAAAGCGTTTGCATGGTGTGGAGACAGGAGTTCTCGTGGCTCTGACAAGGCATACCCTCTCCCCGCTCTCTCACTGTGACAACATTAGAATTGCAAAGTCCGAGGCTTGTCACCATCTCCAAGGCCTCCGAACATGCAACGCTCACGAAGAATGACTCACTTTGTCTCGAGCAGGGAGAGGGCGTGGAAACATACGTTGTTCATCATCTAAAATAGCCCTGCCTTGCTAGCAATTAAAGCACTTTGCATTTCGCTAAAGCAGATCGAATGAAAGGACAATTTCTTAACTACTGCGGTGGCCCTAAGAGAATGCTGTAGAACTTACCACGTTTATTTAAAGCGCACAAGAGCATGGGCGTCCGGAAGGGGGGGAAAGGGGGGGCCGTGCCCCCCCTGGAAAATGAAAGTCAACCAAAAATTATGTATTTCACACATATAATTTCATTTTAGCCACAATAATATGTGTTAATTATTGCATTAATGTGTGTGACTTGTGACTTGTTTGCCTACCCCTGGAAAAAAATACCTTCCTCTCCCCCCGGAAAAAAATCCTGCGGACGTACATGCTCAGAACAGTGACAATTATACGTTGATATGTTTATGGCTAGCTACAACGCCAATCTCCAGTATCTAAATACATGATGCTAAGGTGGATAGATGTAAATCAGGTGAATTTTTTGAAGGAAAAAAATCATTGATTTAAAAAACTTTAAAGAAAATATTTAAAGAATAATGTAGATACGAATTTTTGTAAAATATCAGAATCACTCTTGGTGAAAGTACATTAATCTCGTAATCATTTAATGGCGTTTATTAAGCTCTAAGAAAGTAAAAGAAAGGAAACAAAATATATGTACCAATCGGGTGAAGTTCATACGAAAGGAAATGTAAAGACACATTTCTCTTGATTTAAAATTCAATAATTTTTATAGTAAACAATAAACATTTTCTGTACTACAAAATACTAATAATGTTAAACCGTAATTATGATTAAACTGTAAATAAACATGGCAGCTGATATTTTGCAGTCAGGGTAGCTACGATTTTTTGATTATGAAATTCCCTGACTTTTCCAGGTTTTCCAGACCAGAAATAAAATTTTTCCATACATGTTTGTCGTCATGATTTTTGCTTTTGAACCTCACGTTTTTCAATTAAATATGCAGGCACGTTAATTATTATGAATATGAACATACACAGTTATTAGCTGAAAATTTACCAAGTGATTAATATAATGCCATTCAATGAAAAAATAACCATTGTACATCCCAATTTTCACTAAGTCATTACAATTAAGGTGGTGTAAAAAATCAATAAAAAAATGTGGCACATATATCAAAGCTTTACAATGTAACCTGTATAGAACCTCAATAAGCCTACATCAATACAAATGAGAACAATAGAATATTAGATCATGTACCTTTAGAAAATATGCAATAAGTTTAATGATTATATTTTTTAATTTATTGAAAATAGTAGGCTACATATTGCGGAAATTCAGAACTTGAATGGGGCCGGTGACCAACCATACACCTAAAAAATATACATACACGGGCCATACTAATTATCACAGAATTTTGGCAATCATTGTGACACGAAATCTGAACCTTCCTTATAATAATGAGCAATGTTTGGATTCGAAAAAAGTTATTTATGTTGAAAAAAAACTTCAAAATTACCTTACGCAATCATACACGCTTCCCACGGACAAGGTATTTTCCGGTTGACAAGCGAGAGTATGTATCGTAAACTAGTGGGAATGAATGTAGAAATAAATTGGAACCTTAGTAGAGTGCATTCAGGGTCTTTATTTTAATTCTAAGACAACCAAACCTGACATTCATAACCTAACCACAAAAGCATATATTCACAAAATCTTAAGTAATCGCTAAAACTCTGCAGTATGTGTTAACAGACATAAATCGAAATCGAACCATGTAAAAGCTGCATTTGTAGCATGATGAAATCGTAATAAAAGAAAAGGAACTTGGGCTCATTTTCACCACTTTTCAGCATAATTTCATTCTACATGCAAAAAATACGTAAAATTACTATCGGCATGAAACCAACATTCCTGACCTAACAACGATGTGTGACCTTCGTACGTTTAATTCCTCTATTTCGCACCAGTTTTTAAAAAATAAATTCGTTCTACATGCACAAAACACGTGCATATTCGAATTATGACGTCACTGATACTGCATAAAGTCACTAATTTCTCGGGTGTAACACATCTCTGCAATGTAAAAACTACGACAACGAGCAAATGAACTAGTTGATCAGGTTTCTTCTGAACGGGTCGCAAACGAAGGACTCAAATTCACAGAACGGGTTCACGGAGGGCAAGAAGTAGTGAGTCCCTTTGTTTTTACTCGGCATCCGCACCCGTTCAGTGTGACGTCAATCACAGCCAGTTCCGTGAAATTCTGCTCTTCAAGCTTTATTGCAGATCCAAAACCAATGAACTGTCCGAACACCAACCTGCTCCACCTCATGTATCAAAAGAGAACGGGTTCCGAACGGGTGTGTTCTTGAAGAAAGAAAATTTCCTCACCACACACAAAGCTAAAGCAACATTTTTTCCGCAAGAAATTCTGAGGATGGCTGGTGCGTAGGTTTCGTGTTGAGTAGCTTGTTCTCTAAGGAAAAATCTCACTAACTAACTCTCTAGCCTTCTTAAACCAGAAGGTTCATGGCTGCAGCAACACAGGCCTTCCATCTTTCCCTATCTTGAGCAAGTTCTATATACTCTTTTCCATCCCTACAGATTTCCCTTAGGTCCATCTCAACGTTGTCCCTCCATCTTCGTCTTGGCCTTCCTACAGGTCTCTTGCCATCAGGTTTCCCAACAAGAATCCTGTAAACTCCTCTTTCCTCTCCCATTCGTGCCACATGGCCTGCCCACCTAAGTCTTCTTGATTTAATTGTTCTAATAATATCTGGACATGAATACAAATTATGTAGTTCTAAATTATGTAACCTTCTCCACTCACCTGTCTCCTCATCCCTTTTAGGTCCAAAGATTTTCCTAAGGAACTTATTTTCAAATACTCTCAATTTATGTTCCTCTTTCAATGTAAGGGACCAAGTTTCACATCCATATAATACTACAGGCAAAATTACTGTTTTGTATATTTTAACTTTTAGTTTCTTAGATATTAAACGAGAAGATAAAAGTTTATGAAGAGAGAAGTAACATGCATTTCCTGAATTAAGCCTACTTTTTATTTCCTCTTTAATACAATTTTCATTTGTTAATATTACTCCTAAGAATTTGAATTTGGAAACTGGTTCAAACGAGTTGTTATCAATAATTAGATTTTGATTATTACCTAACACTTGGTTTCGACCTGTAAGCATATATTTAGTTTTCTCTTTGTTAACTTCCAAACCTATCTCTTTAGCAGTTTTGAAAAATATTTTAGCATTATTCTTAATTGTATTCACATCATCCCCCAGTAAGTCTACATCATCTGCATATGCTAACAACTGAGTCACACCATTTAATTTTAGTCCTTCTTTAGTTTCTTTTACCTTCCTAACAGCATATTCTAAGGCAAAATTAAAGAGCAATGGAGATAATGCATCTCCTTGTTGTAACCCATCATGAATTGTAAATTTGTCAGACATATTAATACCCACACGAATTTTACTTTCTGTTTCACTGGTGCATATTTTTATCATACTAACAAGCTTCTTAGGTATTCCAAACTCTACTAATATATTATATAATTTATCTCTTTTGACCGAATCATATGCTTTTTTGAAATCAATGAAAAATCTCACGCCTCTCCAAATTCCGGTCTTGAACAGGTTCACAAGAACGAGTCGCAAAATGAACGGATCCAAGAACCTAGATCCGAGAGTGAATAAATATAGAATTAAAATGCGAAGGAACCATAATTTTGTACAAAAAAGACTAGAAGTCATAATGACGAGAGGAACAAGTTTCTGAACTGAATCTTTTGGGGGGGGGGGGACTGGAATCACAAGAACCGAATTCGGAAGTGAAAATGAACCGTTTGTTCATTTTGTAACTGTTTGTTCTCCTGCAACTCCAAAATGCGCGTAAATTCCAGAAAATATGCAAAATTCCCTGACTTTTCCCTGACCAACCAAATTCCCTGACTTTTCCCTGTTTTCCAGTCGCGTAGCAACCCTGAAACTATGATTAATAAAATTCCCAAAATTCAGCTACAAAGACAATAAAAAATATTTTAAGTTACAATTATATAGTACATCCAGAATGTTATATTTGCACTACAAGAAAAAAGTTACTGAAATTATTATAGATTCATTAACACACAAACATTTCCATAGTAAATTCATATATAGAGTATCAGTATCGTTCGCTGCGGGACGGCGTAGGTTCGAATCCGGCTCTGGTCGGAATTTATTCGGCCTACGTATAGGGCTGGTGGTAACCCACCATCGTCAGGAAATTGGGGAGTTTCGAATGAGTAAGCGTAACCCGGTCCCGGAAACCTACTGTAACGGCTGGGGATACGTCGGGCTGACCCCCCGACTATTCCAATACTGGTTGCAGATCTCCACACTTATAAACCTGCCGCAAAATTAGTTTGGTATTGACACTTGTGAACCACGTGTTGAAATCGGGTCTACGTCACCGCGGGAGGTTGGGTTGCTGGCATGCGAGCCAATCAAAATCTTCCCAGTGCTTCACCCAGGCCCTGGTTACCTAGCAACAGAAAACGTTTTTCTCGGTGTTGCCGCTTATCGGACGATTCTTCCTGCGATCAGATTTCATGTTGTTGGGAGAGGACGTGTTGTTTGTTTGTTGCGTTGCGTTACTGTGATATTTTAACCAGTCCGTTTGTTTAGTGTTTATTGAATTTAGAGTATTCTTTGTTGTATATAGCGTGTTGTTTTAGTGTGTTATTTTTTGTACATAATTTTGTGTGTTCTGCTTGAGTGTGTCGTGTGCTTGTGTGAAGAATGTCAAGCACAGGAGGCAATACTCGAGATGACAATGTACCAAAGAGGCCATGCACTAAAAGAAAAAGGAATTCTTATCAAAGGACAAACGCGGGAGATGGTTTGTTCTGAGCGCAAATAATTTGAGCAAGAGAAAAACAATGGGGGGTCGAATCATTTCTGTAAACAAAGTTCTGGACAGGACTGCTGCTGCTTTCGGCGTGTCTAAGAACACTATTGTTACCATAGGGAAAGAAAAATATAATGTGGTAGAAATAAATAAATAAATAAATGCGAGGCTTCGAAATTGGAAACCCCAGGAAAGAAGAGGAATATCAGTAAACGCGTGACAAATTTAGATACTTTTCAGCAAGATGCTATTCTCCCCATATTTACTCTTATTATAGGAGGAAAGATCATCCCACTGTTGGGAAACTGCGCGTTTCGTTGAAAGATTCGGCATTTTTTCAAGATGGGGAAACATCTTTAAGGACAGTCATAAAATCTCTGGGATTCTCATACCAAAAAAAAAATAATAGACCCAAAATAAAGTATGGAGGCATATGGAGATGTGGAGGTAGAGCTCCACACATTCTCGACCTCGACCTAGGCCATATTATGGATGTGATGCGGTGATGTGGTTCACCAACCGCCTTTACCACAGGTTTGCCCCAGGTACTCACTTGGGCTGAGTCGACCCCGGAGCCGCTCGGGATATTTGAAAAAGTTCCACAAACCACCGCGTGTCTCACGCGTGAAAGTCAGACTCCCCACCAACTGGACTTTGTGCACTTCAGTTGCGGTATAATTGAAAGACGGGCAGACTTTAACGGCGACTTCGGAAAGAAATGATTATTGAAAGTGTATATACAGAATGGATTGAAAAGGTAATCTGTAAACAATGCTCGTTTCATTAATTCGTTCATGTTGTAAGGGAGATGGAAATGAATAGAAAAAACAATAACACATTCATCATTGTTGTCATCATTGTTATTTTATTTTCCTCGAAAAACAATAACACATTTCATCATTGTTGTTCCTTTTCATAACACGTTTTCCTCGACACAGCGTCAGACGGCTGCAGTGCGTACTGTACCGCATGATATGGCAACACCGTGACGCGTGTTCCTTCAGCTCTCAATACCAAACTAATTTTGCGGCAGGCAGGGGCGGCGCCAGAAATTTTCGACCGGGTGGGCAGAAGCTCCTTATTGATATATTAGGTTGGGCAGTATAAATGTAAGACCATGTATGCGTACGTAAGATGTATGTATCCCCCTCTCTCTTACACTCCCGATTTTCCTCTTACTTCTTTTCCCTTCCCTTTTCTTGTTTTCTTTCTTATTCTTTTCTAATCTATTGTCGCATCTTGTTCCATTTCCTTTCGCTTTGTCTCTGATGGACACAATTATTTCAAGGAAGTGTTTACACATGCGCAGCCATACCCCAGCCATACATTCTAATCACATTCTTTCATGCATGTTAATACAGTGAAATAAATGTGAATTAGGTTTAAGCTTGTGTTGCAAATATAGGGCACATACTTGATTTGATGTATTCGGCGACAATGATAGATAGTGCGATGGTAGACAATCGTGAAGTTTCTCGTAATTTAAATGCATGTTCCTCAGCATAGTATTTTCATCGTATGAGTTTTTGACTGAAAGAGTTTTCTTACTCCTTGGCAGGGGCGGCGCCAGAAATTTTCGACCGGGTGGGCAGAAGCTCCTTATTGATAGATTAGGGTGGGCAGTATAAATGTAAGACCATATATATTTTATATGGTGTATGTAAGACGTATGTATCCCCCTCTCTCTTACACTCCCGATTTTCTTCTTACTTCTTTTCCCTTCCCTTTTCTTGTTTTCTTTTTATTCTTTTCTAATCTATTCTCGCATCTTGTTCCATTTCCTTTCGCTTTGTCTCTGATGGACACAATTATTTCAAGGAAGTGTTTACCCATGCGCAGGCATACATTCTAATCACATTCTTTCATGCATGTTAATACAGTGAAATAAATGTGAATTAGGTTTAAGCTTGTGTTGCAAATACAAGGCACATACTTGACAATGATAGAAAGTGCGACGGTAGATAATCGTGAAGTTTCTCGTAATTTAAATGCATGTTCGTGAGCATAGTATTTTCATCGTATGAGTTTTTAACTGAAAGAGTTTTTTTTACTCCTTAGGGGTCACTTTTCTTAGCTTACAAGGTTTGTACAACTGAGAAATCTATCTCAATGTTTGTAGTAGCGGCGATTGGGTGCCAACATTTGAGGGGCAAAGACAATATACTTTTTCTTGGTAGAAAAGGCTTAGCATAAAGAGGCCATCGTGCGGGGGCAAAAAGTGGCAAAATTTGGCGATGGAACTGCATCCCCCACTTCCCGGTCCTCCTAATCGCCGCCACTGAATGTTTGGATTAAAATGAACGTCTTATTAGGAATGATTTAAAACACACAGGGAAATCAAATTCTTTGTTCATTGTCCGTGAAGTATTCTTAGGCTAACGAAAGGCTAACCCCGTTTTTCTCACTTGGGCTTTCTGATTTGTACACGGTCCCGTGCTCCGATGTTTTTGCGTTCAAACAAAAGTTATCCGAAGTAGATTGCTCAAATAGTCTCCGAGATATACTAATTTATTCTCTAATATGACATATTGCGTCATATTTCAGCCTGTATGAGGACTAGAGACTTGAAAGAAGTTAAGTTCCCTTTGTTGCAAAAAATCTATTCTTTGAAAACAATGCAAAAGTTTGCGCCATTTTCCAAAATAACGGAAGAAGAGGGGGCGAACGTCAGATTTTTTCATTGACATTTGGGGACTTGGCCCCTCCCAACCCCGTTTTTCTCAATTGGGCTTTCTGAATTGTACACGGTCGCGTGCTCCGATGTTTTTGTTTTCAAACAAAAGTTATCCGAAGTAGATTGCTCAAATAGTCTCAGAGATATAACGTTTTTCTGAAATAAGTGTAAAAATTTAAAAATCGCGCGCAAAGGCCGCGGCGAGAGAGGGGTTACTTTCGAAAGGTTTAAAGGTTAAATATAACAAATCAACCACAACTTACTCTTCCAAAAATGGAGTTGCATTATTTCATACCTCTTAGAAAGTTGAGATGGTAGTTTCAATTGCACAGTGTTTCATTAGTAGATCAAGGCAGCTAATTCCGTGAACAATGATGTTCTTTTCCGAAAGTCTCAAATATTTGTCTGAGGCAATAGCCCTCCTAAAATGGACGCATCTTCTGTAGTGATAAAATGCCACGTTTGGTGCGAGTTCATTCTGTATATTTTTCCACAAAGGCATAACGCTGTCGCATTATAATGAAGAGGTCCCGTGTGCAACTCCCTCCTCCTCTGGTGGAAGCACAATGCACACTGGTTCCACGTTAAACTGTAGGTTTAGTCCCGATTAGCCTATATGAGTATAAAAGTGGATTTAAAAACAAACTAATAAAATCGTCTTCTGGATACTTCGTGACATAACTTTTTTTTCTCTACTTCAGCTTCATCTACAGATTCTGTTGACATTTTCGGCTGATTCATGTGGCAAAACTTATGTGTGGAAAGAGGATTTCTAAATAGGATAAGCCACTCATTAGCAATTGAATAATTATGTAGCTTTTTCCATACAAAACTGGTTTATTAAAATTTATTAACTGCAGTATTGTAGTAATTTTTGTGATTCCTTCTTATTAGTAGAATGAATATAAAGTTAATATTTCGCATACCATATTGATATTTGAAGATAACAAGTATATAAAAATTGTAATGAAATAAAAAAGGGACACTTCTGGAATTTTAATGCCGTGCTACATACAAACTATATTATACTCTCTAGCATTCTTAAACCCGAAGGTTTATGGCTTCAGCAACAGAAGCCTTCCATCTGTCCCTATTCGGGGCAAGATCAATCCAATCTTTTCGATCCTTGCCGATTTATTTTAGGTCCATCTCAACGTTACCCCTCCATCCTCGTCTTGGCCTTCCTACTGCTCTCTTACCATCAGGTTTCCCAACAAGAATCCTGTAAACTATTTTTTTCCTCTGCATTTGTGTCACATGGCCTGCCCATCTAAGTCTTCTTGATTAAATTATTCTAATAATAATAATTAAAAAGTCAAAATAATGTATTGTGTTGCCGGAGGAAGTAAGGCTAAGATGATGATTTTATTTGTTTATTTGGAGATTATTTTAACCATACCCAGGGCGGGATTTATATACGTATGTGGAGGCTCGGAGCTACAGTCCTCAAGTTCGACCTAAATTCTGATATAATCTTGATCATACCCTGCATAATTTTGAGCCTCCTAAGCCTACTAGCTGCTTTTAATCATGGAAGTATTCATTTTATCACAATTTTTGTTACAATAGCTCTAGTATTTACTTTCACTTTCTAATGACAAAATTGGCTTTTTATGGGTTGATAATATGTGAATATTTCTAGCATAGATAATATTCACAAGTAAAATATACATGTTATGAACACCAGAATACACTTATTTATCGAATTATTCATATATCTCCAAGTATATGTATTTATTGAATTTCATTGGGTGGGCAATCGGGTGGGCACAGGAATTTTTGGGTGGGCGCTTGCCCACCCGTGCCCACCCCTGGCGCCGTCCCTGCTCCTTGGGGGTCACTTTTCTTAGCTTACAAGGTTTGTACAACTGACAAATCTATCTGAATGTTTGTAGTAGCAGCGATTGGGTTCCAACATTTGAGGGGCAAGGACAAGATACTTTTTCTTGGTAGGAAAGGCTTAGCATAAAGAGACCATAGTGCGGGGGCAAAAAGTGGCAAAATGTGGCGGCGGAACTGCATCCCCCTCTTCTCGCTCCTCCTAATCGCCGCCACTGAATGTTTGGATTAAAATGAACGTCTTATTAGGAATGATTTAAAACATACACGGAAATCAAATTCTTTGTTCGTTGTCCATGAAGTATTCCTAGGCTAATGAAAGGCTATTTTGACAGAATATCACTCACAAACAAGTAAGATCAAAAAATCTGTTCAGAATTGAAGAGATTATTAGCTAAGTTGCTATTCGTTTTCTGAACTCTCATGTTACTAATGCGGGAGAAGCAATACACGTATGGTTACATGAACATATTTTTTGAGGTGACAAAATGATTTAGGACACAAGGAATTCATCGAAGTTGATCACCGTGCCAGTAATAATTCATATATTTTTCATAATGACTTGGGTTGCATGGCCTGACCATTTCGAACACACTAGAATGTCAACCTCTATCCTGTGCAGCACACCCTGGAAACTTTATTCTTTCAGGGCAACGAGTCCCTGGTGCTTGGAACCACTGTCAAAGTAATAATTTATTAGGGTTTGTATTTTGAGTGTCAGCTTGTGTTTGTTTTCGCCCCTTCCTAACTTTAATGTAATCACCATTGAACCTTATCGTCATCATTATCAAAATTAGCAGAAAAATGACTTTAACCTTTAAACAGCCAATGGGTCATATATGACCCATGGTGCCGATTACAACATTCACGTGCTTTTAGGACCTTCATACTTGTATGTGAGGTTGTAAACGCTGACAGATGTTGAGATAAGACTTTGAAATGTCATCTGGAAGAACCCCCTCCCCCTTTCTCTAATATGCAAATTAGCTATTTTTAGCCAAAATGCAAATTGTACATATTGCGTCATATTTCAGCTTGTATGAGAACTAGAACTTGAAACAAGTTTCACTTTGTTGCAAAAGGTCTACTCTTTGAAAACAATGCAAAAGTTTGCGCCCTTTTTTCAAAATAACGGGAGAAGAGGAGGCGAACGCCAGATTTGTTTTTCATTGAAATTTGGGGACTTGGCACCTCCCAACCGCGTTTTTCTCACTTGGGTTTTCTAAATTGTACACGGTCGCGTGCTCCGATGTTTTTGTTTTCAAACAAAATTTATCCGAAGTAGATTGCTCAAATAGTCTCAGAGATATAACGTTTTTCTGAAATAAGTGCAAAAATTTAAAAATTGCGCGCAAAGACCGCCGCGAGAGAGGGGTTACTTTCGAAAACCGGCTCGGCTGTTTAAAGGTTAAATATAACAAATCAACCACAACTTACTCTTCCAAAAATGGAGTTACATTAGTTCATACCTCTTAGAAAGTTGAGATGGTAGTTTCAATTGCACAGCGTTTCATTAATGGATCAAGTCAAGGCAGCTAATTCCGTGAACAATGATGTTGTTTTCCGAAAGTCTCAAATGTTCGTCTCAGGCAATAACCCTCCTAAAATGGACGCATCTTCTGTGGTGATAAAATGCCACGTTTGGTGCGAGTTTTTTCTGTATATTTTTCCCCAAAGGCATAACGCTGTCGCATTATAATGAAGACGTCCTGTGTTCGACTCCCCCCTCCTCTGGTGGAAGCACAATGCACACTGGTTCCACGTTAAACTGTAGGTTTAGTCCCGATTAGCCTATCTGAGCATAAAAGTGGGCTTAAAAACAAACTAACAAAATCGTCTTCTGGATACTTCGTGACATAACTTTTTTCTTTACTTCAGCTGCATGTACAGATTATGTTGACATTTTCGGCAGATTCATGTGGCAAAATTTATGTATGGAACGAGGATTTCTAAATAGGATAAGCCACTCATTAGCAATTGAATAATTCTGTAGCTTTTTCCATACATAACTGGTTTATTAAAATTTATTCACTGCAGTATTGTAGTGACTATTGTGATTCCTTCTTATTAGTAAAATGAATATAAAGTTGATATTTCGCATACCATATTGATATTTGAAGATAACAAGTATATAAAAATTGTAATGAAATAAAAAAAGGGACACTTCTGGAATTTTAATACAGAGCTAATTAAAAGTATATTATAATCTCTAGCATAATTAAACCCGAAGGTTTATGGCTTCAGCAACAGAAGCCTTTCATCTGTCCCTATTCGGGGCAAGATCAATCCAATCATTTCGATCCTTGCCGATTTCTTTTAGGTCCATCTCAACGTTATCCCTCCATCCTCGTCTTGGCTTTCCTACTGGTCTCTTGCCATCAGGTTTCCCAACAAGAATCCTGTAAACTATTTTTTTTTCTGCCATTCGTGTCACATGGCCTGCCCATCTAAGTATTCTTGATTAAATTATTCTAATAATAATAATTAAAAATATCAAAATAATGTATTGTGTTGCCGGAGGAAGTAACGGTAAGATGATGTTTTTATTTGTTTATTTAGAGATAATTTTAACCATACCCAGACCGGAATTTATATACGTAATGTGGAGGCTCGGAGCTGCAGTCCACAAGTTCATTTTGTTTCAATAGCTCTAGTATTTACTTTCACTTTCTAATAACAAAATTGGCTTTTTATGGGTTGATAATATGTGAATATTTCTAGCATAGATAATATTCACAAGTAAAATATATATGTTATGAACACCAGGATACACTTATTTATCGAATTATTCATATATCTCCAAGTATATGTACTTATTGAATTTGATTGGGTGGGCAATCGGGTGGGCACAGGAATTTTTGGGTGGGCGCTTGCCCACCCGTGCCCACCCCTGGCGCCGTCCCTGGCGGCAGGTATAGAGGTGACGAAGGAAAGCGTGGGAGGGAGACCGGCAGTCGGTAGGTATGCCTAGGCCCTTCAGGGCTGTTGCGCAAAGGATTATTATCAGAAACAGACAAATATATATGTACATATAATGTTATTTGCTTGAATCAAAGTGTTCAAATATTTTACATGGCCGCTTACCAGAAAAAGCCTTTATATGAAAAAGCTGTGTGTGTCGTGCCAAAAAACCATACAATCAATTTTAAGCGAGTTTTTAAAAACAATACATGAAAAATTGATTTAAATAAAAAAAATTAAGAAATGATTTTTTAAAAATAAAAATCATTATTTTTATCAACCCTGCAAGGCCTATAAAAAGACATGTGCCTCAGGCGAGGTTACTTCCAACATCCGCTCTAGGCAATCCTATTTCATATACTCAATCCCGGGAATCTATGGAGCAAGGCCGTCCAAGAAGTGGGCGGAGCGAAGCAGTACACGCTGCTGCAAAGGCTGGTCGCGGCAGTCGCTCTTTCCCCTCCACGCAATCCCGTTCCCTCTTACGTATTCATTGGTGGAGGGAGCCCTCTCGAATCACTACTTAAGCACATACGCATGCTTTCGTTCGCTCGCTCCAGATTTCCGGGACAGAGTATAGTCAGGCCTAATATTTTTCAGTCACCTCTTGAATTTCTCGTTATTTCAAAACTCTCCTGCACATACTGTCGAATTACTTTCCGAACATCTCCAGCGGACTACGCGAGTCTGTCTAGCGAACCTAGTGGGCGTGTCGAGCCTGAGCAGGTGGCTTAGCGATAGGTTCTGGGTTGAGATGTCGTCAGCGGCTCGCTTCGTTGATTGGCTGCTTCAAGAGTTGTGACTCGTTCCGTAGCTTCAAATGCATAACATCCAAAGATGAAGATGTTATGGAAATAATCTCTCTCTACCAGGGATAGAAAAATACAGGACGGCCAGTCACCTGAAAATTTTCACCTGGCGGCTGAAATTTTACATTCAGTTCTTTATATATATATATATATATATATACAGGGTGTCCACAAATTATCTTTAGAACTTCAAATCTAAATAACGGAACGAGGTATCTCAGTTCTGTTGCCTACATGTAAAAGAGAAACTCTCAAAGTTTTGTTTCCTGTTTTTTCAGGTACATTGAGTAAGTGGGGAAGATGTGACGTCACATTTCCACAAAATGACTACTCCACAGGAGAAGGTACAGTGTGTTTCCTTTTCTCGTAAATTATTGAATAGGCATAACTGTCGAATTTGGGGGTCTAAAAAGCCTTACGAGGTTCGAGAAATCGACCTTAGATGAACATTTTCCTGGTCGATGGATTGGGAGGAATGGCCCAGTTACTTGGCCACCAAGATCACTCGACATAACCCCTTTCGATTTCTTTTTTGGGGTTATGTTAAGGATATTGTGTACCGAACGCCAGTTCCCAATATTCAAGCCCTACGGCAAAGGATCACTGCAGCCATCGCAACACTTACTGGGGAGGTACTAGAGCGGAAATGGCAGGAAATCGAGTATCGTCTTGATATCCTACGGGCAACAGGGCACACATAGAGATGCATTGAGGTGGTAAAAAAAAAACTTTGTGAGTTTCTCTTTTAAATGAAGGAAACAGAACTGAGATACCTCGTTCCATTATTTAGATTTGAAGTTGTAAAGATAATTTGTGGACACCCTGTATTAAGATGGTCTATATCACTCAGTGGTTGCAGCTAAAGAACGGACTTTGGAAATTATATTTTTGTCCTTTCTGTAGAAACCCATGGAGGGTCACATGAACCGCTGAACCAATCGGCTTTGTCCAGTTGCCGTGGTGAGGGGGAATTCTCGTGGTATTCTGCGTTGGCAAATTTTTCGTTTTGGGTCGTTTTCGAAACAGGTGGCACCCACAACAAGGCAAGCACGGCGAAGCCTAATGGTTGTCTCAGATTCCCTGCCTCTCCCTGATATGCGAGCGAAGGGAGGTTGTTGACACGACTGGACAAAAGTCAGGCGTGTATAGTCCGCGCGTTTATTATGTCCCCATCGGCAACCCTTTTATAAAACTTAACACTGACAACAATAGCAAACAATAGCCAAGCCGCTCCCGATAAGCGCGTGCACTCAGACGTTGTTGCCACATTTTCTTTACTTGCATTTCTTGTAGTTGCAAGGCGCCTCTCATTATTTTTGATCCATAACCACGTGCGGGGTTGATTCTTTTTAACTAGTTGTGTTGTGTTATGGTGCTGTTTTGTTGCTTTGTTATAGTGTTGTGCTTTTAGTTTTTTCCTTAGACTTTGCATAATGCAAGTTATCACTCACGGCTGCTAGTGAAAATCCTAAGTATGAAGACAAAACTGCAGAGTATTATTTCCTTCATGGAGAGCACAGGTGCCCACCCCCCTCAAAGCCAATGGCGCATTCCCCCAAAAATCATGTCATTCGTCCCCCCCCAGATTATATCATGTGCCCCCCCAAAAAACATCATTCGCGCCCTCAAACCATATCGTAATTCCCACAAAGTATTTAATTACGACAGTGTGTCTACCGAAAGTAACTTTTTCTTAGCTTTACAGAACACTATTCTTGATCTGCCCTTATTTCCTAAACAGGGGTGCCCATCACTCAAGACCACCCCTAAAATCGTTCATAAACCCCATAGTTTGGATGAATGTGTAATAGATGATGTCTATTTCAATGATATACCATGTTACATTGTCCATATTTTTTGATTGTTCGATTTTCGAAAAAACTTAAAAGCTAGCACATTGATTGGTTAAATGTAGTAAATTAAAATATGTAAATATGCATATAAATAGTATTTTTGAGTGGTTTTATAAAACTCAATTTGAGTATTTAACACGTTTAATTCAGAATCCCCCCAGAACACCGGTGTCAATTAAGGCCTAATATGTAAGAGTTGGATATTTCTCCCCCCCCCTTTCGATAATACCCTTAAACACTTCCTTTTTAATCTTTATGTTTATTTATTTTCTCTTTCCATATTCTTTAATCTTGTTTCTCTTTCTTTTTCTTTTTTCCTTACAATTTTCTTCTGCTTTTCCTCTTTATCTCTTCAATTTGGCAACATCGCTTTCCTACTCCAGTTTGTTGCTTCTACTTCAAAAGAAAACCGCCAGCTTGGGTGTTTCTTTTAACAAAGAGTACCGCTCCCTTTGTTAACCGCTGGGGATATAATGAACGCGCTGACTTTAGCAACAGGTAGCAACACCGGTTTCCCCACCTTGAACAGGAGGCGGAAAGCCTGGGTTTCCTCAACCTTCAATTTTATTTCCCTCCCCATGAACTTTAAGCGAATCAATCTTTAGAAGAGGGGGGTGGCTCTCTCTCTCTATCGGAGAGAGAGAGAAGTAAGGAAAGGAAAGTAAGAGAAAGAAAAAAGTCCTCCCTCTCTCCTTCTTTCTTCTTCTCTCTCTCTTCTTTCCTTCCTAAAGGACAGAAAGCAAGAACGCCTCTCTCTCTGTCTGTCTGGGTGTGACAAAAGAGAGAGAGGGAGAGAGAGTCGGGAGGGCTTCTTCTTCTTCTTTCCTGGAAAGAAAGAGGGGTCACTGGAGGGAGGGGTTTTCCTCTTTCTCTCAAGAAAGAAGAAGAAAGAAGAGAGAGAGCAAAGAGAAAGGAGTCGAGAGAGAGAGAGACTTTTCTCTTTCTTCCTCCATTTTCTTTCTTTCTAAGAAAGGAAGAGAGAGGGAGATTCCTTCCTCTTTTCTTTCAACAGAGAGAGAGAGAGAGAGAGAAATATACTTCCACCATGCTGGAAAAACATCCAGAAATAGCTATATATTCTAGAACCGAGGGAGATCCATCGTTACCTTCCTTGAATATCTTCTGGGAAAAAAAGCTTAAGATGTGGGAATTAGTGAAAAGGGTCACTGGCATGAGGGAAATTAGGAACAATTGCCAGACACTGCTGCCAACCAGCGGACAAGCTGAACCCACCAATTTCTCCCCCTAAATTAATGTTAACTCAAGTTTTGGGATGCCGCCAAAAAATATTGCCCTTCTTGCAAGCATCCTTGGGAAAGTAAGATCAGTTAAGGTTTTTTTGGTGGCACCCTTAATGACTCGAGGCGCGTTTATCATTCTCTTCCTAAGAAATGGCTTCCCAAGGCAATTTTTCTATTGAACAGGAATTAACAGACACAAAGGAAAAGTTACAAGACAAGCCATAGAAGTTAAGCCCGAATCACACTGAACTGGATTTGCTGGACTGGCTACCCATTTGCATGCTTTCGCCTCACACGATAATTGTTAGCGTACTTGTCGATAAACTTTTGTTCCCATAAGACATTGCGCAGAGCAGACAATTTTTAAGATGGAGGAGCAATTTGAAGAATATTGTAGGAGAATTACTCCTGTATTAAAAACTTTAAAAAAGAGAAGTATGGACTATCCCAAGTAACCAAAAGTGGTTGACCGAACGTTGGGCCAACCGTACTGAAAATGGTTGGCCAACGGTTGGCCCAACGCAATAACATACCGTTGGCCAAAGGTAATTTTGGCTATTTAACGAACTCTTCTACTCGATTATCTGCCACTTTGGGCCAATCGCAAAGGTGAGGACAAGTGATGGTATGATGAAATTGATGAAGAAACACTCAAATACACCTGCCCAGGCCGGGATTTGAATCCAAGACCCAATATTTGATATTTATAGCTTGATTATTCGTTTATTTCTTGTTTTTAAGCCCACTTTATGCACAGATAGGCTAATCGGACTGGATCTACAGTTTAAACTAAGATCAAAACTACTATCCCATGTGCCTCCAATGGTTATCAAACCTGGGAACCCTTGATTACAAGGTGACGACATTACCACTACAGCTTGATTATTTGTGCAAAGCATTTTCATATGAATGTTGTTACCTATGTAATATGTAACCCTACTACAAGTAAAAGATAATAATAATATACAGGGTGTACGAAAAGTCCCATTACCCTCTCTTTGAATTGAAGACAAACCTGCAAAATGTTATTTTAACAGCATGCGTATGATGAGAGGATGGTATACCATTAAATCAGACCAATGGCCACCATTACACTGTGTGCGCCATTTTCATGGCACAGTATTATTCGCCCCCATGTGCGATGTGAAATCCTCCGTAACTTGGCTGGCGTAAAAGAAGCAAACGCACTGCGAACAGCTTCTTGAAGTTCCTCAGTTGTCTGATAACGACTATGGGCGACTTTCTGTTTGATGTGCCCCATAGCGTATTATCACAAGATGTCAGATTTGGACTTCGGGGTGGCCATTTTAAAGGTGCTGGTGAATTTGGCGATCCTCGTCCAATCCGTTTGTCTCTGAACACATCATTGAGGAATTATCTTAAATTGGCCACCTCGAAATCCAGATCTGCCATCTTATGTTACGGAGGATTTCACATCACACCTGGAGGCAAATAATACTGTGCCATGAAAATGGCGGTGATTTAATGGTGTACCATCCTCTCATCATACGCACGCTGTTCAAATAACATTTTGCAGGTTTGTCTACAATTCAAAGGGGGGGGGGGTAATGGGACTTTTGGTACACCCTGTATATGCACAGAAGTGAAATTTTAAGTCTCTGTAAATAACATATTTACTTCTTAGTTACCATTTCTCAGAAATCAAGTAGTTTTAATAGCTATCATATCTACTTTCCTCATAGCTTTAGAAGAACAGCTACAGCACTTCGCTATTCCGAAACATTGAGTTAACCAGATTCTTTTTCTGTTTCTGTTCATACCAAAGTTCAACATCATGTTCTACAAATATAAGAATAATTTTATTGCATTCAGGGATAGAAAGACAAGACAGTTTAATCTAGTGTTGTTCCCTTGGTGGGCATACATCTCTCACCAGAATAAATTAAAGCAGACTTCCATGAAAAATATTATTTTCCAGAACGAAAGAAACAACTTGTGCACAAATGGATTTCTATTACAGCAGCACGAAAAAAAAGGGGATTTCATTATTATTATTCAATTTTTCATCAACAGGGAAAATACTTATCAAAAGTAACAGTGGCAAGGCAAAATATAAAAAATGGTATGAATAAAGGCGCAGTTTTTCACCAACATAATAACCCATGGCTCGACAGGCACCTTTATTCAATATTTGCCAAACTCAAATATTTATACTTGCATATAGCGAGCGGGTCAAGGCGTTCACTCGTCTTGAGATCGTTCGCTCCGGGACGGCGTAGGTTCTAATCCGGCTCTGGTCGGAATTTATTCGGCCTACGTATAGGGCCGGTGGCAACCCACCATCGTGAGGAAATTGGGGAGCTCCGAGTGAGTGACCGTAATCCGGTCACGGAGACCTACTATAACGGCTGGGGATACGTCGAGCTGACCCCCCCCGACTATTCCAATACTGGTTGCAGATCTCCACGCTTAGAAGTGACAGAGGAAAGCATGGGAGGGAGACCGGCAGTCGGTAGGTATGCCTAAGCCCTTCATGGGCTGTTGCGCAACGGATTATTATTATAGCTAAAAATAGTATATGAAAGATGGAAATTTAGCATTACAGCTAGGGAATGGAGTAATTGTATAGATATTTGGTCCAAAAAAAAGTTGTTTGTTCGAAGTTTGTGTTTTTCCAGGTGTGGAAACTTGTCCAAGGGTTGACATTACTGATTTAATTACAAAAAACGACTGACCAGCCTTGCAATAAATTAGCATTTCAAAAACAGAACTGGGATTCCATTTAAAAAAATGTATTACCTTGTCCTTAGATCTCCATCCAACCTTTGAACACTTATTTTTTTAAAAACAAAACCAATTCTCTTTGGATTAGAATATGCATTCATTATTCTACAAAAATATTCCACTTAAGTGTAAGAATTATGACAACAAAATATAATTACTGCAAAGTAAAACCTGTCTTTATTGTGTTCTGTTTTTGTGGGTAAATAAAGTTAAAGAAATTAATACCCTATCGTTTCTTAATAGTTTTCTTCACTGCCTCTGTGGGAATTTTTCTTATTCTGTTCATCCATTGTTCTCGCTATTCTTTCTAGTACATGTTTTGCCATGTTGACTCAAATAATGTTATTTATTACCTCAAATCACAAATTGAAGTCATGGATGATGACTTCAGGAAGGAGTCGAAAGTACAGGCCCAATTTTAATGTATCTTTCTTCATGCTGTTTGAACAAAGTAATGCTATTCTCCCCAGTAACCTTCTATTATATCGAAAATGCAGTAATTAAAAAAAAAATACAAATTTTGAATCTGAATTTACACTAATGACAAACAGCTATGTCCTGGCTTGGTATCGACTGATTGATTTGCTTTATTTTACATTGTTTCTTGTGCCACTTTTGCAAGGATGGGGATGAGTGATGATATGATGGAATTGATGAATGGACACTCGCAAACATCCATGCCCAGGACAGGACTCGAACCCAGGACCCCTGGGGCTTGGACTCGAACCTGGGATCCAAAATCAAAGGCACTTGGTTACTAATCTATCATCACAGATTTAAGTAGAAAAAAAAAAGAAAACTTGACAATTATTTTAAAAAAATGATCAATTACAAACCAAGATGGAAAACTGACATATCTTCCACCCCTTATTTCAGTTGTTTGAAGTTTTTTCATGCTAAACATTGTACACATGACAATAAAGGAAATGGAAGGAAAATAGGTGACTAAACACTATGGCAAGAAAACTTATCTGGCCTAACTTACTATAGATGCATGGAGAACCACTGCAAAATGCATACTAAACTCTGTCCCAGCTAACTGTGGAACAGGCAAACGCAAACAAGTCTTTGCGCAAATAGTGACGCGAGACAGCTCCACCAATGAACACATAAGAGGAACGGAATTGTGTGGAGTGGGGGAAGCAAATGCAGTTACCAGTCTTTCCAGCAGCGTGTACTGCTTCGATCTGGCCACTCGATTTCCTTCGCTTCTATGATGCTATGCACGGCCTTGCTCCACAGTTAGTTGGGACAGGGTATAGATGGCAACACTAGGCACAGAAAGCAAGCACTATCTCAAGCAAAAGTGTACAAATTGCCACTCGCTGCAAAATATATTTTCAGAACTATATGGAAAAATCATCACACACAGATATTGGTAAGTATCCAGTGCACATCATATGCAAGTGGATAGAGATGTCTACCAAACTTGTATAGTGTACATGGAAAATAAAATAAAACACTAGTGTTTTTCTTTCCACAAGTAAAGAAAAAGTCACAGCATTAAAAATATTCAAAAGCACTGGAGAAGGATACGTGGAACGAAAAAAAGATACAGAATGAATGGATATGCTACTTTGCTGCTACTGAATGGCAATTAGGTGGAAGTAATGAATAATGAAGGGACTACCAAAGAAACACCCGTGACAAGACCAGGAATAGAATCTATTCCACTCCCTATTGGTGAGATCATCAGTCATCAACCATTTAATGACAGTATGGGACACTTGTGGTAATAGTTCTCCAAATCTCCAAGAGAGTTCTAAACATTCTGTACTGTCACACTTTGTATCTTCCGGCTTCATCCTATAGAGTTCTCTAGTTGTATCTTTGAGGTATTTTTTGCAAAAGCCATTCAGCTACACGTATTGAAACTTTGTTACCGTTTTAATCTCTCGGAAACGTCTCAAATTGGTATATTTTCTTATTTTTCACATTGTTACTTACATATTCTGCATTGGTGAGGATTCCTGAGGGTGGGATTTGGCTTTTTTCACGCAAATAATCTCAATTTTCCACATATCGAGTAATTCTTGTTTGTTCGTTTTCGCTTGCGTTACACGCAATATGGCAGAGAAATCTTGACTAGCGTTGTCGATGATCAGTGGTTATGCAGTGTTGCAACCTTCTTCATCGAAAAATACCTACTTTCGTGTTACTGATTTTGTATTTTTTTCCAGGTTCGAAAACTTCACGACCCATGCACGGATAGCCCCACACACCATTTACGGATAGCACCATGACCCATGCACGTAACCTCACACACCATTCATAAATAGCCCCATGAACCATGGATGAGAAGGTTAGGTTAGGTTAGACTAGGCAAACATGGTTAAAATTGTTATTCAACATCAGAAAAATTCAAAATAATTCTGCAACGTTTACACAGTTACAAAACTGCGTGGTTAGAAACACTGCCCAGACATTACGTCATGAAACGAACACAACATTTGGTTCACGTAGTAGAAGGAGATAGACGGAACAGCTTTCGTGCATCGGAGAGACATTAATCTTGAAAAATACATGATTTACTGGCCAAATAAATTAAACGATGGGGAAAAACACTTCCACGACCTTTGAAAAGTCTATGGAAAGTCAGTTCGGTAAGTACTTCCTCCTCTAAATTTGAAGAAATAAGTTTCTCGGAGATGAAAATTTTACCGAAACTTTGACTGGGTCTAGGAGACCCACTCTATGAGGTCTTTTTTTATATTGTTGTCACTATATCTGACAGATAACTAAAATGAAGCAAATATGTGTTCTAGATTAAAATCAAGAATGTGAGTTTCATATATTACAAAAATATTCACTTTTTACACACATTTATAATGTATTATGTATGTATAAATATTCCTTGTGCAAAAGACATTATATGTACCCATCAGAAGATGATTTTCAAATTAATGAGTACCACACATATACTGTTATATTGTTTTGAAATATATGTTCCAATAGCATGAAATTTTTGGCCCAAGTTCCTTTTGTTTTATTGCGATTTTATTGATTTACTTCTGTTAACACATACTGTAGAGTTTTAGTGATTACTTAAAATTTTGTTCAATACATGCTTTCATAGTTAGGTTAGGCAGGCCAGGTTTGGTTTGGTTTTCTTAGCATTAAAATAAAGCTCTAAAATGCAATCTACTAAGGTTCTGATATACTTCTACATTAATTCCCACTAGTCTAGAATACTTAAAGTCGCTTGTCAATGGAAAATAAATTGTCCATGGGGAGCGCGCATGCTTGCATAAGGTAATTTTTAAGTTACTTTTTTTCAGCATAAATAACATTTTTCGAAATCTAAACAGTGCTTTTTACTTTAAGGAAGGTTAACAAATTCCGTGTGACAATGATTGCCAAAATTCTACGATACTTAGTTTTCCTCCTAGGAGAATTTGAAAAAAAAATCATAGAACAATCTAACCGTTATCAAATTTTTAGTTCCACTGAACTGAACATTTCACCCAATCTGTCCCATTACATTACTTTTCATCACCTGCTCATTCTAGGGTTAATTAATGGGCCTTGGCACAGAGAAAAGAAATAGATAAAAAATATATATGTTACAGAATGAAATATAGTTTACAGTGAAAGGACTGGTAAGATTTAATCATCATTACAATCAGGATGAACAATTAATGGGCAAAACAGATGACAAGGCAATTGCAAACATCCATGTAAGATCACATGAATAGCACATGTTTCATCAATACAGGTTTCTCCAACCAAATGGAGTGAAATATGACCTCCTTACAGGCTCACCAATTTATCTTATTATCACAAGAACAAAAATCAGATTCCACCTTGCTACTGCCTCAACCAGTATCGAACCTGCAGCAGTATTGTTAATAAAATATAAACCTATACATTTCATGCAGGGACAATAACCAACAGAGCAGCAACCACTGTAAACCTTACAATGCAAGGAGGGGGAGGGGGGGGCAAGATTTAAAGCGCAAATAATGTGCACTTGAAATTTTGTATAACTCCAGAAAATCAATGTATAATGTCATATGCAAAATGCTATTTAAAAATCAATGTATGGTAAGTTTGATTTCGTAAGCTTTAGCATTGGTAGACATGATATCTGGCATATTATTGCATCCTAAAATATCTGCCTGTAACTCTTATATCACGTATTAAATCTCCTTAGTAATAGCGTCCAGCTTATAATGGACTTTCAAACAAAATTACACCGGTACAACGAATTTCTTTTCGCATGACAATTTATCAATATAGTATAAATAAAATCTAACTTGGCAACAAAAGCACGTGAGCCTAAATTTCTCGTGAAAAGCGAAAATATAATAACGGGTTATTTAGTAGTTATTGCATAAAATAAACAAACCATCAATGCAACTTCTGCTCTCGAGATAACTATATTGCATCAAAGAAAACCGGAAAACACTACAAATTTATGTTCATATGTTTCAACGAATAATTCGCAATTGATAATATACGTCTCCTGTATTAAAACAATCACGTTGCAAGGAAGTGCAATGCTTCCCAACCTTTCAACAGCTGGAACGATGAAAGTACATTATTATGAAATTGCACGAACCAGTGAAAGTTCCTCTATTTATGCTTATCAAATAACAAATAGAACGCATTCTACATTTTTTACCAGAAATATAAATCAATCCATATAATTTGGAGATAATTACTTACCGTCTGGATGTCATGATTTCAGGTTAATTTTCACAAAAGTCATAGAAGTTGACAACGTCCCAAATTCTATTCTACCAACTTCTCTCTATGTCGATAGTCAGATGTTCCTGATGCGAATTCCGAAGAAGAATTTCTCATTCGCATCTCTCTGCCATCTAGTAGCGAAGGCTTGAACTTGATCTTCACAACGATAGCGAAGCTCGAAAGGATTGTTTACAAATACGAGAAGGGCCGACTGTATGATCTCTCTTAAGAGTTCACACTATTGCATAATTCAAGTTATTGTCACAAGTTAGCGTGATATAATTATGTTACAGTTGAGTTTGACAGGAAAAATGCCATTAGAATGTTTTAACACCTGTGATCCATTATAAGTTAGAATGTGATGGAATGTGGTCCGGTGACCAAGTGTACACCCCATAGTAATTATTTTTTTTTGTTTCTGGAGATACTGATGTTCCATCTAAATTACTGCCTGTCCAACTGCACGAACAATTTATTAAAAGGGACGAAAGAACATGACAAATGAGAGCCAAGGCAGAAGAAAGTTCCTTCTTTATATTTGGAATTTTCTCAACCGTTCGTTCGATATAACTCGTTTATAAAGATCAAAAAATTCTTAGCATTATTATACTTTTTTTATGGGAAAGCCCTTTTTTTATCATCATGATACACTCACGTTTTCTATGTGAATAAAAGGTAAGAATTTACAGTATAGAGAAAGTCTCCAATTTCGTTAATTTTAGGTATACTAACTAATTTTGGCCTCCTAATCACGAATCTGTTGTAAAAAACCGGGAGACTTTCTCTATATTGTAAATTCGGGGGTCACGTCCCGAAATTGTACATTTTGATGAAAAATTGTTCGTTAGCGCCAAAAACCATCCACGGGTAGCCCCACAAACCATTGACGTTAGCCCCAAAAACCATCCACGGGTAGCCCCACAAACCATCCACAGGTAGCCCCACAAACCATTGACGTTAGCCCCAAAAACCATCCACGGGTAGCCCCACGAACCATTCACACGAGGTTAGGTTAGGTTCCAATAGCACTCATTTCACCCCTAAATTCATCGAAAAAATAGGGATCGTACTAGAATTGAACATCATAAATCATTTTCTTGTAATACAACGGCGTGGTTGGACACAATGACAGGAGATTACATTTTTGTTCGTAAAACTACGCATATACACCTATATATAAAAAAAATTCAATCGGCTTTTTTTCAAATTTTCAGACGTGACTCCCGGTTTTTTTCAACAGATTCGTGATTAGGAGGTCAAAATTAGTTAGTATACCGAAAATTAACAAAATTGGAGACTTTCTCTATATTGTAAATTCGCTCCGAATAAAATACTGGGCATACCTATAAGATAAGCACACATTGAAAAGATTTTCTGATTACTTACTGTGTTTTTTGCACAGCCCAATATTTGCATTCTGCTTCTATGTGCTCACATGAATTGGTCATGCTGGTCAGGTTTGGTGATCTTAGCATTATAATTAAGTAAAACTTTCAAAGCGGGTTTCTTCAAATTTACAGGAGAAAGTACTTATGTAATTGAGTTTCTGTAGATTTGTGATAGGTCGTACAAGTGTTCTCTCTCATCGGTCAAGTTATTTCACCGTTAATTCATGTTTGTATGTGAGTGCTAATGGAACCTAACCTAACAGGCCTAACCTAACCTAACCTAACAGGCCTAACCTAACCTCGTAGGCATACCTCGTCCCCATAATGGTTCGTGGGGCTATCATGAATTTTTGGGGTTAATGTCAATGGTTTTAGGGTTACCCGTGGATGGTTTTTGGAGCTAACGTCAATGGTTTGTGGGGCTACCATCCACGGGTAACCCCACAAACCATTGACATTAGCCCCAAAAACCATTAACATTAGCCCCAAAAACCATTAACGTTAGCCCCTAAAATTCACAATAGCCGCACGAACCATCACGGGGACGAGGTATGCCTACGAGGTTAGGTTAGGTTCCATTAGCACTCATTTTCACAGAAAAATACCTACGGAAGGGGAAAAACAAGGAAGATTAATTACTCGATATCTCGAAAATGAAAATTATTTTCATTAAAAGAAAAGAAGCTAAATCCCTTGTTAAACAATCTTTCGCAATGCAGAATAGGTAAGTACGAATGTCAACAATTACAAAATAAACGAGTTACAGATGTTTCCCGGCTTTGAAAATTTTACCACACCTATAAAAGTTACAAATTAGTGTTTCTTGAAACTAAGTTCAAAAATTTTGGTAACACTTTACTATACCAGAGACAGATTTCTTCAAATTTACAGGAGAAAGTACTTTCGCAAATCATTTTCTGGAGCGTTGTTGATGTTCGGGAATGTAGTTTTGATCCATTTTAATGCGAATGCATGTGGTTTTCTACGAAAATCTATTTCCGACGTGCTATTGCTGCTGCCGCCATTTGCTTTCTGCACGAGAGCACAATACGCGCTATTGCTGCTGCTACAACATGACGTGTCGAGGATGTGTCGTGAAGTTGTTGCAGGGTGTGGAAGATGCCGTGGAATTTGTAATTCCGATGTTGTCCGTATATGCTAAATTGAACGAAAGGAGTGCTAATGGAACCTAACCTAACAGGCCTAACCTAACCTAGTAGGCATACCTCGTCCCCGTGATGGTTCGTGGGGCTATCGTATGTAAGAAATAGACATTATTTTCATTAGAAATCCATTATTTCACCTAAAGAAATGTTCTGCAACGCAGAATAGTACGTTAGCAATGTAAAAAATTGTGAAATAAATCATTAATAGGTGTCTCCGGTATAGTAAAGTAGTACCAAAATTTTGATTATTCTAAAAACATTCCTTATCCTCCTCTCCAATGTGCAAAATTAATTACACATTGGGTTAGAGTCCTTGTGGAAAAAATGAACCCAATTTCTACTTTTTTGCTGCATGGGAAGATTCACAGCTCCATGCTAACTTTTTTATTAGTTCTCTGAACTCGGATGCACAGTATCTATTGTAATTATTCCTTTCTAGTAATCAATATGCTATATTTGTTGTAGTTTTACTTTTGAATTAGCAATATGTAATAATAATAATGCAAATAATGCATGTAGGTGTGTTCCTTTCTACCAAGTAACCAGAACTGTTAGGCCAACTAGATTTTTTATGTGAGAAAGGTTGGGTTTACAGTTCCAACAGTTGCTCCCAACACTTGCCCAGCCATGGAAAAGTGAGTCAAAATCAGTTTTAAAAACTACTTTCTCCTGTTAAGATCACATTTAAGAGTATGCCATAAATTCTAGAGTGTAAAATAAATGACATGTAACATTGTTTCTTTCCAAACATTTCGATCACAACATACACTAAAATGTAATATTTGTTTAATGAAAGCAGAAGCTATTCGTAACTTCGAGTCACTCACCAGTCATTTTGTCAGCTGTCATTGATGAACAAAAATTAATATTTGGCTTCACTATAAATTATATCACAACACAAACACAGCTATACTTTAAAAAAAAATTCTATTGACTCTATGTTGGGACCACAGTCAAATGGTATCTTACATTTGGCCAACCACTTTTAGTATGCATGGCCTAACATTCAGCCAACCAATACAGGTTCCTTGGACTAATAGTATCCCCCACTAATTTTTTCTTCAATTGTCTAGTACAGTGGTTCCGAAAGTGTACTGTGGGGTGCTGTGATATCTTCCAATATTTTCACTGAAATGATATGATTGTTCCAAATATGTGCTTACTTAGTAGATATGATTGTTCCAAATATGCGCTTACTTAGTACACATAAAATGTTTTTAAAATTAATTTAAAATATATGTTTATTTTTAACTTAAGGCAAGCAACCTAACCACGCTAAATGAGCGTTGCAAGTGTTAGATAGTCCTACATTCTGAATTGAGCACCACGGAAGAATCTTGACCATATCAGAGGTGCAACAACGAATTTTTGTCTGGGGGTCAAGTACCAGGATAAATGTACCAATAATAATAATAATATTATGACATTATTATTATTATTGATTTGCTTTATTTTACTTTGCTTCTTGTGCCACTTTGGCTAATTTTTGAAGATGGGGATGAGTGATGGCATGATGAAAATGATGAATGGATACTTGCTAACATCCATGCCCAAGCCGTGGACACTAAATTGTGTATGTATTCAAAGTTTATTTAATAAATGTTATATACAGCATATATTATTTAAATACATTAAACAACCAATTCATCTATCTCAAGATAAACCAACAGCAAAAATTACATAAATTGTCTCTGAAATGTGCACGCTCCCTTCCCTGAAAACAATTGTTCATGCATTTAAAATAAAATCAATTAAGACAAGTGTTATTTCTCTGTCTGGTCATTTACAATGCATTACAGCGAACAAACACAAAATGCGAGCGAACCGAGCAAGAATTTTTTTGGATCCAATTCTTTTGCAGGCTGAAATCAATTTTATTTTAATAGGGTGCAAATAATTTCACGGAACTCCATGGGATTATATCATTTACAACTTTTGTGCCTCCCCGATGGTGTAGTGGTAACATCGTCGCCTTGTGATCAAGGGATCCCAGGTTCGATACTCAGTGGAGACACATAGTGGTTTGGAAATCACTTTAAGCTATAGGTCCAGTCTTAATTAGACTTTCTGTGCATAAAGTAGACTTAAAAGAACACAAATCAATCATTCAATTTTACAACTTTTCTTTCATTTAGATCCTTCGGCGCTCAGTGCCGTCTCCCGCCATCCCCTAGCTATGGTTCAGAACTTGATAAGACTAAGAAAAGTAGGTATTGCGAGCGAAGCAAGCAAGAAAATTTTACGAAAAGTATTTTTATTTGCATAAAATGTGTATTTCTGACGGTAATTGCCCCCTGCAGGTACACTTGGCCGTCAATATTTGCCCCCCCCCCCTAGAACTCATTTCCGATCAAGGTTGGTGGGGGTGGGGGCAATGCCCCACCCTGTGGTTGCGCCACTACTAAGGGTGCCATGAAACTAAAAATATTATGGAATCTCTGGTCTAGTACATGGTTTGCATCTTCTTTGTGTTGGTTATGGTTAAAGGACTAACAAACAGATTTATTTTCAGGATACAAAGGTGAAGAATTATGGATATAACCCCAAAAAAGCCTGGAGAGAGTTTTGCTCTGGAGATGAAGAAAGAGTCCACCCGCGACATGCAGGGTGAAGACAGCCTAATCGGTGATAACAAATCGGAAAGAAAATCTTCAGGTACTCAGCACATGCATGATATCGTTTCGGGTAGAGTTGAACCAAATAACGATCATAGGAGAAGTTCAAAGTTCCAGAGCATTATAGATCAAACAGTCGGTACATACGGCTCACATAATGTTATGTTTTTGGCAGAAAAAAGTGCATATGTTGAAAGTGACCCTGATGAAGTTTACGACGAGAATTGGGATATCTCCAAAATGCTTGCTCATCATGATTTTCAACTAAAGAAACTTATCACTTCTGATGAGCTCCAAATTTTGGAAGGAAAACATTGTAAAGATGACTTAGAGCAGGAGAGACGCATAAATGGTTTTCCTAGCATAATCCGTGGGAGTCGCAGAGAGACAAAATGGCTGCTTGACGTCATGGACACTTTGCTGGAGAAAGCTGGTATTGATGAAGGCTACCTGGATCCGAGAAGGAGAGTCGAAATGGATCAAATTGAAAATTTGGTTTCTTTGATCAAGAAAGAACAAGGGATTTATAACACTATATTTTGTGAAGTCATCGATCAGGTAAGCATGTTTATGTGTGCACTGGGTAGCTACAATTAAAGTTGGCCCACTCGGAACCCTCTGAAGCTAGTTCAAAGCAACATATTGCATTGAAACGAATGCTGACGAAAAAAATAGTTCCAATTCTCACCACTAGGTGGAAATGTGGCACTAAAATATGGTGCCAACATTGCGGAAAATGCTTGTGCAACCATTATGCTTCCAAAGTAGGGTGACCATAATATTTTGACCCAAAGACGGGATGTCTCAATCATAAAACTATTATTATTATTAGTTTAAGTACGAATTACATAAATGATACATTGTATGCAACAAATAAAATTTTATCTTATCAAATGGATAATTGTAAGCTCAGTGTTTCTCCTCTCCTGATCAGCCTTTTAGGCCTACGCTGAAGTTAAAGAATGCCAGAACTGTTCATAACCTCCCTTAATATTTACTGCTCTAGAAATAAGGAATTCCACAAAAAACAGTAATAACTGTGAAACAACCAAAGCTAAACAATAAAACTGCTGTCTGCTCGAAGCTTTTCGATGGCAGTGATTCTTGGCGTGATAGGCCAAAAGTAGAAGAAAAGTGATGCCAAATAACAAATTTCTATGAAGTACTTGAAGCAGTGTTTGCCATGACACTAATTTAAAAATTCCATCGACTTTTTTTATAGCATGAAATCTCACAAATTTGCATTTAGTTTTCAAACTAACTTCTAAGGATTTTTAAAAAAAATATGTCTCCCAAACAAGACTGTCCCAGTCAAAATGGGACATATGGTCACCCTATTCCAAACTGTCATTCATGTTGACAGGGTGCATATTGAACACTACTGTACTGACAAACTCAATTTAGTGGTGGTTGTTACTTTAGCGCCATATTTCATCCTGGTGGTAAAAATTTGAACTATTTTCTTTTCATCAATATGTTCTCCATAATATCTATACCAAGTTTCAGTGCAATCCATTGCTTCGAACGTGCTCCATATGGCTCTTGAGTAGGGCAACTAAAATTGTGGTCACCCTGTACATTCTGAATAATAATTTGCCTTGATGTGAATTATACTTGTAAAATCACTGAGCATGGTTATTTTTTTAGTATGTTTTTACTTTCACACCTCTATGGACCAGGACTGGGCACCATTTTTGAACTTTGAATACCAATGCTTGAAAATGTTAACAGGCACAAATTGTTCGAAATATTCATTAAAAAAAGTAAAGTGCTCCCCTGTGGTTTGCACCATACCGTGAAGGTGTATAATGGGTGCCACACACTCTTGAGCATGGCCAAAGGTGTGGGTGATGTGATCAGCACCATACCCCTGGCTGCCTTTACTCCCCAGAGTTTCTTTCCTCCAGGTATCTCTTTAAACGAAGCGGGTGGGCACCAGAGGTGCTTGAACAGGTGGAAAGAAATCCCAGTTCTCCTATGCTGGAATCGAACCTGGGCCTCTCGCATTGTAGTCAGATTCCCTAACGACTGAGCTACCGCAGCTAATTAATTAATATTAGTATTTCACTGCAATGATACGCATCAGTTTACTATAGCTGTGTTTTAAATTATTCAGGAATTAACATAACTGTCATTTAAGGCTTGGCTTCACCTTTGGCTGAAGCCAAGGTGGCAGTTTTCGAAATCATCACTCCTTTCAAAAAATTGCTATGATATTCCAAAATATAAGATATTATTTGGTACGGTTAATAAATAACCGGATTAATGCCCTGAGATAGCGAAATAAAGTGACAGCAATTAAACTTGAGGTATATGTAGGCCAGGCCGGGGTATGCCACATGTCTGCGAGATGAGTTCCAGACCACGTCGCTAAGTAGCATCATTTGCAGGGAAGGGAGGTTGTGTATGTGTAATTTGCCTCCAAGGTGCCTGTGAGTCATTCAGTGAGGTGAGTCACGGCGTCAGTGCCAGGTGCCACAAAGGATGCTTCAGTGATCCGTGATACAGTTTTTGATGGTTTACTGGAGTGCATTGTGGCAATGGATGAGATCTTGCTCACTCCTTGTTGTCACGTTTATTCTTTGGCGTATATCGGCTGAGCAAGATCTTGTCCGTTGCCACAATGCACTCCAATTTGGTTATTTATTGACCGTACCAAATACAAATGTGTGGAATTCCTTTTAGATCATTCATTCAAATCTTCATGTGGTTTGCTTTCACTGTTGAAAATAAACTGTTTAATTGTCAAGATTTCCCATTGTTGCAGTTAATCTGGAAAGGCATGTCCCAATATAACCCAAATACAAGAAAATGTCATAGAAATTACCTCGACAAAAGAAATAATGCAGTTGTCAATTATCCCAATTACATGACATCAATTAATATTCCATATTTATGTAAGAAGAGATTCAAGAGAACATTATTATCTTCCTTTATATTTATTAGCATAAGACTTGTGTAGTCAGCAAAGGTTGTGACTTAATAGTTTAAGTCGGAAGCCAAACTAAAGATTGCAGTTGCATTTGCAAGCTTCAAGTTCTAATTCTGAACACCTGTACACATGTATACATATTTCCACCTTGCTTTTTAGGTCCGCATTCATTGCAAGGAGCGTGGCCAACTCCTCGAAGAAATAAGGAAGCGCTACGTTGCTCTTCTTCTTCGCGTACCCCAGCAGATCATGGGTCTACATGCAGAAGTGTTAGCACAACGAGTGTTAGATAGAAAACTAACGAATCAGTTCAAGCAATTTAGTAAAG
Organism: Lepisma saccharinum; assembly: GCF_977018435.1. Lineage (NCBI taxonomy): Eukaryota > Metazoa > Arthropoda > Insecta > Zygentoma > Lepismatidae > Lepisma > Lepisma saccharinum. Next base: position 27,558,769 of record NC_139257.1, read on the forward strand.
CAATAGGTAAGGTGAATGACTGCGTGATGCATCATTGAATTTTCGAGATTGATATGCTATACAAGAATATATTTGTTTATCAGGAATGGATAGTTTAAGGGAATGATGTACTATTTTGCACAAGTTGCATGTTTATTTCAGTTCTGTAAAGTGCCCATGAGTATTAGAGAAAAGTTACTCTTCATATTTGCAGTTTTAAGTCCACTATTAAGTCCTCCTCCGTAGGCGAGCCAGTTAAGGCGTTCACTCGTCTTGAGATCGTTCGCTGCGGGACGGTGTAGGTTCTAATCCGGTTCTGGTCGGAATTTATTCGGCCTATGTATAGGGCCGGTGGCAACCCACCATCGTGAGGAAATTGGAGAGCTTCAAATGAGTAAGCATAACCCGGTCCCGGAAACCTACTATAACGGCTGGGGATACGTCGGGCTGACCCCCTGACCATTCCAATACTGGTTGCAGATCTCCACGCTTAGAGGTGACGAAGGAAAGCGTGGGAGGGAGACTGGCAGTCGGTAGGTAAACCAAGGCCCTTCAGGGCTGTTGCGCAAAGGATTATTATTATTATTAAGTTAGGTAACGTATAATGTTTTGACTCCCATAGACAATGAAAACTTGCTGTGAATTCCCTCTCCAACAAATGCGTAACAGAGAAAATTGTATTGTTATCATGGAAGGTGAACTGCCTGTTATGAAAAATGCCAAAACATTACTCTGATAAGTGAAAAATTTCCAAGTTGAATCCTGAGTGTTTTCATACTTCATGTGTGCACAAACAGCTTCATGAATTATGTATATTAATGTGCAAACTATGTACTTAATATCTCAAATATGCATCAATATTGCATTTTTAAAATATAAAATTACTTTTAAAAACATGTATCCAAAAAGGCACCTTAGAATGTATAATATAACGAAACCATGAAACTAAATTGATTTGATTTGATTTAGTCTATTTAATGTCACATTTCTGCCACTTTTGGCTTGTTGCAACAATAGGGACGAATGGTGATAAGGTGAAGTGAATGAAGAGACAAATGCAAACTCCTATAGATGTCAGAACACGGCAGAGCCTCATTGATCTGCAGAATGTAGTCCAGGGTGTACTATGTGGAAGTGAAGTTGCCATTTGGGCATCTTCTTAAAAAGTCACCCCTTAGAATTCCAAGAAACTAAAGAAGTGAGTTGTGAACTATCAGAGAGTGTCAAGATAATCTTTATTGGATAATATGTGGCATGTTATTATAGTATCAAAATGGTGGTGTTAAATTTATTTTTTAGTAAAGAAGGGCTGATCCAATACCACTTTGAGTTGACACTGATACCACTGTGCTGATACTTATAGAAATTACCACAGATACTGTGAAATTAAAACTTTTTAAAGTAGTCCAAAGTTTTCTATTGGAACTATGTCGTATCAATATACCAGTTTTTTATTTAATACAAGGTGTACAACTTTGCTTCCGCCGTTTTTCCCCAAAAATATGACGCTGTAATGAAAAACATTGCTTACACAGGCATTATTCAAAGTATTGTCCATTGCTGGCCACTACTTTCTCCCATCTTTCAGGCTTCGTACGAATGCCGCGTCTAAAAAATTGTTCATCTTTGGAAGCGATCCACGAATCGATCCACTTTTTGACTTTTTCATAAGATCGGAAGTGTTGGTCAGCCAGTTCATGAGCCATTGATCTAAACAGGTGATAAACAGAGGGAGCGATGTCTGGAGAATAAGGCGGGTGGGGTAGGACGTCCCATCTTAATGTTTCCAGGTACGTTTTCACCACTTTGGCAACGTGGGGTCGTGCGTTGTCATGCTGCAAAATCACTTTGTCGTGCCTCTTGCTGTATTGCGGCTGTTTGTCCTTCAATGCTCGGCTCAAACGCATTAATTGCGTTCGATAACGAGCACCTGTGATTGTTTCACTTGGTTTTAACAGCTCATAGTACACAACGCCAAGCTGGTCTTCCAGCACTATGCCGGTCTTCGACGTTAAAGTCACCGTTCTTGAAGCGTTGAAACCACTCACGACAGGTTCTCTCACTTATAGTGTCCTCACCATACATAGTGGAGAGCATTCGATGAGCCTCAGCCGCAGTTTTCTTCATATTGAAACAAAAAAGTAGAACCTCCCGCAAATGGCGAGAATTTGGCTCGTACACTGACATTTTCAATCGCGAACAACTTCACGATGCACACACCACTCGACTAATGTTTGAATGGGGTTATCTTGACAGAGGTCCAAGCTAACTGCGTGACGTCTGCGATCTGCTTCTTTCGACCGCTACTTCCTGTTGTTGCCACCTGTCGGAAAACGGCGGAAGCAAAGTTGTACACCTTGTATATTCATACTTTCACATGAGATAAAATTTAATCACAGGGGTGTAAGGGGTGATCGTTTCCAAAGACACCTAAATGTCAACCTCTCTTCCATGCAGTACACCCTGGACCAGGGTTGTTAAAGGTCCAGGAATTTTAAATAAATTCAATTCCGGTCCAGGAGAGAAAATCAGCAAGCGTAAATGGGTTCTGGATCGAAAAGAACCTTTTTATCTGTAAAGTATTTCATTTCGTACCGGGAGCCTTTTTTCCGAACCAATTTAAATTCGGTCCAGGAACCTTTTTTTCCGAATCAGTTTAAATAGGGTCCAAGTTCCATATTGAAATGAAACAATACGCAACTTGGATCGAATATGGACCTGACGATAAACAGTTATCCACTTGTGAGCATGAAAGACTAATCCAGGTGCTGGCTGTCTCGAGAATCTAAGGTACAAGGTAGAAATGGGTGAAACGCAAACGCTGCAGTCACGTTACCACTCTTCATATGGCCCCATTCTCTCGCCCACGTTCCTTCACTTGGTTGTAGCAGCACTGCCCTTCCCTGTTGTAACATCTGCTGGGAACAAGCAGCCTCACGTTACCTCATCGACGACTCCCATTGGCTGGATCGGATGCCAGAGCAACGCGTGACTAGTTTGTTTGAACACAATGTGACGTCACACTAATATAGTCCATTGCGTTATGTACAGTAACTCTTCGACAAGGGAGTTTTTGAACCTGGCCCACGAGAGAACAACAACGTTTTGATTTATTCCCTGCACTATCTTTTCTACAACCTCAGTGTGACATTACAATGTAGAACATACTCGCGGACATTTTTAGAAGGCAAGTTTTAGTCGGTCAACCCTGGTCCAGGAATTGTAAAAATTCAGTCCCGGACTGGGAGAGAAAATCAGCAAACGTAAATGAGTTTTAGACAGCGTATAACCTTTTCTTATTTAAATCATTTCAATTTGGTCGAGGGACCTTTTTTCCGGATCAATTTAAATTCAGTCCAGGAACCTTTTTTCCAGAATGAATTTCAATTCAGTCCAGGAACCTTTCTTACGGAAGAATTTCAATTCGGTCCAGGAACCTTTTTTCAATGTAACAATAAGCAACTTGGACTGAATTTAAATTGTGCAAGATAAAAGGTTCCGGTCCTGCAGCGAAACCCAATAGAACCCATTAGAACCCTGCCCTGGACTGCATTTTTCACCCGAACGAGACTGGCGTCTGGAACCATGTGCAGTATAACCCTCTATTGGATTGCCCCTTCATCTATTTCATCATCACCACGCATCCTCATCTTCGCAATGGGGCCTCCATGATGGTGTAGTTGTAACGCCGTCGCCTTGTATTTAAGGTGTCCCAGGTTCAATACCCTGTGGAGGCATATAGTGGTTCAGATTACACTTTAAAACTGTAGGTCCACTCCCGATTAGCCTTTCTGTGCATAAAATGGTTTTAAAACAAAAAAACTCAAACCCAATCTCAGCTCCGCAATTAGCCAAAATTGACAGAAACTCGAAATAAAATGAATCAATTTATTCATTCAATCACAAAATTCATTTCTCCCCACTATCTTGTTGCTAAAGTAATGAAAATTATACATTTTATAAAAATCAAAAAATACCAAAAAAACCTCTAGAGCGACGACAAACAAAAAAAACCTTCAGCTAAAATCCTTCGTGTGCCTTCCCCTCAAACCGTTCAGCTCGGGCCATAAGGAAACATGGTTCACCCTGCCCCTCCCTGCCTTGCAGGAGTACGATGAACAAGAGTCGCGGGTCTGCACAGGCTTTTTTGCTTGTGGTTCCACTATAGTAGAATAGTTCTAAAAGCAGTTGCATTTGGTAAACTTCAGGAAGTACATTTTATACGTATTTAAAATACTTCTGATTACATCTTGAAAGATTTACATTTTTGAAAGTATATTCTCTTTGTCTCATAGAAAACAAATTTATTTTAATCATATGCTCTGAAAAAGCAGATGCCAGTATTCAGTTAGCTGTATTTAGCTTAACCTGTTGTTCTTCCTTCACTTGCTGTACAATGATCTTTGTAGCATAAACCATGCAGCCTTTTGCTACATACTGTCAAACACAATGGGTAGAAGCCAAGCTGTAAACAGTCTACACATTCATGCATACTGGTTACAAACAAGCTCATTTAACAAGACATCAAAATGTGAGAATTAACCTTTTCTGGACGGACCTGAAAACACTGCGTTTTTCTCAGGAGATGGAGGTTTTTGCTATTTTTCAGAAAATCATAAATAATAACATACTTAGCATAATATTTTCTTTTTTCTCAAATCTACAACACGTCCTCTTTCCACATATATACAAAATGTTATATTGTAAATACATTTTCTCACATTTATAAATTATTTTCTGTAATTAAATTTTTGAAAGTAAAAAAGAAATAAAAATTCTTATAAAAGTTACTGCAAACATATTTTAAATAAATAATGTAGTAATAATTGATAAAAAATAAAAATTATTCTTGGGATTGAAATTGCTATTAAATGTGAAATCCGAAGAAGAATCCTAGTAAAAAATTCCACAGTGCATATAAATTATACAATGCTATTCTCAAGAATATAATAAAAAGTGCAATGTAATTCAACAGGAGTACAAGTAAAATTCAGCAGCAAAGAAAATACGGTATGCAGGAGTTGGAATTTGAAGGAGGTGGTTACAATACATGTGCACAAGAGACTCTGTGATCATAACCTGCCATTCATTCACAATATAATTTTACAGTGAACGATGGACGATGCCTGTCACCTATGTTATTGGACAGTATAGCATGTCTCCCGTCTATAAAGTAACCCTTTATGGGAACGAAGTGGGAACAGCATGTGCATACATGTTGCTTCTCTGGTTGCTAGTTGCTGGCTTCCGTGGCCGAGTGGTTAACACATCGTGCTACAGTGCCAGGGGTCTCGGGTTCGAATCCCACCATGCATGTTTGTGAACGTCCAATCATCAGTTTCGTCATGTCATCACTCATACTCATCTTCGCAATTAACCAAAGGTGGCACAATTGCAAAGTAAAATAAAGCAAATCAATCAATCTGGTTTCAAGTCACCCTTGCTTTTCTGCAAATGACATTTTCCTTGTTTCTGATTGGTGAGTGATCAGTATCTTGGGAAGAACAACAGGCTGGAACTTATACTATAGAGATATGAACTTCTACATATTTGATTCTTTCTTTTATTGTTAAAGAAGCAAGAATGCAAGATGTACAAAATATGAAAAAGATTGAAACAGACGTCACACAATCATTTACCAACATTAAGGAAGATTTTCTGAATACGAAATGGGACACCAGCAAGGATGTGCATATCATTAGTGAATATCATAATTTCTATGAACACCAAATTCAAAGATTTGAGGAAAAGGTATTATTGTTACATTAACAGTACTAGTACATTTCACCATTAGTTTGATATTGTAGCAGAACTGTAAGCATAGTCCTTTACTCTTCATGACATTAATGATAATTAGTTTTTATAAAATTCATTAATATAATAGTGTAAATCTGCATGTGTTAGTGTAGTCATTCTAGAAATAATAATTGAATTTGAATGTATTACTCCACAGAAACCATATACATTGCTAGGATGGTTTGATACAGTTTTACTTATTTTTAATTACAAAAAATCTATAAATTTAGAATTTCATATATACTGTCATATTTCTCGAGTATATAGAATTTTTTTGATTTGTATTTGAACTTTGTCATGCACTTTTTTTGCTGTTTATATAATTCAGTACATGGTTAATTTTTTAATTACTATGTGTTCTTGTACTTCTTGAACTAGAGGTAATTTTGTAAAGTATGCTTTTTATTAAATGTTGATTTCAAGTCTTATATTTATGTTCTGTTGAGCTTCCTGTGTTGACAAAACAAATTCTAAACATTAAAACCTGTTTTACTACAGTGTAATAATAATAATAATAATAATTATAATAATAAAAAAAAACAAGAATCCACACCCTAGTAATTACAGTGGAACCCCAAATTTGTGTTCCTAGATTTTACATTTTCCTGCATTTTAAGTTTTTTCAGCTTGGTCCCCTGAAAAACATAATATAATCGAGATTCCACTGAACTTACTGTATCATTAATGAAAGCTGTGACTGAACAATCATTGTAATAATAAAGGTTACCCCATGTTCATTGCATTGTGCTTTTTTTTTGGCACATAGAAATAATGTGGAGGCAGGGTCTCAGCCATTTTGTGGAAGTGATGTGATTAGCGCAATGCTCAGGCTGCCTTTACCGCCTTCCTCCTGGTTGAACCCCGGAGCTGCTTTATGCAGGGAAAGGGTTGAAAAAAAAATTCCAACCTTTTAGATCATACACCACAAAAATTAAACCTGTCTCTCCCACATGGCAGTCAGATGCCCAACCAACCACTACCATGGCTCCTAAACAATCATTGTATATACTTAGAATTTTTCTTCCCATTAGCACTGATAGAATTTGCTGTTATTCGTTGCTCATGCATGTGATATTTTTGTAATGTCATTTACACTCATTAACATATATTTAAGGGAATATTTTATTGACATTCACACACACTTGTGTTGGTACTATTTTTCTTTATTTAATTTCAATACTGTTTGTGTTCACTTTTACAATCAATTTTCACAAATAAAATTGATGATGAGACACTCAGTAAAAACATCTATGCCAGACCAGGATTCAAAGCCGGGACCCTGGTGTCAAGGAGGCCAGACCAAAATTCGACATAAGTGTATATTGTGATATTTATGGATGGAATTTTCATGTGATAATTTCTGGAATGTGAGCCTCATACGAGACATTTGAGACAATAATATTACATACTTTTTATGGAGTTCTGTCTCATTCTTGTCCCAGAACTTTTATGGAGTTCTGTCTCATTCTTGTCCCAGAACTTTTATGGAGTTCTGTCTCATTCTTGTCCCAGAACTTTTATGGAGTTCGGTCTCATTCTTGTCCCAGAACTTTTATGGAGTTCCGTCTCATTCTTGTCCCAGAACTTTTATGGAGTTCCGTCTCATTCTTGTCCCAGAACTTTTATGGAGTTCCGTCTCATTCGCGTCCCAGAACTTTTATGGAATCCTGTCTCATTATTATCCCAGAACTTTATGGAGTTCTGTCTTATTATTGTCCCAGTTTTAAAGGACTCTGTCAGTTATGATATCATACCTTATGTATCCATAAAATAGCCAAATTTAAAAAGAGATTGATGCTCAATGAAATTCTTCTCTCACTTTTAGGTGAAGAATCTCCAATCGGAATGTAATGCTTGGCAAGCATTAGCAGTTACTCTGGCATACAGAGTAGCTAGTGAGCACAAGATGCTTTCAGCGGAAAGAGTTCTTGCTGCAACCAAAGAATGGGAGACAACCGCCTACCACGTAATGTCAACTGCCAAATATTTAAGCTCATCCAGCATTCAAGAGGCTGCAGAAATGTCCTTTGCTCTTGAAACAAGGCTGGAAGAGTTTTACAATAAATTAAGGTAAAATATGTATAAATCTAGAAGCTGAAGTATGTTTTTTTCAGGGTTGCTATGCATCTGGAAAACCTGGAAAAGAGGGAAATGTCACGGAATTTTGCTTGTCAGGGAATTTGGCAGATCATCTGCAATTTACGTGCATTTTGAAGTCTGCAAGAGAAAAAGTTGCAAAATGAACAACCAGTTTACTTCCACTTCTGGATTCGGTTCTTGTGATTCCACTCCCAAAAAAGATTCAGTTTAGAAACTTGTTTTTTGTTTTGTTCTTATGATTCTCAGTCTTGTGCAAAATTATGGTTCCTTCGAATTTCTGTAATAAATTTTCACTTTAATAATACTAGATAGAAAGAATATCAAAGTAAAACTTGCAGTCCAGATATCTGATTGATAACTAAAGTACATTGACAATATGATCATAATTATTGGAAAGGTTGGTGAAGATGAGGTTATCGTCTATTATTTTATAGTGTCGTAAAATATACGACACTATAAATCCACCAAAAAATGAAAAATTGTGTATGGTTTATGATTTTTTTCTGTTGTTTTTATATTGTGGAGATCTGTTATGATAATAAAATAATGTATCTCTGTTACCTTAGCCTGATGGCTAGATGCACGTGATTGTAGCATCCAATACATTTGATGTGATTGCAATTTTACATTTTACTCTTCGAATTTTCACATGTTCTTGTGTGTGTAGAATTTGCTACAAATAATAAGTTGTGAAAGTGAATATTCATAAAAATTAATGAATTATATGTTCAATTGAAAAACACAAGGTTCAAGAGCATAAATCATGATGATGAACATGTCTGACAAAATTTCATTTTTTGGACTTGAAAACCTGGAATATCAGGGAATTTCATAATCAATCGTAGCAACCCTGATTTTGTCCCTAAGAAATGATTATGTCTTGTATTTACTTTCTGCATGTAATATCTTACAAATCCTTCATTATATTGCAATTTAAAATATAAATAATTGTTGAAAGGCCAGATCCTTAGGTAATATTTTATAATACACTCCTCACAACAAGTTTGGAATATTATTATATTAGGCAATAGGTGATAGGCAGGGTGGCATATGTTGGCGAAAACACGAGAACGTCCAGCAGACAGATACCATGTGTTGTTGCATTCCAAAGTCGTGTTTATCAGCTATTGCCTAACGTAACAGTATTCCAAACTTTTTGTGAGGATTGTATCTAAATTTCTGTACATTTCTTTGTGCATACTTGTGTACAATACTTCTGTTTTGTTTTTGTTTTTTAAATGTTTTTTTGTGTTTATTTGTACTTCCTTTATGTCATGTATTTTTCTGTAACAAATTGGATTGTGTGTGCGACAATAGATGAAACTGAACATTGATCATAAATAGGAAAATATTAGATTTCAATTTGCTGCACATTCATCATTTACAAGACATGAATTTCTGATTCAACAAACAAGATTTTCATAATACATTTATTTTATAACTTTGCTTGTTTGTGTATTCAAAATTGGATGTATGAGGGGAGTTCAACCATTATTGTCCCTAACATAGAAGGAATGATCCAAAACAACTGAAATTGTTTATGTGTCATGTATAATTCTTTGAATGATTACACACAAAATTTCAGCCATTTAGGGTCTATAATGTTAATGTTATGTTATGTTTTTCAGGACAAGGTGAGCCCTGACTAAGAAAATGGAAAAATCGAAAGTGAGAGCTGTCATTAAGTACCTCTGTTAAGAGGCAAATTTGGCCTTGTTTAAGAAAAACCCGGGTAACTTTTTTGGTAGATGTGTGACCGTAAATGAAACCTGGCTACACCATTATGATCCTGAATCAAAACAACAGAGAATGCAGTGGCGGCATCATGATTCTCGGCCCCCCAAGAAATTCAAGACAATGCCATCAGTTAGCAAGCTTATGGCCACCATTTTTTGGGATGCCAAGGGAGTATTGTTCTTTGACTACCTCCAGCACCAAAAGACGATCACAGGTGACTTTTATTCGCAATTGATTCCAAAAGTGATGGATGTAATCAAGGAGAAACGCAGAGGGATGTGTCACATGAAAGTGCTGCTGCTGCAAGACAATACTCCAGCCCACAGAAGTCATCTTACAGCCTCCGCTGTTGCTGTATTTGAACTAATCGAGCACCCTCCCCACTTTCCAGATCTTGCCAAGGCTGAAGCAGTACTTAATGACGGCTGTCACATCCGATTTTTCCATTTTCTCAGTCAGGGCTTACCTTGTCCTGAAAAACATAACATTAACATTATAGACCCTACATGGCTAAAATTTTGTGTGTAATCATTCAAAGAGTTATACATGACACACAAAAAATATTTCAGGTAAAAAATTTTGATCACATTATTTTTTTGTATTTAAAATTATGAATCCCAAATATCATCAGGTAATTCAAAGTCATCATTGTTTTCACAAAGTCTCTTGATGTTTTCTGTTACATTAAATTTTAAAGATGGTGGCTTACACCATTTGTGAAAGAGAAAACTCCATACTGGATCTATGTTACCATTTTCATTATTTAATTTATTCCAGTGTTCTTCTGCAATGAACGATGCTTCCCAGACATTCAACTCTATGTTTCCCGTCAATCTTTTTAAAACCCTTCTCTTTTTAATCAAATGCTTCTCTTCGATGATGTGAGCTGACAAACCTGTTCTTGGGTTTAGATTTAAAATGTCCAAAACGTGTTCGTGCCATCTTATTGCCATTTTCCTTGCTGTTTGTCCTACATAATCCTTATAAACATCACAATGAAAAACTGTTTTCTTATGCTTGTAATAACCGTAAACTACAGGAAGTAACAAAAATAAGTGTTTTAAGTATTTATTTACATTCAACCAATTCACTGCGTATTAATTGAACTGCAAAATAAACTTGTCTCGACATACCCAAAAAAATGCAATGTCCGTAGAATGGCAAGATTTGTTTTACTTCTATTTCTACCATTTCACACGAGGAAAAATCTGCTTTAAAGACACATGCACTTTCTTATGCAGTAATAAGACAAAAACATATTTTTAGCCTTCCCTTTTGTTATTGTAAAAAATAATGTCAGTTTTCACTATGGCTCTTATAACAAATGAGAGTCTCATTTGTTTTTCTTCCCGTAGTGCCTTTTCCCCTCGTTACTGAAAATTCGATAACTTTGATTACGTCGGATGGTCTTAAGTTGGTTATTGGCCCAGATTATATTTGACATGTTTGAAGAAAAAATACTTTCTCTTATAGAGAGCACTGGTATTTTTTACTTCCCTGTTGCTTGCATTGTCTACAGTACACAATGTAAATTATACGTCAATGTAATCTTCGTGTAGATTACGCGTAGGCAACGCATGTAGACATAAACTTATAGTCTACGGCACATCGCTGTTCCACATCCACACTTCATCCAACTGATTCCTCGTGGAAAGCATCATCCAACAGAAACCAGCACTAAACTTAGACAGTGGACAAGCACACCCAACCTGGCACCCTGTACCAGACTTGGGGTGTCTACCAGTCTGGAAATCCTGGAAAAGCAAGGGAATTTACTTTTTCTGGAAAATTCATGGAAATGCCAGGGAAATTTACTGTGTGTCTGGAAAAATGAATATTTTTTTTAGTAGTGCACTAAATGTTGGTTTCTCAACATAGAAAAAAGAACAGGCAATTTTGTATTTGTTGTGGACAAACTATACTTCAGTTTTATATACACTGATTATTACTGGTATTTGCAGTAGAAATTTCATATTAACCCTCCCGTCATCCGCACCCTCATAGTAGCAGAAATGTCCCTCGCGTGGCACTTAGTGCCGCCCTGTCAAAATCAAATTTATTTAGATGAATTATTGATGCAAATTGAGTTTGAATTACCCTAGCACTTACTGGAAATCAGGCAATGTATATATGACCGCAAACAGTCCATTTTGGACATTTTAATTAGCTATACTAAAACTATATAAACTGAAAATTTTATAGAAAATATCACATAGAAGTACATGCTTAGACTCTTGAAGCAAATACACTAAAATATTATTCCAAAAGTAATAAAAATTTTGCCATATAATAAAGGAACTAAAGAACTCACCATTCACAAAATTTTCAACGTATTTTTAAAAAATTTTCAACATATTTTTCAAATCGAATTGAAATCATACAACTTATATGGGCTTAGAAAGCAACAATTCGTTCCAAAATTCTCAGTCAAAATCTTGCTGACTCGCACAGAAAGCAATCAAATGAGTAAAACACAACTTGAAGATACTTACAAAATATTAAATTTTCAAATCTCAATATGTTTCTTCTACTTTTATGAGATATACGTGAAAAGAGATATACAAATTCAAATAAAATGTTGTCACTTTTCAATATTGTTATTTTGACAACTCTGACATTTTGTATGGGTACTGGAATGGTTCCTGCATACAATTAATTTGCATTCCAAACAACGTACAGTCATTTTTTTCTTCTTATATCCGCCAAATTCATGGCTGGAGTGCTATTATTTAAGATAGGAAACGTTCCCGCGTGCAGTACTGAGTGCCGCCTAAGCGGGACCCATCACTTCTGAGGGATGTAAGCAACTGAAAGAACACCAGAAAGAAGGTGTGAATGTGTCTGTTTTCGTGGGAATAGTGTAGATAAGTTACCTAGTGCTTTCCTTTGCACTGGTAAGGAAAATAATTCAGAATTTCAGAAAAGGCGGCACCAGTGCTGCCGCGTGGGTTATGGAGGGTTAAATACTCTAGGGAAAGGGGTCATGTATTGAACTATTTTCATATAGAAATGTACTACAGAAAATAACTATTAGAATTATCACTTTCTTGTTGGAATTTTTGGGTTGTGTTTGATAAAGATTAGGATTAATACATGCATTACTAAATTTTATTATAATATTTTTTTAATTATGTTGTAATTGTTGTGAATTTTTATTAAAAAAATAATTCTTTATTAACCACTACATGGCAAGCATTATGGTAAAGCTCACCTCTTATACCCCAACAGTCAATTTGTCTTCAGTTTCCCTTCTCATTATTACTTTTAACATGTGAAGTATTCTAAAAACATGGTTAAGTGGGATCTGTCACCCAAACACGATACTGCTAGTCTTCTGTTAGATATATAGAATCACGTGGCAGGCCACCACAGCAGCCTGTGAGTAACAATATGATTGTTGGTCATTTTTAGTGCTAATCTTCATTACAATTCTAAATCAATCATAACAATCTAATGCTTCTGCAATGAATATGTATTCTGTGCCGAAATTCCTGAGTATTTCTCATCCCGAAAATATCCTTACTTTGTTTGGAAATGGTGAACATTTCCCATCCTGAACATCGAGATGTCCTTTTATCCCACTTGACTTCCAGACTGAAATATTTCCATCCAGTACTATTGGTGATTACTAGAGCCCAGATTTATAAGTGAAATGCATATTCTTTTCCAGACTTCTCATGGTAAGAAGAAAGGTTATACTTTGTATTACATAACTTGATGAGCTTTTTAACTAAGGTTGAAAGTGCTTATAAATGCTTATTTCTGCAGGAAACTGTTATACTTGCTTATTTTATGATTTTGATTTAAAGTAGCATATTTTACCCAAATCTGTCATATTTGAATCACTTGATGGCATTGGGATGACGAGATCAATGCATAGCCGCATGGGAATTTCCCGCCCTCTTTTTCTCGTAGTCAGCTGACACCAGGGGCGCCGACTTGTCAGAATTATTGGGGGGGCTCTGATCACTGAAATAAATTGATGAATGACTCACTCCCTCCCTTTTTTAAGTTTTGGCCTCAGTGTTTGGAATCTCATAAAAGCCCATGAATTCCTCAAAAATATTAAAATTGTCATTTACAGTTCGAATCAGAATGTCAATTGTTCACGGATGGATATGTCACAAGTTTTGTCAACCATAATAACAAAATATTCCCGACTTTTAATATCTGCTACCATGGAGCGCAAAACAGATCTCCCTTATATATCAATTATCTCGTTCTGAATTTCATGTAAGAGCTATTTGTAGCCCGAACGTCCCATCCACTCTCCCAGCTCATGCACATCTTCTTTTAAAACTCTTTTTAGTAAAAATGTTAATAATACTCACAATTATATACTTAGTATATAGTAATAAGTCATGTGTTTTGCTGTATCTGGTCATAGCCCCCCAAAGTTGATGGTTTAGCAGTCTCAGCCCCCCCCCCCCAAAGTTGATGGTCTAGAACATTTCAAATGTGTTTTTAAAGTTAAGTTCATATGGCACAATTCAGAGTAAACTTTACAAGAGAAGCAAAACAATACATTAGATCCTCTTAAGCAAAATTATTTTGGGGCTCTGCCCCCACATCGTTAACATGCCCCATGGAGTCGGCGCCTATGGCTGACACGATCCACGTCATGCCATGATAAAATTGCATCCAACAAGCTCAGTCAGGTATTACTGAAAAATTTCTGTTACAAAACACTATGTCAAATTTATAAAAATAATTCTGGTGTTTTTCACATGCGCCTGTGATGCCATGCGACGTGGAAAGAACATTTTCACTGTACAAATCATTCTTCACTGGTTGGAGCTTCACACAAGAAAATCTCAGGATGAACTTCCTTACATACTGTAACAACTTTGAATAAGTTAAGAGATTTAATAAAGAAATATTTTTTTAAATTTTCCTGTATTTGTTTATGCTTATTTTCGTGCTTATTTTTTTCATTTTTTGTGCTTATTAACTTGCTTATTTTACTGTTTGATTGTGCTTATAAATCCAGACTCTAGTGATTACTGTCACAATTTAGTTGTTGTGGATGCTAATAATTTAAGGATGTAACCATCTATGATATTTATTGTTGTTTGCTGCATTGTTGAAAATGAAAGATGCTCACAGTTCCAAGTTGTGCCCATTGATACCAGATTGTACATTGGTTGAGCATTCTCCGATACTCAGAAATTTACTATGAGCTGCTTGAGAGAGAGAAATATGCTTTCAAAATTTTATTTGAAGAATAAAGCATTCCCCCTGAATCCAAAGTGTCCCAGGATGCAATTGAAAGTGAATTAGCTGGGGGAGATGTTTTTGGTAATTTCTCCCAGCATCTCCCCCTTACTTTGAGCACTGAGTGTCATGTGCAGCTAAAATGTAGTGACATTCTTACACACATGTTTAAATACATGAATTGTCCTAATGACTTGCGCTGGAATATTTTGGTACTTTGGAAAACCTGGAAAAGTCAGGGATTTTTTTTTTGTACAAAATTGTAAACACTCTGAGAATGGAAGAAGAAAAATGCAGTCCTCCAACAGAACACCCTTCCACGTACCCAAGGAACAAGAACTACACTGCACAAACCAGTAGAAAGCACAGCAGACGATGCAAGCTAAAGAACATGCACCAGTGCTGCCATTAAGAGAAAGTGAAACTACCGCTGCTCAGGAACAAACGAAACAGTAAAGAAGACAGTGATGCTTCCAAATTAATTGGAAAGAACAATTCAATTCGCAATGTGTAAATGTGATTATTAATTTACACCGAACTTATTGGAAGGCAAGGAACTGGGATCATATGGCTTTGAAGAACAGTTCCAAAGATTTATGCACATTACTTACTTATGATAATATGCATAAAATATTAATCAGGAATTCTACTTTTAGTCAGTTGAATCTAACTCCGTTTTCGTTATTCAATAAATATTAAATTCTTTACCTATTTGACATTGATTTCCTTGCCAGGGAAGTTATTTTGATACAAATTTGGGCGATCTTAACTACATGTAAACTAGATAATGAATTTGTGCTGTTATATCTCAATTCTTTTACCATCTTTTTACCTATTCATGTAAACAATACAATATTAATTTACATATTATTTTAATTTAATCAAATATTATTATTATTGAGACACCTGGTCAGACCTCCCGAAGTATATTTCCTGTATATTGCCTGTTTGTGCATTATTAAAACCACTTTTACAGCACCAATCATGAATGGAAACATCTAATTTGAAGTGCAAAGCTTAACTAACTTAAACTGTAAGATTTCTGCCAGAGAAACAAGAGTTTTTTAATTTGTCCCTCTCTTGTTGAATAGCAATGAATTCTTGATTATCCTTCCCAGTTTCTTTGAGGACTATGTGAACAGTATCCTTCCACCTTTGCTTTGGTCTTCATACAGGTCATTACCACTAGGTTTCCCAAATTCCTCTAAAATACTTTGTCTAGGGTTAACAGATCGCTACAAGGGAAATGACACAAAACATTCACAATAAATGATACATATTTCTATAGAACATGTTAGAAAGTAATTTAAAAATGACACGTTTCAGTTTTAAATAATGAATTCTTAATGAAGTTTTAAACGCAAAATTTCCAAACTTGTAATCATACTAATCAATGTACCTCTTACTACATGTTTACTGGTACTTATCAGAGGAGGCAATTTTTCTCAAAATTACAGGTTTAGTCAAAATATTATTATGTTAGAATGGACAGTCCAACTCTTTGAAATTATAGGAACCATTACCAAACATTGTACAGAATTTATGAAAAACGTATTTTTTCATGAGTCCGTTCTGCTGATTGAATGAAAGTACATACTCTCTCAACATTCGCATTATGACCTATAATGGCAAACAAATATTCAGCATTGAAATGGTTCCACATGTTTCATCTTGGGTAGTTTTTAGTTCAAAAACAGGGTTTCTACCCAAAATAACAAATCCAAAATTCTTGACTTTTTCAGGATTTTTCTTGACCTTTCTTTTATTCGTTTATTCAACCCCTAGCCCTACTTAGGTAAAGTTGGAAATTAGTAATTAAGAAAATAAATATTTATTTAATGGATACCCCAACCAAAAGACCGGTTATGATGAGAACTGAAGCTGTATTTAACAAGAGAATTAGACCTGCTTTATCATCCTGGACTGCATTTGGCAGACTAGCGAGGCTCTTGGAGTCTGGACTCACAACCATTATAATCTTACGTGGGGCTTGTGTTGGGGGGGGGGGGGGGTCATCCCTATATGTTTGTGATTGTCCCTTCAATCCATCTTATCTTACCATAATTCATCCTCATCTTTGCGAATAGCCAAAGGGCCAGAAATGTGAACTAAAATAAACTAAATCAACATATCAGTCATTGTAATGAAAAAATTTCTTGACCACAAGAATAATTTCTTGACTTTCCTGACTTTTCTTGACTGGTGGACACCCTGAATAACTTTGTTCTCTATACCCTTGCTTTACAATCAAAATATTGAATAAGAATGGAAAACACCTTGTTCTATCATTATAAACCCCAAGGCAAGAAATTCCGCTCAGGTATTGAACAGTGACTTCATCAGAAAACTTTGTTCATTAATTGCTTCCGGTTTCCCATTTGTTCTCTAGCAGAACAACTTTTATTTTCTTTTTTGGCAATGACTGAATCAAAATGAATTTCACTATTGAGTTTTGGAGCAGTTCATAGACTTGTAACTTGCATGATTTCTCTTTGTTCAAATGAAACACATATTTTCCTAATTAATATAATATTAGGCTCAAAATGTAGGCCATTTATGATAATTTTCAAATCCCTCCAGGGCACCGGACATAAGTCTAAAATGTAGGACATGTCCGAGAAAAACCGGACATCTGGTAATCCTAGCTTTGTCTCTCTCCTGTTCAAGTCTTCTTGATCTAATTACGTTTAGTAATATTAGGAGATGTGCATAGTTTGTATCTACTTAGGGTTACCAGACGTCCGGATTTTCCCGGACATGTCCTACATTTTAGCCTTGTGTCCGGCGTCCGGGAGGAATTTGAAAAATGTCATAAATGTCCTACATTTTGAGCGTCACGTAATAAAATTAGGGAAATACGTGTTTCAGTTTAACAAAGAGAAATCATGCAAGTTACATGTCTATGGACTGCACACTCAAACTCAATAGTGGCATTTATTTTGTTTCAGTCATTGCTGAAAAATAAAATTTGAAAAATGTCATAAATGTCCTACATTTTGAGCGTCACGTAATAAAATTAGGGAAATACGTGTTTCAGTTTAACAAAGAGAAATCATGCAAGTTACATGTCTATGGACTGCACACTCAAACTCAATAGTGGCATTTATTTTGTTTCAGTCATTGCTGAAAAATAAAATAAAATATTGTCCTGCTAGAGGACAAACGGAAAAACGGAAGCAATTAATGAACAAAAGTTTTGGGGCCGCATTCTGATGACGCGACCGTTCAATGCCTGAGGGTAATTTCTTGCCTTGGGGTTTATACTGATGAAACAAGGTATTTTTCCATTCTTATTCATTATCTTGATTGTAAAGCAGGGGTTTAGAGAACCAAGTTATTTAGGGTGTCTACTAGTCAAGAAAGTCGTGAAAATCAAGAAAAAATAAAGAAAGTAGGTCAAGAAGTCAATAAAAAGTCAAGAAATTATACTTGTGGTCAAGAATTTTTGCTATCCCAATGACTGATCAGTGGATTCAGTTTATTTTACTTAACTTTTCTGCCCCTTTGGCTAGTCGCAAAGATGAGGATGAATGGCCATAAGATAAGATGCATGAAGAGACAATCACAAACATATAGGGACGAGAACACGAGCCCCCCATAAGATTATACTGGCTGTGAATCCAAACGCCAGAGCCTCGCTAGTCTGCAAAATGCAGTCCAGCATGCATTAATAGATATAGATCTATATTTTTTGTTGTATACTGCTGCAGTTTACATTTTAACCAGCCTTTTGGTAGGATTTTCTTTTTAAATATTATTTTCTTAATTGCTAATTTCAAGCTTAACCTTTATTTATTCGACCCCTATTTAGGTAAACAAAAACGAAAAATAAATGTATTTTCTTATTAAATATTATTTTCTTAATTGCTAATTTCAAACTTAACCTTTATTTATTCAACCCCTACTTATGTAAACGAAAAATAAAAATAAATGTATTTTCTTATTAAATATTACTTTCTTAATTGCTAATTTCAAACTTAACCTTTATTTATTCGACCCCTACTTAGGTAAACAAAAACGAAAAATAAATGTATTTTCTTATTAAATATTATTTTCTTAATTGCTAATTTCAAACTTAACCTTTATTTATTCGACCCCTACTTAGGTAAACAGAAACGAAAAATAAATGAATTTTGGATTTGATATTTTGGTAGACACCCTGTTATTCAACTAAAAAGTACCCAAGATGAAACTTCTGGAACCATTTCTATGGTAATTGCTGAATATTTGTTTGCCATTACAGGTCATAATGCAAAGGTTGAGAGACTACTTTTATTACCATCAGCACAACGGACTCACGAGAGAATTTTTTTTAATAAAGTCTGTAAGAAGTTTGGTACTGGCCCAAATAATATCAAAGAGTTTGACTGTTCAGTCTCTCATAAATATATTTTGACTGAAATTTTGGGAAATATTGGCTCCTCTGAGAAGTTCCGTTAAAACAGGTGCATTGTTTAGTGTAATTACAAGTTTGGAAATTTTGAATTAAAGAATTCATTAAGAAATATTTTTTTTTACTGAAAAGTGTCAATTTTAAATTACTCTCTAACGTGTTTTATAGAAATATGTATTATGTATTGTGAATGTTTTGTGTCCTACATTTTGACTCAGTGTCCTACATTTTGGAACATCATGTCCTACATTTCCCTCATAGCGATCTGGTAACCCTATATCTACTTCACTTCTTTGTTTTAATTTCTTATCAGACTTCCAATTTTAACCAGGTAATTAGCCTTTCCCTCCGGTTATGGGGGTTGGCAGCCAGAAATACTGTTTCTTTGAGGCATGTAACCAGAGGCTGACTGGACAGACACCAAAAAGCTAAAATTTGTTGTCTGCTAATGGTTACCTTAAGCATTAATTGAAATTTGGATAAGCTTCGTAGAAGGTGGTGTGTGTTATCAGCTGCAAGCAGTCTTCCCTTTTCTTTACTGATGGCCTTCTACACTAATTTTCATTCAATTATTTCACGAGCCAAACGAAAACCTTAAAATTCCATCAAAAATTATATGACAGCCTGTATACAGTTCAAATTTACATGAGGTATCAACTGTTATTTATAGGACAATCTCCTGGCTGCAGCACTAATCAAATAAGCTTGAAAATGCCATTTTTGTTATTTTAAAGATGGTGCCTTCTCTAGACAATTCCACCAGCGAAGAGGACTGGTTTCTTGCCCTCTGTCAGTCTAACTTACAGAAATTTCTCGGCAAATGAAAATTCAACATCTCTGTGCATGCTTACCACACCAGCAAGTTTACTAATGGAGGAGAAAGTACGACAATGGCCTCAGTTCGCAGGCAGATGGGTGGAAAAGCCTTCGCAGTGGCTCATAAGTGACTGCACGTGGACCACAAAGACTTATTCTTCTTAAGGTATACAGGCACTAACTCAACTTGAAAATATATGAAGATCAGCAATAGGTCTGTGCTAAAATGCGGCAAACTTGTGCAACCCTACATACAGAAATCTACTAGATAAGAAACAAACAAATTAAGGTTTACATTTGACTCTCCCTTCTACAATAAACAATGTGTTTCAATATGAAAATAACCCTTTACTTGAAGAAAATCATATGATGGCAAAACATATGCCCGTAACAAATATATATAACAATAACCTGTGGTGAAACAACCCTTGAAAACCAGAGCCTACCTACCAACTACCGGTCTCACTCCCTCCTGTCGAGGTGGGCGATCATCGTACCAGTTATGGGTGATGCGTGGTCAGTGCAATGAACCCTCAGTCATCTTTGCAGGTTTTCAGTGACCGGGTTACACTACTCATTCATAGCTCCCCAATTTCTTCATGATGGTGGGTAGCCATCGGTCCCATAAACAGGCCAAAATCTCAGGCGAAAAGTTGCTACACTTCCCCTCAGGAGACTCGAACCAGCATGCAACCTATAGCACAAGCCCAAAGCCATCGTGCAGGACAAGAGACGATGAAGATTAAAATTGTATTCATATTTTTTAAGCAAAGTACAGGGTAATTCGAAATGAATGGTGCAACTTTACACAGTTAAATATGACGTTACTATTTATTCATAATTGGGAAAAGAGACGCGGTAGTTTATAAATACGGAGAAACTAGTACTCACTTTTATCCGTGAAGTCAGAGAACTACAAACAAAAGATGCATGCCAAGCAACAGTACAGCAAGTTCCAACGAGGATGGTGGCAGTGGTCACTGAAATTAATGGAGAAAGAAAAAAACAGCTTCGCGGATAAAAGTGAGTACTAGTTTCTCCGTATTTACTATTTATGATAGAAAATCAGACAAGGCATCAATATAAAGAAAAACTCTGGAAGTTTTATTCCCACTAGCGGGCTTATTCTACTTAGCCGATGCTCCACCAGGATCGCCAGTGTCGCAAAATGGTGTAGAAGATGTACAAGTATTGTGTGTTGGAGCTATCGAGAACTGATTGAATCACAATGGCACATGCGTTTCGGTAGTAACACATATGTTTGACCCTTCCGAAAGAATGCCAAAGTTACAACTGCGAATTTTTAGTGCCTTCGAAACCGTTGACAACAACTTGCTGTCTCGTGCATAGCCAGTACTTGATTATAATTTGGACCTTTTTCATTACACGTGCTTCCCATGTTGAATCTTTATAATGTGAGTCACGTGAGTAAAACTTCCAGAGTTCTTTATATTGATGCCTTGTCTGATTTTCTATCATAAATAGTAACGTCATAATAACGGTGTAAATTTACACCATTTATTTTGAATTACCCTGTATAATGTTATTTAATGCTGTTGAAGCATGCATGAAAGTAAATGCTAAATTGATTAATCATTACTTGAAAAATAACTGAGGTACAGTTCTTATTTAAAAAGCAAGTAGTAAGAGCTACTGTTACTTGAAAAAGAACCGTTACTTATAAACTGCCTGAAATGTTTTTCATACTTATCTCTATTTTCAGAGATGGACAGAAAGTTCTGAGAGAAAGTATGAAGAAAATTCAAGAGGGACTAAGCAACATAACAAATGCACTGATTGGAAGATACATGACGGAAGAGTATACATTTGTGAGTGAAGTAGACAGTGAAATGATTAAGCAACTGAATGATGAACTGTCGAGTTGGGTTGATAGTGTGAGTGAGTGTTCAATTGTTCATGTCAATGTCGATTTTAAGGAAATTAGTGAAGTTATTAACAATTGTATTGAATTGTGTTATTTACTACAGGATAGTAATGGAGCCACAAATGGTAAAGTAATTAATGTATGTACCGTTGTTCATTTAGTCCCGCACCGTGGCTGTGTGGTCAAGGTGTCATGCTTTGGGTTCCAGCTACAGGTTCAAGTCTCCTGGGGGAAGCATAACAACTTTTCTCATGAGATTTCGGTCTGTGTTTGGGACCAGTGGCCACTCACCATCGTGAGGAATTTGAGGAGCTAAGAATGAGTAGCGTAACCCGGTCATGGAAACCTACAACAACCATGGGGGTTTTCCGTGCTGACCACACGTCACCCCCGTAACTGGTTGGATGATTTCCCATCTTCGCAGGTGGGAGTCGGTAGGTAGGCCCTACCCCTCATTGGCTGTTGTGCCATGGGTTATTATTATACAGGGTGGGCCAAAAGTCAGGTGACAGCATTGTCATAGGAAAGGCTGGTGTGTTGGAGGTCAACTTTGGCTACATATGATGTTTGGGGGGAGGGGCAAACCCAAGGATACATGTGACCACCCCGGGCGCCATCTTGGAATCCGCCATCTTGAACGCAACTTAGGTTTCTTAAATGGAACCATAGGCATGTGGCATATCATTTCCAATTGTTTTTTCGTCAGGAGTTCAATGCCGCAAACTGTTTTGTCCTATCGTGAACCTTTTCCTAATTATGGCCTGTTTTATCTTTGCAGGTATCACCGACTGAATAATGGTGCTGACGACCGAAGAACGTGTGGAGATCATCCTCATGTGTGGAAATCGGAGCTCGCGTGTGGTGGCTGCAGAGTTTAATGCATTACACCCCGATAGGGAGCCAATTTCCCACAATGGTGTGGCCAAACTCATCAGCAGATTCCGAAATACGGGATCTGTGGCCGATAAAGCACGCAGTGGTCGCCCGAAAACTTCAACAGATGAGGCAACCACTGTCGCTGTCCTCACATCCTTCTCCAAAAACCCCCAACGTAGCACCGGACGTATCGCCCTTGAATCTGGAGTTAGCCGAACGTCCATACGGAGGATACTGTACCCGACGGTCAGGATCGCCCTCTGTCAGATGCTGGTGCATCTGAATTTTGTATGGGTGCCACTTGTTAACAGCAAGTATCCTCCGTATGGACTTTCGGCTAACTCCAGATTTAAGGGTGATACGTCCGGTGCTACGTTGGGGGTTTTTGGAGAAGGATGTGAGGACAGCGACAGTGGTTGCCTCATCTGTTGAAGTTTTCGGGCGACCACTGCGTGCTTTATCGGCCACAGATCCCGTATTTCGGAATCTGCTGATGAGTTTGGCCACACCATTGTGGGAAATTGGCTCCCTATCGGGGTGTAATGCATTAAACTCTGCAGCCACCACACGCGAGCTCCGATATCCACACATGAGGATGATCTCCACACGTTCTTCGGTCGTCAGCACCATTATTCAGTCGGTGATACCTGCAAAGATAAAACAGGCCATAATTAGGAAAAGGTTCACGATAGGACAAAACGGTTTGCGGCATTGAACTCCTGACGAAAAAACAATTGGAAATGATATGCCACATGCCTATGGTTCCATTTAAGAAACCTAAGTTGCGTTCAAGATGACGGATTCCAAGATGGCGCCCGGGTGGTCACATGTATCCTTGGGTTTGCCCCTCCCCCCAAACATCATATGTAGCCAAAGTGGACCTCCAACACACCAGCCTTTCTTATGACAATGCTGTCACCTGACTTTTGGCCCACCCTGTATTATTATTATTATTATTACTGTCATTCATTTTTCTTAATGACAACCCTCTGTGGTGGCACTACAAATACAGAGGTCTCAGGTTCAAATCCTGGTTAAGGATGGATACATCATTGTATTTGTTAATCTTATTTTGCATTAAGGTTAATAGGCCTACTAATAAGGGCATCCCCTGTACATTACACCATACCATGATGGCACTTACAGGGTGTTGGGGTAGGGCCCTGCACATTCTTGATCTTGGCCATACTAGATCAGTAACATGATTAAGACACCTTTACTTCCCAGGTTTTCGGAGCCCTGATTTCATTGAGAAAAAACCTGGAAAAACTGGCCAGAGAGTTGCCCTCTGCAGAGTCATTGATGAAAAATTCCCACCATTAATAATTATTATTAAATCTAGGTCTGTTACAATTAACAATTATTGTTACTACATGAATAGATTAACACTATGGTCTAAGAATAGTGATATAACAACACACATTCAATATGTAATTTCTTGCTACCTGTAGTAAAGAAAATTAACATAAAAATAGTATTTATGGAGTAAGAAAAGGTTGTTTGTTACTTCCAGCTGGTGTAAAGTGAAGTTACTTATTATTATAAGAGTTAAAAATGATATCGTAATAATTATATGATACAAGGGTCATTTCGTAAATAATGCATACCATTTTTTTTTCGTGCATGTTTATTGCATGCTAGGCAGTATCTCCTTAAAAATTCTTCAGTGCTTCTCAATAACCATATCCCACCCTACTGAAAATTCTGTCTACTGTTTTCAGTAGATCAATAGGTGTTTTGAAACACCTGCTGTTTTCAGTTTATCAACTGTACTCACAGTATAAAAAGTACAAAAAAGATTACGTGAGTGAGTGTAATAGTCGTAAAACTCCTTGCAGACGATGTTTCGTGAAGCTACGCTTCGCTTCTTCAGGTGTTTCTTTTCAGTATATAAAATACTTCATCATATATGTAAAAATAAATCCAGGATTAGGTAAAAAAAAAAGGGTATTGGGATATAGAATTTAAAATTACATGACGTTAAAAGTGCCATGTAGGCTAAAAGATAATTCTAAAAGAACGGTGTACCCATACTACCATACAGAATGAATGACTACTGTAGTATACAAATGCTACATCCCCTCCAATGAGAACTCCACAGATTCCGAAGCAGCGTGGGTCACTTCCGGCGTGACATGGAATTTAACAGACCCTTCACTGTTTCTTCTCCAACGTTTAAACATGTTGATCCAGGCCTCATTCAAGTTACCGTCATCCCTATTTAGTTTTTTCCCCCTATTAACACAAATATTTGCTGCCTCGTGAACGTTCATATCAGGTTGTTTATGAACTCTTTTTACCACTTCAGAAAGCCCGGTCTTCGGAGATTGTTCCTTAATATGCTTGTTATGCTCATCCCAGCGAGTTCCCATGCTTCTTCCGGTTTGTCCAATATATGCTTTATTACAAGAGCAAGTTATCTTATACATGCCCTTCTCATCTCTGACCTCTTTTCACCCCTTACCATCCTTTTTGTATTCAGTAAAATATTCCTCTATATTTCGGGGAGCTCTCATTCCCCCTTTTAACCTGAAGCCTTTTAGAATCTTATCAAATTTTTCGGACACCCCTTTTATATATGGGATGCCGACGTATTTGTATTCTATTTCCCCTACCTCGTTATTCTTATTCAACTGTACTGCTAATGTTTTCTACTGTTCTTAGTGGCCCAACTGTGTACTGTTTTCAGTAGCTCAACTGTACAGCTAATGTTTTCTACTCTTTTTGGTAGTCCAACTGTGGCTACTGTCTTTAGTAGCTGAACTGTACTCTTAATTGCATCTAAAGATATCAGTTCGGCGGTTACGTGGAGATAGGTAATTAACTCTGATACACTCACTGACGAAGCCACCAGACGAGTGGCAAAATAGATCGCTGAAAAAAACTTTCGCGGAAAAATGAATAGTAAGTGTATCAGAGTTAATGTACTCTTAATGTTTTCATTAACGTAATTGTACAACTAACATATTTTATTGTGTTCAGTATGTGAAAACAGTGCTATTATCAGTAATGAAACATTTGTTATCTATACAACTGAAAATGCAACGGAAAAATTGCATAACCAAGTAAAATAAATCTATGGTAAAGCATGTGGAATTTGCTACTTGGGAATGCTTTCACGTAACAAAAAATCAAATATAGTGAATACGTTTTAAGTGTGTAGCTTCACTGTGGCTAACGCACTTGTAGAAAATTGAAAACATACTGTTTCAGACAGAAATTGGAATATTTTTCTTTCCACTTTCACACGAAAAATAGCAACCACCTAGTTTAAACAAGGGCCTGATAGTCAATGCTTGAAAAACCAACAAGGAAACACTGTTGACTACATTGATTAAAAGATTGTCCATTTCTGCAATTGCTTTATACAGACATAATAACAAACATAGAAATTCCATGCTGAAAAAAAAGCAACTAATATGATCATGTATTCAAACTACTAGCTGCTTTAAGATTGATTTATTTCTTAGGAATAAGTTCTATTAACTTATTCATTAAGATATATCTGACTTCAGTAGTAGTAATTAGAAAAACAGTAGAAATTCAGTTCACATATTGTTTTTCCAATGCATTCTAAATCGCTGAAAGTGTGGTGTCAAGAATTAACTATCTATTCCTGGAGTCAATAAAATGATTTTGTAACATATTTTAGCAAGTCATCATCATCCTTTGCCGTTTCCTGCCCCTGGCTGGGTCGGCATAGAAGTCAAGCCTGTCCATTTTTTCCTGGTCTTCCACCACTCCTCTCTTTCCACGGTGTTCCAATCTTGTCCTCTTCTCCTAACACTCTCTGCTATCTGCTCTTTCCACTGACATCTTGGCCTTATTCCCACTCCTTGTGCACTGTAAGCTATTACTGGTAGTCTTTCTGCATCCATCCTCTTCATGTGTCCGAACCATCTCATCTGTGCCTGATCTATCCTGTCCTGAAGCTTCACCACACCCACTGTGTGTCGGATCTCCTCATTCCTTATTCTATCCCGTCTAGTCTTCCTCAATATACTCCTTAAAAAAATTCATCTCCACTGCCTGCATCTTTCTTTTGTCTCTCTCTGTCATTGTCCAAGTCTCTGCTCCATACATAATTATTATTATTATTATTATTTTTGCAGTACTGTAGCCTTACTGTTCAAGTACAGTATCTATACAGTAGACCTACAATTTGTTTCCAGTACATTTTACAGTACACAGTAGAACACATTTAAAAACAGTAGAATTTGTCTACTGTAAACAGTAGAAATTCCCAGCAGAGCAACGTTCCGGAAGATTTGCGGTACCAGTTAGGATACTACTGTTGTTCAGTCCACGGATGACTCAGGCACCGCTGCAGAAAACTCTTCCATAGAAGTAATGCGTTGTCCACGCATGCGCTCTTTCAACTTGGGGAATAAGTCGAAGTCTGGTGGACTCATGTCTGGACTGTATGGCCAGTGACTCATAATTGCTCAGCAAATCGGTTGCAACCTTCCTTCAGGCGCGGGCATGCAAATTGAGTGGTCCATCCTGAAACAAGCCAAGTTGGTTTTTGTGCATTTTTCTGCGTAATTTATGGACTCAGGCACGATAAAATGCTGCTGATACACTAATTCCATATGACACTCTATCAGTTATGATGATTTCTTTGTGATCATAGGCATTTTTTGGTCGTGGGGATGATGGGACTTCTCCACTAGTTTGACTGCGACTTCAACCGTGATTCAAAGTCTGCAGTCCACTGCTCACCACAAACTTCACGCAACTTTCAATTTTGATACACGATCTTTCATCTTTCATCGCCACAGTACACGAGGCACCAGCAGATGCCATTGCTAACACTCGTCACTTCCAACTGGCATACACTATGGAACTGATGAATATACATGCTGCTTCCACAAGCCTTCAACTGAAATTGGCGTAACTTTTACTCTGATTTCATCATCCACTCTGCACATTATTTTTGTAATGGCCCTTGTATTTTTATAAAGAAACATTCAAAATTATAAGGGACTTCACTTTTCATCAACTGGAAATAATAACCAGTTCGTTACTCTATAAATATTGATTGTTTTCATTAACTTTCGTTATTACAGGTTGAAAGAGGGAGTGGAGGGGGGGGGAGTTCCATGGGCCCATGATAGTACTATTATTTTTGGCTATAGTATTTAACTTCAGTCCAGACTCCCCTCTAAATACATTCTTTGAGGCTACTTATTTTCGTTCAATTCATGCATTTTGTTAAGACTTAAAGAATGCAGCCATAGCGTCACGAACCTCTTACAACATAAAAACATTTTCATTGTTTATGTCATCCACTTTCCCAGATGCTACATTTTTTCTCTCTCAAACAGGTGGATTCAGTAAAAGAGCCCCATTTACTACAATGGTCGAGACAGAAAAGGAAATCAAAGAATTGTCAGATTTGGTTGAAAACGTGAAGGTGTCATTTGCTGACGCATTGAACTGTGTCACAGAATCAGAAGAAACGTTTCACTCCCTCACACAGGTAAGCAAGCAGAATATTGCTGTTATTATTATACACTGTTAATAATTCCAAATGAATTAGTATGATGTAACGTGGGATGATGGGAATATTAGTTTTGAAACCTATTTTTAAGCTATTAGGTAAGGTAAAGTTCCGACCCTAGATCACTCACTCTGGAAATCGAACCCGGGTCTCCTGCGTGGCAGTCAGATACCTTAAGATAAAATGATGATTAGATGGAAGTGATGATGAAATACTTGCTACCCAGGCAAGGATTTCAACTTTCAACCCTCGGTGTTAGATCGTTTGTTCATCCACCTTGGCAGCCTTATAAAGTCGTTGCCTTCCTTAGACGTCCCTGGCTCGCCCCTTTTCCTGCTGAAACCAAACAGCATATGCCACAGTTGACATCTAAATGTAATGCCAAAAATAGTCTCTCTTTCTCACTGTTTTAGTTTCTAAATCTCCACCAATGTTGAACCATAGACATGCACACAGGGATGCCAGGGGTGTCCGGGCATCCTCTAATGTGTCCTCAAGAACAGAAAATGTAGAAAGTATAGTTAAGATAATGACAATCATATCTGTTTAAAAAAAGTAAATGACTATATTTCGATTCATTTGAGATGCACGTTCTCCAATACAAAGTGATATTGCTCATTATTAGGGAGCGGAAGTTGATGAAATGCCATCTTTTTTCTGACATCTCGGACACGATGCCATTTAAATATACACAATATTACACTTCATCTAGAACCCAAAAAAGGTAATTTTAAAGTGCATTTCTTTGCATTTTTTGCCAATTTTCAGGTTTTAGGTCATTTTCCCTGATTTTCAGCATTTTCCCATCATTTTTCGCTATATTCGGTGTATTGTTTCGTCATATTTTATCACTTCTTTCATTTTGGTAATATTCTTAAGTCTTTTCACCAAGATGAACATAGGCCTATATACTATATCTCGCAGGATTGCAATTTAGGAGCAAAAGAAATGCTGAACTGGTGAGAGTCTTTGTTGTGTCGGGGCAAACCTTTTCCCATTTTTTTAGGACATTCTATAGGTCATATACCTATATTTTTTAGGTCATCAACTTCCGCTCCCTACTCATTATAATAATCAGCAATCACGTAGCAAAGAATCAGGTTTCATACCCGGTGGAGGCAAAGTAGTTTGGATCTCACTTTTAAAATTGTAGGGCCATTGCATAAAGTAGACTTAAAACAACAATTCAAGTGTAGCAAACTAGATGCTATTCACTTTATAAATTGCCCAGAGTATCCGGTAACTATCATTTGAGCAGGTTTTTCCCTCCGAGTCAGTGTTGCCAAGTTAGCTCTCTTGGAGCCAGATCTGGCTCTTTGGTGCACTCGTTTTGCTGTGAACTGGGGCTCCCGCCCCCATTCCTCACTATGATACCATCACTGGTTCCGGCCCACATAGATCAACTTTTGCCATGATTATACATTTTGCACGTGACGTGATATTGTTATATTGGCTGCGTCGCCCCACCCCCTCTTATATCCCCAGCTACTTTTTTTTTTTTTATAGCGCCGTGTTACCGTGAAATTGGCATAATATTGTTATCAGGGAATCCTTTATTTTTGATTTCATATGACCATGAGATGAGTGATGCTGCCGGATTTAGATGGTGAAAGCTAAGAATAAATTATCAATTTAGAGTTAATGGTAACTAACATTACTCAAGGAAGCACTTCGTAAATCTAGCTCTTTGAAAGTCAGTTTTAACTTCATTTATGGTGAAATTTAGCTCTTTTATGTGCACCAGATTTAGCAACACTGCCAGGAGGCAAGAAGAAATGAATTAGGCATATGGAAGTATTATTTGAGTTGTTATCTTGGGAATATCAAACTTCCGATGGAATAGAAAATGATATCAACGGGAAGAGGGCAGTTTGAAGAAGTGATTGCCAAGCAGAAAAGTCAAAACTCCCATTTGATTTGCCGTAACTTGATGTTGAAGTTGATTCCCCCATAAGGAATACATGGGATTCCGAAAATTCTTATTCTTCATATTTTTCAAATATCGTGTCCAGCTTAATAATCAACATAAAAAAATCGCTTCCACTTGCTACATGGAGAGAAATTCATACTCTTGATACACCCAGGTTTTTTTTAGTAGTAGTAACCATTCAGCCGATATTGAAATAAATGCACAATTGGTGCGTAACTGTACCTCCTCTCCTTAATACACATTAGAAAACATGGAAAAACTGAACTTACAGATTTATTTAATGAGAGGGATTGAGCTGATAGTACCTGTAGAGATATGGCTATGTATTGTATTACATTTGCCCGAGTTTTTTATTTTATTTTATTTCATTTAATAGAAGATTCCAAATACAGTGTTAGCCATTTTACATTGGAATATATTAACAGAACATAAGGACAAAAAATAATGTCATAGAATAAAATTGCATGTGGTTAAGAGACTTACATGCTTTTAGTTAACTTTCTTCAAAAACTGTCCAGATTATTTATTATTTTCCTGTAGTTTACGGTTATTACAAGCATAAGAAAACAGTTTTTCTTTGTGACGTTTCAGGAGAACACACGCTGCTCCTTTCATCAGACATTTATTTTCATTTTGACTAAAGATACAGTTATAACAATGGTTACATTGTTATAACTGTATCTTTAGTCAAAATGAAAATAAATGTCTGATGAAAGGAGCGTGTGTTCTCCTGAAACGTCACAAAGAAAAACTGTTTTCTTATGCTTGTAATAACCGTAAACTACAGGAAAATAATTCTATAATGCAAGCAATGCGTACATACAAGAAAAACTATTACTGTCCAGATTAGTTATTCTATACCAATATTGATTTTCAATTGTTTACTTTCATTATTTAAATAATATAAATATCGTCACAATGATGGGAAACCCTATGCTAAAGTGACAATAAATACTCAGTCTACAATGTTAAAAGTTTATCTTAAAGTTAAAAGTACCCTCATTGAAATTAGCCTATGCACGCTTGTGATGGGAACATGGCCAAGATATCCATCTGCATCACCCATCTTCCGTCATGTCAGTGAAAGGGGAGAGGTTTGAATACACAGAAACAGCTCTTCTTTACCGGTAGTTCTGAAACCTCAGATAGGGCATCATATTCTGTCATGAAGAATACATTTTCCAATGTTTTTATCTACGGTCTTACAAATACGAGGCGTATTCGGAAAGTAAGTACCGAAAGGGTGTAAAAAATAAAGTAAAATAGTTTCGTATCTTTTTTTATTTACATTGCATTCTACAGACCTTAAACTACTTTTCTACGTAGTTTCCACCATTGTTCAAGCATTTGTCGTAGCGTGGCACTAGGTTTTGTATCCCATCATCATAGAATCCCGCCTGTAACGAAAGCCATCCATGCACTGCTGCTTCGACATCGTCATCCTCGTCGAAACGCTGACCAGCAAGAAACTTCTTCTTCAGATGAAGAATGAGATGGTAGTCACTTGGTGCCAACTCAGGACTGTTGGCGGATGAACAATTGTTCCCAGCCGAATGACGTGATGAAATTTTGAGTTTGTTGGGCCATATGCGGACGAGCATTGTCGTGAAGCAACCAAATGCCTTCACTAAGCATTCCGCATCTTTTGTTGTGAATTGCACGATGCAGCCAGATTAATGTGTCACAGCAGGCATCTTTGTTGGTGGTCTGTCCTCTAGGCAAGAATTCAACCATTCTTGCATTGAGAAAACAAATCACAGACCGGACTTCACAGTCGGCGGGCCGATTGATTTTCTTGAACATTTCAAACCTTCAGAAAACTACGAAGAAAAAGCTTGACCTGCTCCCACTCGTGCCTGTGGCTAACTAACGGATAAATGACGTCAACGAGAACTCACACAGTCGTGACTGCATCGCTACAGCGGCAATATTTGCAAACGGTACTTACTTTACGAATACGCCTCGTATTAAAGGAAGTGATATCCTTTTATCAGTTCAAGAAAGCAACAACCTGGCGATATTTAAATATATAAATCAGAAATAATTAATAGAAAGAAAGACAAGTTTGTTATGTTGATAACCAGAATTTTTTGTATCAGGAGGGGGTTAGACCATTGATGAAACTTGAATAGTCAAAAAAAAAAACAATAGTAATTATTACTATCTTGATTATGATTATTAATATACAATAAGAACCATTATAATTAATGAAATAGACCAATTTTATTGCAAATGTTGTTGTTATATTATAACATTTGTAAAACTTTTCTACTTGATCCACCAAACAAATTAATATCCAGGACAACTTTTTTATTGTATTTTTACATTTCATGCGGTTAGTGTACTGAAATGCACAGTTTTCTACTGTTATTAACTTTTATATACCTTGATCAAGAAAAAAATAATAATTTGGGGAAAATTTTAGCCATAAAGTTTATGCTATTCGACCTCTCACATGAAACTAATTTTTGAAACCTGTGGAACGATTTATTCTATGAATTAAATGGTAGAATATGAGAAAATAATGTGGTTCCTGTTTTTGATCTAGCGCAGTTTTTACTTTGGTTATTCGGTTAGAACACCAACTAAACTGAACATTATTTCTGTTGTTAACAATAAAAAATAACAAGCTTCATTCTTTTTGGCATCTTGAAGTA
Source organism: Lepisma saccharinum (assembly GCF_977018435.1). NCBI lineage: Eukaryota > Metazoa > Arthropoda > Insecta > Zygentoma > Lepismatidae > Lepisma > Lepisma saccharinum. Next base: position 27,591,655 of record NC_139257.1, read on the forward strand.
AAGTATGCCAATTTCGAAGGGGGAGTCCTACTCCCTGACATCCATGTTGATAACCATGTACAATGGACTTTTTTTAATTCGAATTTATAGGTAATTCAAACAGAAGTTTATTCCTCCCAAAACCTTCTTTGTTAATTCGAATTTTGGATAATCCCCCTGGAATTCAAATTTAAAATAGTCCACTGTACTAACATTTGTAATTTTATTCTACTAAATTATGGATGAGCTAATTCATGCCTGAGACATGGATAATTTAACCCTGTTTATATTACTCAATTATTTACAATATTATCCATTTTTGTTACAGATGACTGCCCAACTAAACACAAGATTTACTGAATTGTTAGAGAAATGCAAATTTTATATAAAATCAGGTGATATTGACGATGATGTGCTGTCATTGACAAGATCTATCGAGAGTTGGAGCAACCATCTGTCATGTTTGGATTTGTCGTCAAAGGAAAAGCAGAAGAGTATTTTAAACTATAACGACTCCAAAGATTTTTACTGCTCGTTAAAAGTTTGGAAACTACAAATCTCAGAATTATTGAAAAGTGTAATGCCGAGTATTGAAGAAGAGGAGTTGGTAGGTTTATTAAAAATTCAAATTCAAGAAATCATCAGTGCCGTACGTTCCCATGATGCAAGTAGAGTGAAAGATTTAGAACAGAGACTTGAACATTTCCACTCGACAGCATATAGAATATATCTAGAAGGGATGCTACATTTCACTGGCAGTTTGAATCATAATTCAAAAGAACATATAGAAATGCATATAGATTGTGTTCAATCGCGTGGTGAGTTGTCTAAAGCCATACGGGAGTTAACTGCAAGTAATGAATCGCTCACAGCAACTTTGGTGGAGTATTGTCAGAATGGATGGAAACAGGTATAATTTCTACTTTTAGTCTAGAATTGAATTTGTTATTATTAATTGCTGTTTTATTTAGCTTTTATGCCACTTTCGGTTATTAGTGAAGATGTGATTGATAATTACATAAAATTGATAAGGGACATTTGCAAAGAGACAATAATTTAACAAATAAGAGTAGTCATTTGTTTGAGCAGTACTAATACCAGCGAAAACTGATATATGCTTTTGAATAGTGTATTTACACACCAGATAGTGTCTATTCTCTGATTTGATAGCGAGGCTATGGCGTCTGGACTCAGCCAGCGTAACCTTATGTGGGGTTTGTGTTGTGTTTTCCCTACATGTTTGTGATTCTCCCTTAATCCATTTCATCTTATAACCATTCGTCCTTGTCTTTGCAATTAGCCAAAAGTAGCAGAAAAGCGAAGTAAAATAAACTAAATCAATCAAAAATCAATGTCTTGATATGATTATTTTGTCGGTACTTGGATATCTCAAATGAAGATTTTTTTTCCTAAGTGTTACAAATGCAATACAATATTTACTCATTTGTTATACATTATTTAATATGTAAATTCACTGTTAACAACATAGAGACTGTGGTCACAGATCTTGGTTACTTATTTATTCCTAATTTATATATGAGGGGGTACCCAAAAAAAAACGGAATAGCACTGCGCTGAGTGGAGCTTCCGTAGTACGAATTTTTCCCACTAGGTAAGCATCAAGCAACTCGTTGTGAGCTCAGTGGCTTCACTGGGAAAGGTTGTCTCTGGTCACTGTGATTCTTTTTCGTAAAAGCAGTTTCGCTCGCACCTCATTTTTTGTGACGGCTGTGAAATGTTGTTTTCTGCTCGGGAAAAATGCCACAGAGACTGTTGTGATGTTGAACACAGCTTACAAGGACAGCGCTATGGGGAAAACTCAAGTGTACGAGTGGTTTTCTTGCTTCAAAAAGGTGAGATGTCGATTGATGATAAACCTCGTTCTGGACGTCCGTCAACTTCCAGAATGGATGAGAATGTCGACAAAATTCGTGAACATGTGCTCAAAGACCGACGACGGACCATGGAAGAGCTGGAGACGTTATATGGACTATCTTGGAACTTGATTCAGCGAATTTTAACAGAAGATTTGGGAATGAGAAGGGTCGCTGTGAAATTTGTGCCTCAGAATCTGAGTGACCAGTAAAAAGTGTGTCACACAGCCATCTCAGTGCGCAAGTTTTTGGCGAAAAAACAGCATTACTCTCTTGCCCCTTACTCACCTGACCTTGCTCCGTGCGACTTTTTTTTGTTTCCCCGAATGAAGAGGGACATGAAGGGACAGCGATTTGACGATGTAGAAGAGGTGAAGAAAAGAACGAGGAAGGAGCTGTCAGCCATCAAAACAGATGAGTTTAAAACCAAGAATGAAAAAAATTACATGGCTTTTAAAAAAAAATCCGTTTTTTTTGGGTACACCCTCGTACATATATGCAGATGCATTGTAATTTTTATTTTTATTTTTTAGAAGCAGCAAATTTATGTCATGATTACGTAGCCAAAGGTGCAAAAGTTTACAGTACTCTGACAGTTGCACTTCTTGTAACTGCTGACTAGAAAATTTCCACTTCCAAGCATGTAAGCAGATTTTGCATTACCGAATGCTATATGGGGGATTGTATGTTTATTTCATCTGATTTGTGTACGTGTTTGTATGAGATCCTAGGTATAATTTGGATGATGGTAGTTATATTATGTAGAATTTGTTATGGATGGAAGGATTTGAAATTTTTTATCACTGTTGATAAAGCACCAATATGAAATTCATCAATATCCTTAACCAGTGACATGCTATGACCTCGGCACTTGGGGTAGCAACTGATTGTCTTTAGATTGCAGTGTTGTTAATGTATGGATGAAAGAATTTAGCTATTTCATTGAAAGTGATAATTTAGCCTGAAATCTGAATTCATTTAACTCTATCCACATCTCCAAATACCTGAATTCCCTATGAAATTTCATTTAAAAAATTAAACAAAAGTGCATCTAACATAGTACATCGGTATGGTAAATAAGTAACTACAATTCAGTTTTCCTTTCGGTGGTAGTCTCTACCTGGAACTGGTTAGGTGGTCAAAAATGCTGCTATAGAGCGACCACAAACAAAAGAACCTTCGGCTAAAATCCTTCGCGCACCTTCCGATCCGTTCAGCTCAGACCAAAGGAAGCATGGTTCACCCTGCCCCTTCCCACTCCACGGGAATATGATACACAGGAGTCGCAGGTCTGCACATGTTTTTTTGCCTATGGTTCCACTATAGTAGCTCCTTTCAGCCTGCCATCTGATCATAGTGAGGGGCGAGAAGCACGTGAAAAAATGTGTTGCTTGTGAACTGGGGCTTTGACAATACAATAGCGATTTGAAAATAATTACAATTGATCCATCACAGCTAAACTCGCTACTCCTCAGTACATGTCACTGCCCTAAACTGTTAAATTAAAAGAAAAGTAAAGTTCTCCGTGCTTATAGCACCGTGCTATGAAGGCACATTTAGGCAGTTGGGGTAGGGATCCACACAATCTTTTGAACTTGGCAACTTTGGAGGTGACGTGATCAGTACCATGCTTCAGCCACCTACTTAGTCTAGTATAAATGATCAAACAATTGAAAAAGAACTTGAAAGAAAAGAACTTCCTCAATAATTGCTCTTTGTTTGTGCTAAGTCCATTTTATGCTCACATAGGTTAATCTGGATTGGACCTACAGTGTGAAGTGTGATCTGAACCACTACAATGTGCCTCCACTCATGATCGAACCATATGCGTGAGCAGACCCTCTGATTAAGGAGGGCAAAAGCCTTGAAAGTTCAGTCGGGAAAGAAAAACCTCATTTTTTCTTACTGTTTTAGTTTTATTGCATTGACGGGTATTTGTGTGTGCGCGTGCAAATGTATATATATATATTATATATATGTATATATGTGTGTGTATATGGGCCTCCCGATGGCGCAGTGATAGCGTCGTCGCCTTGTAATCAAGGGGTCCTGGGTTCGATACCTGGTGGAGGCACAAGTGTTTTGGATCCCACTTTAAACTGTAGGTCCAGTTCCGATTAGCATTACTGTGCATAAAGTGGACTTAAAACAACAAATCAATCCACAAATCAATATGTGTGTGTGTATATATTATTTAAATACATTACATAATTAATTCATTCTACCTATACCAAACCAACAGCAAAAATGATATAAATTGTCTCTGAATTGTGCACGCTCCTTTTCCTTCAAACCAAAGTGTTATAGCAGCAACTGCCTGAAGTACTTATAATTGTTCTTACTTTTCTCTCTGGTAATTTACATTGCATTACAGAAATGAAATTGCGAGCGAAGGGAGCAAGAAAATTTTTCGATCCAATTTTTTTTCAAATTGAAAACAGTATTGCTTTAATAGAATTTTTCTCATTCAGATTGTTCGGCACCCAGGGACAACTCCCGCCGCCCCCTAGCTACTATGGCTCTGAACTTGGCTAGTCTGTAAGAAAAGGAAATATTGCGATCGAAGCGAGCAAGAACATTTTGCGAAATGTATTTTTATTTGCATAATATTTGAAGTCGAGGGGACAATTGCCCCTCTGCAGGTGCTTCTGGCTGTCTGGAAGATATAGTGCAAGAAAGACGTGAAAAATAATTCCATCTTGAGTACCTCTTGTCCTGCTACTCTTAGATTCTGCTTGTCTTGCTTTCTTTTACTTCAATGTTTGCCCCCTAGAATTGATTTCCTTCCAAGGTTGGGGAGGGGAGCAATACCCCCTGTGGTTGCGCCACTTCACCTCCTTTCCTCGTAGTTGCTTTGAACTTTCATCGGCTTGAAAATACTTCATTTTCTTTACGAGTATCGCGATAAGATTCACTAAAATTCTAGGTGAAAGTATAATAATACAGGGGCATTGAACGTCTGGAAAGGGGGGGGGGCAAGGAAGGCTAACCTCCCCCTTCGAAAACTAATGTCAACCTAAAAGTATATATTTCACATGTATAATTTGATTTCAGTCATAAATTATTATGTAATGGGGATGCAGGAATTAGATAATTTCAAATTCAAGTGGTGTTTTTTTGAGGGGGCAACACTATTATAGGGAAAAAAAATTGGGAACGTCCGGGCTTAGGGGTGGCAATTTCTCCCCCACCCCCATGTGCACGCCTATTGATCGAACCTAAGACTCCTTGATTACAAGGCAACAGTGTTACTGCTACTCCATCAGGAGTCCCTGATGAGCTTTTTCTTAGAAAAAGATGATGCATGTTAGAAACTTCTCTTACAATGATTTATACCCTTATATTCATGAAACTAAATCAAATTCCTGAATTGTACAATCAATTACAGAATATTTGTAGAAATATTGGATACTAATGCTGATTAATCTGCCCCACTTGTATTGTTTATCAGGTAACGTATTTATCATATATGTATTTTTTTAAAACTAACATGTAATACCATTTATTAATTTTCAGAAATCTTCCACATCTCATCATCTTGTTCCTGAAAATGAGCTTCAGACTGTGAGAAAATTAGAACATTTGTGTTCAGAGTGGGCAAACAGCACGAGCGGCTTGTTTAATGATATAAGTGACCATCCCCCTAAGTTAGCAACTCCATTTTCATGCATAACCGAATCACCAGTGCCGTTCTTCGAGTACATAGGAGACTGTGGTAATTTACAGAAGAAACCTGTAACATTTAAGTTGTCGGATGGTCAGTTAAATGATGAGGAAAGAATATTCTTGGTAGAAGACCCAGGAAACAGTCAGACTGAGAAGGAAGTGCCATCTCTTCCAAGTGCTCGAGGCAAACGCGAAGACTTTGAAGGAGAAAAGAGAGCTGATATTGTGCACATAGCAGTGCGACACCTAAAGATGGCTGAGGATCGTGCAGATAGGGCAGAGGAGAAAGTTTTAAGTTTGGAAGAAGAGTTGCGATCAGCTCGTGCGGAACTTCAGAGACTTGGATGCAAACCAATGATGAAACGAAAAGATGTGAAGTTCTGAAAATCTTCACAAATTAATGTACAAAATGCAATAAGAATATTATTTCAACAGTAAATATTCTATAAGTATGTTTATAATTTTGACATTTTAGAAGCCAAAAAATTCTAATAAATTTGTAAACTTGTAAAAACTTTAAAAAATGTTGGTTGTAAATTTTTTATGGTATAGCCAAAAAAGGCACCAGGGAAATAAAATATTTCTGCATTTCTTTCAAGAGGGGATGGCATGTATAGGGGGTTGGCCTGCCTTTTCACAATGTGTTTCAACAATTCACAATGAGTTTCAACAAAACTTCGATGAGTATTTTGTATTTTGTCCCTGGACTCAGGATAAAATCTACATTAGGAATAAGGATATTAAATTAGACACCTGGAATGTTCTGAGCCTTTACCGGCCTGGGGCATTTCAGTGTACAGTTAATGAGATAGTTAAGTATAAATTAGATGTAGTAGCTGTACAGGAAGTTAGGTGGCCAGGAGAAGGGAATTGTAAAACTAAAAATTATACTTTTTCCTATGGTGGTACTGAAAATCATAATTTTGGAACAGGCTTTTTCATAAATAATAGAATTATCTCAGCTCTTAAAACAGTAGAATTTATTAATGATAGGATATCATATGCAGTTTTACAGGGTAGGTGGTGTAAAATTATTTTAATAAACATACATGCACCAACGGAAGATAAAGATGATAATACTAAAGATGATTTTTATACAGAGTTAGAACAGGTCTTTGATAAATTTTCTCAGTATGATATGAAAATTCTGTTAGGTGACTGTAATGCACAGATTGGCAAAGAAGAGACATTTAAACCCACGATTGGTAAAGAAAGTCTTCATGAATTAAGTAATGATAATGGTATAAGATTGATTACTTTTGCAACCTCAAAAAATTTAATTGTGAAAAGTACCACTTTTATACATAAAGATATCCATAAATATACCTGGTCTTCTCCAGATGGTAAAACTCATAATCAGATAGATCATATTCTCATTGATAAGAGAAGGCATACTAGTATAATTGACGTTCGTACACATAGAGGTGCTGACTGTGCCAGTGACCATTATTTAGTAATTGCTAAATTAAGAGAAAGACTCTCAGTGTTAAATCATAAGCAACAAAATCTAAAAGTTCTAAAATTTAATACAGGAAAATTTGCTGATGAAAGAATTAAGAAAGATTACCAAATTAAACTGTCAAATAGATTTGATGTTTAGCAGGATTTAAATGATGATGAAAATATAAATGAAACAGACGTAAATAAGAATTGGGAGCACATACGTAATGCAATAGAATCAGCAGCTAAAGAAAGTATAGGATACCATAAACCGAGAAAAAGTAAGCCATGGTTTGATAATGAATGTCATAATCTAATAGAAATAAGAAATCAGGCTAGACTTAGGTGGTTAAATAACTCTGATGATACAAATCTAAACAATTATAATAGAATAAAGCGAGAAGTTAACCGCACGTTTAGAAGTAAAAAAAGAGATTACTTGAAAAGCAAAATTAACGAAATTGAAACAAACAGCAAAAATAAAAATATCAGAGATTTTTATAAAGGTGTAAATGAGTTTAGAAAGGGGTGGCAACCTAAAGAAAACTTGATAAAAGATAAAGACGGTGATTTTCTAGCTGACCCAAGCGATATTCTAAACAGATGGAAGAACTACTTTAATGACCTTTTAAATGTTCATGTAGGAGATAAATCAGAAGTAAATGAAGTCCACACAGCAGAACCTTTAGTTCCAGAACCTAACTTGACTGAAGTTAAAGATGCTATTAAAAGGCTAAAGAATAACAAAGCACCTGGCATTGATTTAATACCAGCTGAGTTAATTAAATATGATGGAAATTTGTTAATATATAAATTAATTTGTTTAATATGGAATAAGGAAGAAATCCCTCAACACTGGAAAGAATCCATAATTGTTCCTGTGTTTAAAAAAGGTGATAAAATGAACAGCAATAATTACCGTGGAATTTCTCTACTTTCAACAACATATAAAATATTATCTAACATTCTTTTAACAAGACTAACCCCATTGCTAATGAAGTTATAGGTGATTATCAATGTGGATTTAAATGTAACAGATCAACTACAGATCAAATTTTTCACATTAGACAGATACTTGAAAAAAAGTGGGAATATTATTGATAACTCGTTTGAACCAGTTTCCAAATTCAAATACTTAGGAGTAATATTAACAAATGAAAATTATATTAAAGAGGAAATAAAAAGTAGTCTCAATTCAGGAAATGTATGTTACTTCTCTCTTCATAAACTTTTGTCTTCTCGTTTAATATCTAAGAAACTAAAAGTTAAAATATACAAAACAGTAATTTTGCCAGTAGTATTATATGGGTGTGAAACTTGGTCCCTTACATTGAAAGAGGAACATAAATTGAGAGTATTTGAAAATAAGATCCTTAGGAAAATCTTTGGACCTAAAAGGGACGAGGAGACAGGTGAGTGGAGAAGGTTACATAATTTAGAACTACATAATTTGTATTCATGTCCAGATATTATTAGAATGATTAAATCAAGAAGACTTAGGTGTGCATGCCATGTGGCACGAATGGGAGAGGAAAGAGGAGTTTACAGGATTCTTGTTGGGAAACCTGATGGTAAGAGACCTGTAGGAAGGCCAAGACGAAGATGGAGGGACAACGTTGAGATGGACCTAAGGGAAATTGGTAGGGATGGAAAAGAGTATATAGAACTTGCTCAAGATAGGGAAAGATGGAAGGCCTGTGTTGCTGCAGCCATGAACCTTCGGGTTTAAGAAGGCTAGAGAGTTAGTTAGTTAGTATTTTGTAGGATAGTATCGAAAAGTATCGTTTAATTTTTTTATCGATACTGGCTGATATTTTTCCAGGACTTGATAATTTGCAGAGTCCCCAAAAATGCCACGCAACAGTATCGTGAAGTTTAATTATCCTGAAACTTATGCAAAATTCAAAATTTTCACTGATTATGTGCCAACATTGTGTGAAAAATTGTATTTTGTGATTACTTAACAGGTATTTGTTTTATTCTGATGTAATCCTTGAATATTTATTACACTGGTCAACAATGAAAAATTTTCAAGAATAGAAATGGGTGTTTCTTATGTATTTTGACCTCCTAAGCACGAAAATGTTATTAGTTTCTGTGTAGCACCCACAGTTTTAAAAATATTTCATTATATAAGAATTGTTATAATAAGCAATGCTATACATACATATTACGCTTGACAGGAAGATTGTGTCGTTTGTTCCCGCATGTTAAGTTCCCCCAACTGGTACCACATATTGTCTGTGTGAACTGTTCGTCTCGTCTGAATGATTGGATGAAGAACAAAGGTAAAGTTGCAATGCCTTTTGCTATCCCGATGGTATGGAGGGAGCCGACTAATCACGTAGATGATTGCTATTTCTGCATGATTAAAATAGCAGGGATGAAGGGCAAGGATAGAAAGATCAAGTATCCCAACATCAAGTCAGCTATTCGACCCGTAGTGCACAGTTCCTCCTTACCTGTCCCCGTTCCTCCAGAGACATGGTCATTGGACGATGAAACCCAGATCGATGCTAATACAGACACAGAGAATGAAAGCTCTGATTTCGATTACGAAGAAATTAGGCCACATCTCCTGACACAAAACGATTTGAATGATCTTGTTAGGGACCTGAATCTTTCTAAGGCACAAGCTGAACTTCTGGGTTCGCATCTGAAACAGTGAAATTTACTACAGAAAGATGCTAGGGTTTGTTTCTTTCGAAATCGTCAGGCTGCCTTCACACCATTCTTTGCCATGGAAGACTCACTCTGTTACTGCAATGATGTGAATGGTCTATTTAATGCTATGGGACTGAAACATATACCAGTGGAATGGCGACTATTCGTTGATGGCTCCAAAACTAGCCTCAAAGCGGTACTCCTGCACAATAGCAATGTTTATCCTCCTATTCCCGTAGCTTATGCCACTAAAATGAAGGAAACATACAGCAGTATGGAACTTTTGTTGAATAAAGTTCAATATAACATCCACAAGTGGCAAATCTGTGCTGACTTTAAAGTAATTGGGATACTTACAGGATTACAATCAGGGTATACAAAGCATTGCTGTTTCCTTTGTGAGTGGGATAGCCGTGATCGAAAAAGTCACTACGACACAAGGATTTGGCCTGCCCGTACACAAATGGAACCTGGTTGCAAGAACGTAGCAAACGTTCCAGTGGTGAACTTGAAAGACATTTTGTTACCACCACTTCACATAAAACTTGGACTTATGAAGTCATTCGTTGTTGCAATGGACAAAGATGGACCTGGTTTTATGTACTTACGTCAGAAATTCCCTGCGTTGAGTGAAGCCAAAGTGAAAGCTGGTGTGTTCGTTGGCCCTCAAATTAGACTGCTTCTTCACGATCCTGATTTTGTCACAGCTTTGAGCCCTCTTGAACTGGACTGCTGGAATTCTTTCAAAAAACTGTGTTCTGATTTTTTTGGAAACAAGAGAGCAGACAATAGTGATGTGTTTGTCAACGAACTACTACAGTCTTACCGTAATCTCGGTTGTAACATGTCTTTAAAAATGCACGTTCTCCACTCACACTTGAATTCTTTTCCTGCTGGTGCTCTTGGACAAGTCTCCGATGAACATGGGGAACGATTTCATCAGACCATATCTACATTGGAGCAACGCTATCAGGGGCAATGTGCAACAAGTATGATGGCTGACTACTGTTGGACACTACTGCAGGGTAGTAGTGGCACCCATAAGAGGCGCAGCAAACGTCCAAAAGTAATCTAGGTATGTATGAAAAATATTTCACTAGCATTTTATGGACTTTTGTGTTGATATATTAGTATTTAGAGACAAAATCATATTGTTTGAGCATCATAGAAACCTAATAGCATTACATAGCGAATAGTACACTTTACACAAAAACCGAGGGTGCTGTGGAAAAACCAATGCCAGATTCGTGTTCAGCAGGTCGAAATACATGGGGATAACCCAATTTGGTGCTCGAAAATTTTACAAAGTTGAATTTTGTAGACCAGTGTTACCTGTTTGGTATGGGGAAAGCACCTTTCACTCGTTCATTTAGTCTTGTTTGACATTGGTACTTACCTATTATTTCTTCCTTTTTTTGCTTTCGTGAGACACAATATGGCGGGCACAGCTTGGCACGTCATGGATCATCAATGGGTATGCAGTGTTTTCAACCTTCTTGACCGAAAAATGCCCCACAAACCATTCACACATAGCCCCAGAAACCATTCACGGAAGGTTAGGTTAGGCAAACATAGTTAAAATTTGGGGTCGTATTTGGTTCTTTCATCTTCTTGCAAAACAACGGTGTGGTTGGAAACACTGGAGGTTATGTCATCAAACGTACGCAACAGAATCAAGTAAAAGCAACGGCAATTGTACGTCAGAGATATATTTATCCTAAAAAATACATGAATTCCCGGTCCAATAGATTCAACGATGAAAGAAAACACCTGCACGGACTTTCAAAATGCAACAGAAACTCATTTTCGTAAGTAGTTTCTTCTGTAAAATTGAAGAAATGCGTTTTTCCCATATCAAACAGTTACCGAATATTTTTAAAGAAAAACTTTGGTAAAGTGATGCTTATAATTGGAGTGGAACACTCATCCACTAATATTAATAAATATTTTGAATAACTTTCAATTGTTGTAATTTTCAAGCTTCAGTATAGATATTAGTGAGAATCTGCAAGAGTATCAGTATACATATGAATATCGGTTCAAAGTGGTTTCGGCTCAGGCGTAGTAAATTGTCTTTCCAGTTCATCATCAATAATGCTATCAAACTGACAGGCACGTATCTGGAAATATATTTCAGTGCAGATCCGAAGCAATTATCTCAAAATAATAATAATGATCTTTAAATTAAAATAATTATAATTATACTAAATTAATTAAAATATTTTTATTTCATGAATAGGTAAATGGACATTAAGGATACTGATATAATAGCACATATTTACTAGGTAAATCAAAAACTAAAGGCAATTTTGTGTTTTCGCAGGAATAAACGAAGACTGGGTGTTTCTGACATCACCACGTGTATTTGGAGTGACGTGGAAGTAGGCGTATCCATCACTGCCCCCTTCAGTCGAGTGTTGAGGAGCAAAAAGGTCACACGTACGGATGCACCACTCCACAAATGCACCATCGAGGAATAGCGTGCTGTAGTGTGGCTTTCTGTGGTCGGAGGGAGTCAAACCGGCAGATATCCACTATCGCCTGTTATTGCAGTATGGACTCAACGAAATGTGTATGAGTGGGTGGACTGCTCTAAAGCGGGGCGCACAAGTGTAAAGGACGAAAGTCAAAGTGGACACCCAAAAACATCCTGCACAGAAGAAAACGTCCAACGGGTGGATATCATTATCAGGGACGATCGAAGAATCACAATAGCACAAGTGGTGGAACTCTTGGACATCAGGTTCGGATCAACATATGCAATAGAGCATGATGATTAAGGTACTATAAAGTTTGTACGAGGTGGGTGCCCAAGGAACTCACAGCTGCGTATCAGCAGTAGCGCGTCACAGTGGCTACCCAGTTTCTCCAATGCTATGAAGCCGATCCCAGTATCTTGGAACGAACCATGACAGGAGACGAAACATGGCTTCACCACTACAAACCAAAGAGTGAGCGGCAAAGCCTGGAATGGAAACATCTGTCGTCCCCTGTACGCAAGAAATTCAAACAACAGCCATCCCGTAGGAAATTTGATGCTAAAGCTGTTTTGGGATGTGAAGGGACCGATCCTGGCAGAGATCCACTCCCATGGTGAAACTGTGAATAGTGCAAGTTCTTGTGCGGTCCTGCAAGACAAACTGAAGCCTGCAATTCATCAAAAGCTGCGAGGACTGCTGTCTAAGGGGGTGCTCGTACTCCACGATAATGCCAGGCCTCATACAGCAAGCGCAACCGTAGACACTGTGCACAGGCTTGACTTTGAGTTGCTTCCCCATCCTCTGTACAGCCCTGATCTGGCACCATCAGATTACCACATCTTCGGCCATTTAAAGGAGGTGCTGCATGGTCGTCGGTTCAGGTCAGATGACGAGGTCCAGCAGGCAATGCAGACGTGGCTTCGTGAGCAACTAAAAACCTTCTTCGCGGATGGATACAGAAGCTGATTGCACGATACCAAAAGTGCATTGCTGTGCTGGGAGCATATGTGGAATAGTGATATGTGTAGTTCGTCTTCTTGTGTGGAAATAAAGATGTTATGTGAAAATTGATTACCTAATACTTTTTGATTACCTAATATTATATAGCTTACATGTAGTTAAGGTCGGCAGAATTTGTAGAAAAGACACTGCTCTGGCAAGGAAATTGATGTCAAATAGATAATTATATATTTATTGAATATGAAAAAAGGATGTTAGATCCAGTTGAAGAAAAGTAAAGTTCCTGTTAATATTGTATGAATGTTACGTTATAGGTAGTAATAAATCTTGCATAAATCTTCTTTGGTACTGTCATTGAAAGTCGTATGATCACAATATAATCCTTGCCTTCCAATAAGTCTGGCAGAAATAAATAACCCTAGATTAAACAACAAGTATATTTTCATTATTTAATTTTAGTTAATTTAATATTTCATTATTTAATTTTAGTTAATTTAATATTTCATTATTTAATTTTAGTTAATTTAATATTTCATTTATTTAATTTTAGTTAATTTAATATTTCATTATTTAATTTTAGTTAATTTAATATTTCATTTATTTAATTTTAGTTAATTTAATATTTCATTATTTAATTTTAGTTAATTTAATATTTCATTATTTAATTTTAGTTAATTTAATATTTCATTATTTTTATTATTTAATTTATGTACTTAGTAAGTCTTCGGGGGGGGCCGCACTACCAGGACCCCTCCTCTAAATACAGGGTGTTTCACTTGGGATGGAACCCTGTATTTCGTTCATAACTCTGACACTAATAAAGATATTGCAACGAAATTTGGAGTGGACTTACCTCTGTTCATGCAAAGTCGGGTGACATCATAACAGTGTTGGAAATGGCCACCATTGGTGTCCAGGCAGCATTGGATGCGGCGTTCCATGTTGTGGAAAGTTCTTCTCAGTACGTCAGGTGTCACTGCTGGGATGGATACACTGATGTTTGCTTTCAAGACCTCTATGGTTCACGGTTTGTTGGCGTAAACCTGCGACTTCAAACGTCCCCACAAACAAAATCATTCAGTGTGAGATCAGGCGAGCGCTGTGGCCAAAGTCCCCTGGAAATTACGCGGTCGCCAAATGTGCAGCAGCAACTGAGACCAGCCGAGGAGAGTCGGCAAGGTCAAACAGGGGCTAGACTGGCACGATACACCGGTACCAAATGGGGAAAGCTGATAAACGGGCGCGACCGATCGGTGCTGTTGCTACTCCAGGTCACGCGATGTTTTGCTGCCTGGACGCCAATGGTGGCCATTTCCAGCACTTCTTATGATGTCACCCGACTTCGCATGAACGGAGGTAAGTCCACTCCAAATTTCGTTGCAATATCTTTATTAATGTCCGAGTTATGTCCGAATACAGGGTTCCGCCCCGAGTGAAACACCCGTTACATCATTGCACACCATTATTTACCAAATTCCACACCATAGAACACTATGAATGAAACAAAGAAATGGAAGAATCCTTGGAACGATGACTAGCCTTCACTGTCAGGTCACAGCCTGAGAATTTTTCAACCCTGAGCCAAAACTGGAATGACAAAATTTGAAGATCCTGTCATAGTAAACCTGGAGGCAAGAGACATGTGCTTGTGAACAGACCTACTATCCTCCATTTGATCCCTCTCCCACGTGCAACCTGACATATAGGCTGTTTATGTTAACCCTACCAATGCCAAGGTATTTTTTGTTACACGGATTACCAAGGGAAGGGGGGAGGGGGGAGGCTTAGAGGCCCATGAATGAAAGTTCAATTGAACTTGACTGATGTGTGTTTTCTGTCATTTGTACACATAAGTTAACTAATTAGACACTACCTTCATGTTTTGTTATAGATTATACATGAAAGATAAATTACATAATGATTTTTAAGTAATTAGAGTAAATCACTCTAACATTTATTACTTTTCTTCAATTATAATGTTGATACTTGGAACAATGCTTTAACTGTGCAACATTCTAGCAAAGTTATTTTTTTTCTTTTTCTACTACCCATACATTCATTATTTCGAATCGTTACTATAGTTTAGCAATTGAATATATCCTCTCATGTATTGAAATACCTTTAAAACATCATTGCAAAACCTTTCCTTAGAATTACCAAGGAGTGGGCCTTTGAGGCCCATAAAGAATATCAACGAAATAAAGTAACTTTTTAATGAACATTTTTGGGAAAAATCACGCGATGTCATTCTAAATATTACTATTTTTTATGAATTTTTACATTGATACGCAAAAAATGAATCAGTGGGCCTGAAAGCCCCCCCCCCCTCCCCTTGGTTTGGTTGAAGAGTTTCAGTGGCATATACAAGAACGTTTTTAACTAAACGTCTAAACACTTCTGAAATGTTGATATAAAAGCTTGTTGAAGTTTTACATGATATACAATGTACAATTTCTTATATATTATAGCTAAATATTTAAATACATTTTTGTGCAACATTTAAACACAGTAACATCGAGAACATATCACTCTTACAAAGGTTGGAGGAATTATAGTTTTAGAGACCAATGTTTCAAATATAAATACGATTAGTAGGAAAAAATACAAGATCCTTTGGAAATGTTTAATCTAGCATATGAAAATTGCAAATAATTCAAATATTTGGAAACAATACTAGAAATACGTTTCAAAGTAGGAGTAACAGGAATCTGCAGGGAAATTTGAGTAGTGAGTTTGCATTTTAAGTCCACTTTATGCACACAGTAAGGCTAATTAGGACTAGACCTACAGTTTTAAAGTGGGATCCGAACCACTATATGTCTCCGCTGGGTATTGAACCTGGGACCTCTTGGTTACAAGGTGACAACAT
The DNA here is from genome assembly GCF_977018435.1 of Lepisma saccharinum. Classification (NCBI taxonomy): domain Eukaryota; kingdom Metazoa; phylum Arthropoda; class Insecta; order Zygentoma; family Lepismatidae; genus Lepisma; species Lepisma saccharinum. The sequence goes on from NC_139257.1 coordinate 27,607,587, forward strand.
TACCACTATGGCATCGGGGAGGCACAGGAAAATTTGAGAAATTAGGTGTTTGGTGAAGTGCCCCTGAAATGCATGTAGTAGTAGTGTTATTGATATTAAGTTGAGGAATTTTGTACTCAAACATTGATTTCGAAATTTCAAATGACATCATGATAATTTCATATTGTTTACTAACATTTTCTAGTAATATACTTTGTTTACTGTGAGCATAATTCTGTCCAACCTTTTGCTTATTATATAGTGTTCTGGTAACCCTAGGTGCAGTACATTTTGCATAGATCATGAAAGGTAGAGGACTAATCATTGACAAGTTTCCAAAACACTCACACTTTTACATATTCCTTAATCTATCTTAGATGAAATACTAGGTAAATCAAAAACTAAAGACAATTTTGTGTTTTCAGGTCAGATGACGAGGTCCAGCAGGCGGTGCAGACGTGGCTTCGTGACCAACCAAAAACCTTCTTCGCGGACGGGATACAGAAGCTGATTGCACGATACCAAAAGTGCATATCCGTGCAGGTGGCATATGTGGAAAAGTGATATGTGTAGTTCTTCTTCTTGTGTGGAAATAAAGATGTTATGTGAAAATTGCCTTTAGTTTTTGATTTACCCTAATAATTTGATGGTCAAGAAATTGTGGATTGTGTTATATTCTTATTTCTTTGGTTTCAATGTGATACAATCACAATGCACTTGTTATGTTTATATTTATCCTTGCATTAAACTTTAGCACTTCCAGTATATGCAAGAGGCTGATTGTTGACAAACTTGGTGATCAGATCGAGTGCCCACACCGGCTGATCGGCAGGCACCATGTGACCAGCGTTCCGTACCAAAACTTCACTGAAGTTGCCACCTGACTTCACGTAGCCTGCCAGTTCCTCTCCCACATACCAGATGGAGCGCTCGGCGTTCCTGTATTCCTCAGCAGCGCTGAAGTTCAATGTCTGGTAATACCTCTCTGTCAGGGGGTAGGCACAGACTATATCCACCTGCCCGCTGTAGTACATGACTCTGTAGTTGTCTGCGAGGACTTCAACCCAGGGCTTCACAGACTGCATGAGGTCGATGCTCAGCTTGTTACGCACTACAGTTTCATTGTTGAAGGGTTGGTTACCAACATGGATTGCTTTTCTCACACCTGTCTGCTGAACAAAGCTTGAGTATAATTTGCTTTCAGCTGGTTCAGCTACAAAGAGGTAGTAGTTGTAGGGATCTACAATGCCAGTTGCTTCGCTCAAGGTAGCCGATAAGGAATTTGTCAACTGCAAGAGTGATAGGAGCATTAGTTTCTTGTGTGGTTTTTTTATAGCTTCAACTTTCTACCATTTTGGCTAATCATTAACTAACTAACGCTCTAGCCTTCTTAAACCCGAAGGTGTATGGCTGCAGCAACACAGGCCTTCCATCTGTCCCTATCCTGAGCAAGATCTATATACTCTTTTCCATCCCTACCGATTTCCTTTAGGTCCATCTCAACGTTATCCGTCCATCTTCGTCTTCCTACAGGTCTCTTACCATGAGGTTTCCCAACAAGAATCCTGTAAACTCCTCTTTCCTCTCCCATTCGTGCCACATGGCCTGCCCACCTAAGTCTTAGGTGGGCAGGCCATGTGGCACGAATGGGAGAGGAAAAAAGAGTCTTCTTGATTTAATCATTCTAATAATATGTGGATATGAACACATTATTATGCTAGTAATGAGGGTGACCATAATATTTTGACCCCAAAATGGGACATCTCAAGGGGGGTCAGTTCCTCCCTCCTCTTGCTAGTAGGTTAGGCCTATTAAAGTATGGATCACATAAATGGTACATCATAAACAATAAATAAAATATGATCTCCCGTTTTCAAAACATCACTGCCGTACTCAGAAGGGGACCTTAAGGGGCCACAGGCCCTCCTGTAATTTTGAGGAAATCAAAATTTTCAAATGAAAGCAGTGAAGAACATGGGGGGGGGGGGCAAAGTGATAACTGAAACCCTGCCTTAAAATGACCCTCAATTACATTTTTTTGTGTATTTGAACAGCATTTAAGATGAGTGTATCACATCCCCTCTAGAACACAGCTATGCAATATCCACCTTTACATTCAGCCTCCTCAAAAAAAAAAAAAAAAAAAAAAATTCCTGCGTACGCTAGTGATTATTTTAATCTCCATATGACTTACATAGCGTTTCTGGTCCCTTCTGATCAATCTTTCATGTTAAAGTTGAGAAGTGCCAAAACTATTTATCAAAAGAATCAATCTTCTTGACCAACCATTTATAAAACGCTCCACATTCCTGACACACAACGCAAAATTTGTCTCAAACGCGAATTTGTGTCAAGCTGCAGGAATTTACATCCTTGTTGCAGGTCTGTATTGAAACTACATTTATGCTTCTTGTCCATGCTTATTCATTGCTCTACAAATAATACAAAGCAAGACAACTCGCTATGCAAGCTAACTTAAATAGGAAACTGGTGTCTGCTCAAACATCCTCTACGACAAGGGAATGCTATGAAGTACTGCAGTGTGGCTGTTTTGCCTTGGTGTTACCATGAAGATAGTTTAAAAATTCCATCTACATTTTTTTAGCATGAAATTTGTGTAAAATTTAGATTTGGTTTTCAAGCTAACTCCTAGACTTATAAAACAGGACTGTTTTTTTTTGTTTTTTTTTTTTAATAATATTGACTGGACAACCGGCACACACCTCTGAAACAGGACTGTCCCGGGCAAAACAGGATGTATGGTCACACTAAATCAAGCAATGAAGATGAATGATGATTAGTACATTAGCAATTTAAGGTAAATTCATATTTTGTTCTTTCACCAAAAAATTATAAATAGTTTTAGATGTTCATGATTCGTACAACTAGGCCTATTGCGAGGATTTTGCAGTGCCCTAAAATAAGGGTTAGCCTATTTTTTTCTGATTTTTTTTAGGCTACTTCTTCTGCAAGGTGTAAGGAACAATCCTTTCGTAAGACACCAAAATACCAACCTCCTGGTCTGCATTTGACAGACTAATGAAGTTATGGCCCGTGGATCTGCAGCCAGGTTTTCTGTAGGAGTTGTGTTTTGTCATATATAAGTTTGTATTTGTCCCTTCATTCATTTTATATCATCATTCATCTCCATTGTCACGATGTGCTAACCTCTTCCACGGAGGTCGTTGGCATGAAAATAAACAAAATGTTTAGTTGTCCGGATGGTGGTGGGGTGACATATATTCTCACTTCTACAATTCCGAGAAGTATGATTGCTTAAAAAAGGATTGCCAGTAGCAAATTTTTGTGACAAAGTTTGCTTACAATTCTTTTATATTTTCTTCCAGTCTTATCACTAGAAACAAATTATAACACCATTAAGTCTTGTTTCCATGATTATGAAAAACTAAATATGCTGACCAAGGCAGTAATTTATTTTATTAAAAACATAAACTAAACGTAACGTTTCAACCTTCTAGCAAGGTCTTCTTCAGACTCTGTATCAAGTACAAATGTAACAAGATACAAAAACAGGGCATTACATATACACAAACATTACTCCCTCCGGACATCTTAGGAATAGAGAAGAATGCAAACAAGAAAAAGGAAAACATAGAAGAGGAAGGGATTATCTACGAAGTGAAATGTAAAGAATGTCAGAGTGTGTACATAGGAGAAACGAAAAAGAGGCTGAAAGACAGGTTGAAACAACATAGGGATAATGTACGACTTAAGAGAGAGAGAGAGAAATGCGATATTTAAACACACGAGAGAAACAGGACATGACATATAGTGGGATGAGGCTAAGTAGATAGGAAGGGAGAAGAGAATACTAGTGAGAAAATAGAAGGAGGCCAAGGAAATAGAGAAGAAAGGTGACGAAGACACAATGAACTGGAATGCGGGGCTGAAGTTAAAGAATGGAAGAAGGTGTTAGAAAGAGTGGAAAGGACAAGAGAGAAAGATGAGAGAAGAAGGAAGAAGAATGAAGGAAAAAGAGCGTGAGATAAAGAGTCCAACCACATTCTTTATGGAAGTAAATATGTTTAGCCTTTTAGGTGAAAGTACAGTTGACAAGGGAAAGCCACCTGCTAGAAAGTTCCAGAACAACTTTCTAATAGTCTGGAGGGAGTAATGTTTGTGTATATATAATGCCTGTTTTTGTATCTTGTTACATTTGTACTTGATACAGAGTCTGAAGAAGACCTTGCTAGAAGGTTGAAACGTTACGTTTAGTTTATGTTTTTAAAAAAAATTAATTACTGCCTTGGTCAGCATATTGAGTTTTTCATAGAAACAAAGTAAAAAAGACAAACTTCCATCCCTGTCAGATGAAAACTATTTTGATTACAACATTTGAATTTATAAAATACATCATACAGCATTTTCTCTGCATATTCCCTTAACCTTTCCTTCAGAAAATTACGCTACAAGTGTGTAAAAAGCCGGTCCCCGTGGCAGAGTGGTTAGCACATCACGCTACGATGCCAGGGGTCCCAGGTTCGAATCTTGGCCTGGGCATGGATATTTGTGAGAGTCCATTCATCAATTTCAACATATCTTCGTTCATCCCCATCTTCGCCAATTAGCCAAAAGTGGCACAAAAAGCGAAGTAAAATAAAGCAAAGCAAGCAATCAATTGTGTAAACATTCAGTATTAAAAATGTAAAAATATTTTCATATTTACAATAGCAGATTCAGCAGCAAAGTCCTCATATTTTTAAGATGTTTATTCGTTTTCATTTTTTTTTATGTTGCATTGTGCAGACTTGTAAGGTGTTTAGACATAGTTATTAGTGTCATTTAAGAAAACATGTGGAACTGAGTTTGCATTTCCTCTTGCACTACATTTTTTTTATACTATCGCAGAAAGTTTGGAAACAATTCTTACAATTAGTGCTGCTAATTTTGAGAACCAAGATGAGTGAGTGAAATGAACAGAAAGAATAAAGTGTCACTGGAATTCTGTAAAATATTTATTGTTATTATTAAAAATACAAAATATATCTCTTTACGGATATAAGCATTGGTGTAAGAATAAAACGCAATCTGTTAGTTCTTATAAATTACAATTTTTATGGCATTATGTAAATGTGGAGCCTACTTTGATACTTTTCAATCTTATTTGAAAAGTACACATAAAACGTAGTGTTTTGTACCCTAAAGTTCCTATGTCTAGTGATTAGATGAAATTCATGAAGGGACACTTACCAAGTAACACCCTTGCACATGCCAGGACTCATACATGGGACTATCAGTGGATATATCATGAATCTAGCACTCAACAATCTTGGCCATCAAGGTGACATGAGAGCATTGTTTTACTTGCATGCCAGAATTGGTGTTTTATTTCTATTATATCTAATTAATATATAATAAATATATACAATAAATAAGAATTGATGCAATAAATCAGGTCAAATTTTCAGAATACGCCACTGGTAAAGATATAACTTGTATTTTAAAAATATTAAAAAAAAACAAAAAATGGTACTTACGTTTTATGAGTGTTATTTACAAAACGACGTTTTGAGAATCTACTGTTTTCTTCTTCAGGTCCAAAACTTCGACTACGAAAAACTTTTCATAGTCACATCAAAATATTTTAAAAACCAGGATTATAAGGGTGTGAATTTGATATGGGTTAAACAGGAATTCAAAAACTATGCCTAAAACTATTGTAGCCTGCATATTCCGTATACAAATTAACTGTCTCTAAAGTTAAAAGATTCTTTCCACCTAAAACACGTATATAAACATTGAACAATTTAAAAAAGTTTAAAATCGGCCCGCGTCATTTCACTACCTGTAGTAACCCCGTGTTTTGGATGGAAGGGATCTTTTAACTTTAGGGACTGTTGATTTGTATACGGAATATGGAGGCTACAATAGTTTTAGGCATAGTTTTTGAATTCCTGTCTAACCCATATCAAATCCACACCCTTATTCCTGGTTTTTAAAATATCTTGACGTGGCTGTGAAATTTTTTCGTAGTCGAAGTTTTTGACCTGAAGAAGAGAACAGTAGATTCTCGAAACGTCGTTTTGTAAAACATAAGTACCATTTTTTGTGTTTTTTGAATATTTTTAAATATTTTTAAAATACGTGCTATTGTGAGTAATTCACACATTCATAATGAGTTTACTGGTAAAGATACAGCCCCACCCTCTGCTTTGGTAGACCATTACCTTACAGCTTCTAGGGAGTGTAATGATATTTAAATCTACGCATATGCTAAGAATATTTGTCTTAAAAAAAATAAAAACAATAAATAAAAAGTCACGCCTTCTCTTTACACATAATATTAGAAATTACATATTCTTATAACTATAACTTACTTCAAATGCATCCTCCCATTGCTCATTTTCAATAGCATCTCTTGTTTCCTGCTCTATGGCTGCAATTTTGTCTCTCATAAGCCCATCTACTAACCCAATCTGGTACGTATATTCGCTGTAATGTAGAATGTTTATGGGATCGCTGAAGGCATTTCCAATGGCCAAACCTGCAATTGGTGTTTGTAGAGGTTTTAGCTATGTACAGGTGAGGTTAGAAATTGCACTTAACTGTATTGCTATTATAAAAAATCATACACAAACTTATATTACATTACAAGTTCAAATGTTACCTGCATAGATTATTACTTTTGAAAATATGCATAGGCATAACTTGGTGGCTTCAGTGGATTTGCTTGATTTTGCAAAAGTAACACTTTTTAGCAAATAATATTGAAATGCTATTTTTATGGGATGCAAAACTTTTCAATTCTGCCACCAAAGTTAAGTCCCAAGTTCGATTCTGCTTTTCCAAAGTTAGGTCCCAAATTACGGCCATGAAAATATTGTCAAATATCAAATATAAATCTGAATGAACTGGTTAATTCTGTAACAATCACTTTTTGGTAAGGTTAATCACGCCAAAGGTGTTCAAATCAAACTGGAATATTTAGTTGCACATACATACATAAAATATATTTGATCATATGAATTTCAAGTATCTTCTATCATCACCATGTACGGTGTAAGTATTGGTTCAATCATTGGTCAACAATAATGTCAGTGCATACAAGAAACAACATTATGATGAATTCATAATTAAAAAGGCATGAAACAGGCATACAGTTACTGAAGATTTCAAACACAGCATGGCAATGAGACAATCGCATGCACAACAAACATATGAATTACACAAACCATTTAGAGATGGGCTTACCTCAATGACTGATTTCCACCCTTTCGGATTTTTACGAAACTTTTAATTTTTAAAGCTGAGTGGGAAAATGGGATATTTCGATTTTTTTAAATGTAATTTTCAAAGTGCATAGAAAGAAAGGTGAAGAAATGGCCCCCGGAATTATTGAACGTGTGCCTAGCTTTACATCCGGTAAACCACAGTTTGCGAAACTAAGAATCATAACAGTCTCCCTGCATATTCCATGGAGAAACACTAAATTTCAGCCACTTAAACCAATCAGAATTTACAAAACAACAGACATACAAAGCTACCATACAAGAAATTCTAACATACTTCTTCTGGACACACAAAACCAAACTGATCAACGAATAATAGATATGTATCACAAGGGTGTAGTAATTTATAACAAATTACATTCGTTACGCATTTTAAGAAACATTTAAAAGAACTGTACTAAAACATTAATTTTATAGTTTAATTTTGTAGTCGAATGATTGATGCACATTTGTAAGAGGCTTCAATTTATGCTTAGCCATAAATATATCTGTGTATGTGCATGCATACAGTCATTATGTAAAAATAAGACTAATATCTATATTAGCATGTCATTCTAGAAAAGGTAAGGTACCAGAATAGATACTATAACCCATGGTGCCACAGCCCTTGAGGGCAAGGGCCTACATACCAACTTGTCGACTTCACTCCCACATGCCTCAGCAGAGGTGGGCACATTCAGTTGCAAGAATGTATTATATTTATTTAGCACTTGTACTTTAAATATTAGAAAATGGCACTAAACGACTCATAAAAATGTTATATCTATTAATTTTTGAAACCATGGATTACTGTAATCCTCAAGAATAATAAATAAATAATCCTGTGCGTAACAGCCCATGAAGGGGCCTTGGCTTACCTACCGACTGCTTGTCTCCCTCCCACACTTTCCTTCATCACCTCTAAGCATGGAGATCTTCAAACAGGATTGGAATAGTCGGGGGGGTCAGCCTGACGTATTCCCAGTCATTGTAGTAGGTCTACGTGACTCATTCAAAGTTCCCCAATTTCCTCACGATGGTGGGTTGCCACCAGGTTGCCACAGGCCGAAAATTCCCGGAGACTGAACCCAGGATCGAACCCATGCCATCCTGCAGCCGCAGTCCAAAGCAAGGTGCCTTAGACCGCACGACCACGGAGGAGGACGAATAATAAACATATCAAATCGTATCACAATAATTACCATAATTACCTACAATAAGGACATTTATGTAGTCATAATAAAAATCCAGTATTAGTTTAAAACACTTATACTTTACAAAACAGACAAAAGTGAAACTTACCTTTCAGGTTAATCTTGAGGTCTGCTGTAGGGTTGTTTTGGTGTATAGTGTAGCTTATGGCTGGAATGTACTTTCCTGCAAAAAAAGTAAATGAATCTTTGAAAATATGTATACATGTAAATTATTAAAAGAAGAAACAATTTTATGAAAATTCATCACCAATAATTGATCCTTAATATTGAAGTGGTGCTTGTCTTAATGATATCTTCTTAGATCTGGAGTATGAATGGTATGATTGAAATGAAAACTATGGTGCCTCAGAATATTGGCTATTTGCACCCAAAACATTACACGGGGTCCAGCCACCTACTGTAACTAAAATCAATTTCTGTCTCTGAGGACTAAAATCTCCTTACCTAGTTAAAACCTGATGCTGTAAAGGAGCACTCAGCACATATAATGACAAAACACAGAACAACACACAGCTCTACATAGGATTATACTGGCTGTAGGTACAGGCATCAGAGCATCGTTGGCCTGCCAGACTTCATGAAAGTGATGTTCACAAATTGACATTTGGGTGCCATCTGAAAAGGTCACCCCTCTGAATGGCATCTGTGTCCATATATTCCTATCTGTACTTTGTAACTTTAAAACTTGCAAAATAGAATTTGTTACACACATTAGAAGAGCAGGAATGAAATTCAGTGCAGAAAAGAGTGAGGTGCTAATAAGAAGAAACAGAGCCAGAAATGAGCCAAGAATAAAGATGGACACGGAAGAGTTGAGCGTAGTGGAGAGCTTCAAATATATAGGAAGCATAATTGAGAGAAGTGGAAGAATAGATGAGGAGGTAAACAGAAGAGAACAAATGGGTGTGGACTCTATCAAAGCCTTCGGAGATTAGTACGGAACAAGGACGTACCTATGAAATGCAAGAAGGTAATATATAACACATTATGTACAAATAATTATGTATGGAGCAGAGATTTGGACAATGACAGAGAGAGACAGAAGAAAGATGCAGGCAGTGGAGTAAGGAGTATATTCAGGAAGACTAGAAGGGATAGGATAAGGAATGAGGAGATAGGACAGACAGTGGGAGTGGTGAAGCTTCAGGACAGAATAGATCAGGCCCAGATGAGATGGTTCGGACACATGAAGGGAATGGATGCAGAAATACTGCCATTAAGAGCATACAATGCACAAGGAGTGGGAACAAGGCCAAAGGGGAGACCAAGATGTGGGTGGAAAGAGAAGATATGGAGAATGTTAGGAGAAGAGGACAAGAGATTGGAACACCATGGAAAGATAGGAGTGGTGAAAGACCAGAAGAAAGTGAAGAGGCTTGACTTTATGCTGATCCAGCCAGAGGCAAGAAACTGTGAAGGACGATGATGACACACACACAAAATGTAATATAAATAAAAATAATATGCAAAACGTTAAGAGTTATTTCAGAGCCTGGCCAGAAGTTTCATAGGTGGAGATATATGCCAGCAAACAGGTCAATAAAAGTGAGAGTAAGCAATATATAATGGATCTAATCCTAAGACATGGCATGAAGCCGAAAATCTAGAATGAGAGGCTGAAAACAGATATGGGGAAAGGGGATACAAATAAAAGAGAGAATTGAAGGAAACCAACCAACTATTCCAAAATCTCATGGTCGAAGTTGTGGTCCTCATCTATTCTTCTGTGAATGCCCGTGGCTACTGCATACTAACACATATTCAAAATTCTTGTGTCATTAGATATAATTAGTTTGACACGACCTTTATCACCTTGCTGCATGATCCTGTCCCCTATTCTTATCTTGAAATGTCGATGTACGTATTAGGAAGACGGTTGAGGGCAGATTGTTTTCTCCACGAGGCTCCCATATGCAACATTTGACATCTAAAATAAAGCGATCACTTCCAGAGAACTCTAAAAGTAAGCGATCACCCTCCAGAGATGTATAAAATGAAAGGATAACCCCCAAAGATATCTGAATTCAAGTGATCACCCCAGGGATGTCTGAAATCATGTGATCACTGTACATAGACGTCTGAATATAGCAGTATATCATCATTAAATGTAATGGGTGGCAGTTAAACGAAAGGTCAACCTACCTGTCCGAGAGTTGGTCGTTAATTTGCTAATGGAAATGGCACAATAGTTAATAACTTACCTCCATAAGATTCCCCGGTAACAAAGAAGTCGTTCTTCTGTAGTTCTGGAAACAGCGTGAAAAACTGGATCAGAGCGGCATAAAGATCTCGACCCACTTCAACTTGATTGGTGGCGTAACCGTCTAAATCTCCGAAACTGTAACCTGAAAAAGAATCCTTTATTAACATCTGTGGTGGTGAATTATATTAGATGCACAGGTGAATGAAAGAAATAATTGTGGACCAGCGTTCATTTGGCAACTTGGTTCTGCACACATCCCTAAACGATCAGCCATGAAATGAGGCGGGTGGCAGACGTTCACGCTGTTGCCACGTCGGAGCACAACCCAGTGTGTTAGGAGGTTTAAGAGAATGAAAGATGTCGTTGTAGAGTTGGTCTTTGTAATCCATGTGGTACAAACTGACAGTATTTGCTCGAAAGGTCAGGGTGACACAAAAGTGCCCCGGAGAGAGGTCTGTCTGACGGCGGGAACCAGCGACTTTTGTCCAGCTCTCGCTTTGCTTTCCCATTATGTGGCACCAGCGCAATTCTGCCCAGCCGCCTATTTTCATGGCCACGCGTTTAGTATTACAATTACATGCTGATATAACATATACAAACATACAGTTAGTGTGCGAATTAAGCTTTTTTTGCCTTGGGGGATATCTACTCAGTGACGTATTTGTGATTTTATTTTGAGGTGTTTTTGGGGGGGGGTATTCAAATATGTGTTACCAGTTAGCAAAATAAATTATTATTGCTTTCCAATTCAAAGTATCTGGGAACAGTAATTCTTACCTAGGACATTAAATATTATGATAACATTTACACGTACCTTAGAAACAGTTGGTACGAGGTGTGGCTAGAAAAAAAACCCGGATTGATGTTGCTGTCGACAAACGGCAGGCGCATCAAGGTCAAGCGGTGCATGAGTGTATAACCTGATATCTTGCCTACCGGCTGTGTGATTGCCCAGGGTGCGCGGCGCTCAGTTCTTCTGTAGTTTGTGGACGAAGTGAACCGTACATCTGTGCTCCGTCGGAAAAGAAATTAAGTGTGAAAGTGGAACAGCGTATCAATCTGAAGTTTCTTATCAAACTCGGAAAATCCGTCACAGACACTTATGGTTTGTTGAAGGAAGTGTACGGAGATGTGTGTTTATCACGCACTCAAGTGTTGGAGTGTTTTCAAAGGTTTAGAGAGGGACGAGTGATTGCGAACAAGCGTCCTGGACGGTCTTGCACGTCAAGAACGGAATCAAACATTGAAAATGTCGGTGAATTGATTCGAATTGTGTACCCAAAGGTCAAACTGTCAACCAACAATATTTCATTCCGATGCTGACGACCCTTCGTGGGCGAGTAAAAAGACGACGACCTGATTTGTGGAAAAGCAAGTCATGGATTCTTCATCAGGACAATGTTTCTGCCCACACGACATTATCAAGGCTTTTTTGGCCAAGTATGAGATCCCAGTGTTAGAACATTCACCCTATACGCCGGATCTCGCTCCGTGCGACTTTTTTTTTTATTCCCAAAGGTCAAATCAGCACTGAAAGGAACCAGATTTAAGACCGTAGAATGTGTGAAAACAAAAGCGACGGATGTCATGAACATGGTTTCGGAAAATCATTTCCAGCACTGTCTCCAGCAATGGAAGATTCGTATGGAGCGATGTATCGATAGTGCAGGGGAGTACTTTGAAGGGGATAATGTTCATATTGTACAAAATAACCAATAAAAGATTTTGTAGCAACAGTCCGGTTTCTTTTCTAGCCACACCTCGTATATTTGCAATCTAATAACATGTATACGTAGACATAAAAGAGTTATTAAACAAGGAACACTGAAAAAACTTGACCAAATTTATTTTACCCATTCAACTCAATGGACAGAGTGATGGAGTTAGTCTGGGAGCTCTTTGTAAAACATCTGCATCCGACAACAATGTAAACAGTAAACAATTGGGTATTTAAGAATAGAGTAGGGTGCAATTGTATTAAAGGTTAAATAACGATTTTCCAGAATAATTTTTCAGTGGCGTTTGTTCCAAAGTGAAGAAATGGTAAAGTGCATCACACATATCTTTGCCGTTGCGCACATACCAATTTTCGTTTCGTTTCCCTCTCTCTTAGCATCACGTGTTCTACGCTGCTCGCCAACCTTCGCCATTGTTGCCATATTGTCATTTCATTCCTGGACAAACTCGCGCAAACATCATTGAAAACAATTGAATAGCGGCAGGGACGGCAATGTGGCAATATAGCATGACGAAGTGGTTGCTTCTTTTATGTAGTGCATGTTCATTGGCTAGCTAGTAACTAGTGTTGCCAACAGTAATAATGGAGCACCATTTCTGTCACAGAAGGAGAAAGGCAGTTGAAGTGACGGTGAGTTTGTTGGGTTCAAAGCACCATATTTTTATTTCATACTAAGTATTTTACCGGTTTGACGTTGTGTGCGTGTATTGCGTGTGTTTATGTGAAAGTGCATGTTTGTTAATGAACGTTAAATTCCATAATACCTCCAGTTCTGTCAAAGTTGAAATCAAAAACCTTGCATAACCAAGCTCGGAAAATTCACAAACTGTTCATATTTCATAATTTTGGAATTGTTCAAAAGAAAAAAATTATGTGGCTCCATGAGCATTTCAACTCTTGGCTCCGGCAAGTGTTCTTGTAGAAATTGCATAGAGGAGGCTGTCATTTTTGCTGGTTAATGCGATGCATATTGTTTATTGTGTTAAAATTGTCATGCTTTGATGGGTGACAAGTTCATAGCACCCCCCCCAAAAAAAGACGCACAGATTATCGTCTAGTGGCAGTATATGTACTTGTTATTGTTGTGGAAGCCGGCATCGTTTGTAAATTTACAACAAAGGCAACCGACTGTCGCCGATCACAGAGAGGCAATAATACTGCTTGAAGAGTAGTGTTGTGGTCCGATTGTCGCTGTTTAACATGTTCGCATGTTATTACTTCTCAAAGCAGTGGTAGTGTCGGTCGTGTATTATCTGTCGTTGCAGTTCCGTACCAGTGTAGACGGGTTTTGGGAGTGAACCGTTAGAGCGCCACCAGTGCATTAATGCAATGGAAAATAATGAAGTGATTATTTTGTTTGAAATCACTCAAATAAGGAATCACTATGAAGAAGTCTTCTTTGCAGCATTTTTGGTAATTTTACGTATGTGTTAGTCCATATTTTGCGAATTTTTAGTCCATATGTATGTAGCTACATACAAAGCCACTTGTTAGTACATATTAATCCTAGTCCTGGTATAATGCATGACGTTTAAAACTCAACGTTAGGTAGACCTGAATTCTCTAATTTTCTTGTTGTACGTAACAGGTGTGCATCGGCGCACTGCAGCGATTTTTCTATCTGCTCCATTAGCAACACCGGTTCTTGAGTTGTGTCGCGCATCGCACGGCAGAAATATACGTGTTGTGCTCTATACTATGTGCTTTCAATTCAATTTTCTTTGGGGTGGATAAAAACATCCCTGGCAGGGATTAAATTTTTCTTCTTCTGCCGAGGATGAAAAGTTGTGTGTGTGTGTGTGTGTTGTGTGGGGGGGGGGGTTGAGAGGTTCCCACCATCCTCCCCATTAATTAGCACACTGCATACAATGTTTCTTTGCTGTCGCAGTTTCACATTTTGATCGTATTCTGAAGGATACTAGTAAAAATGTTCATTTTTATTTAGCTTATTTTTAAGGTTTTTAGCGCATGCTAGTTTTTAGTGCATATAAAGTCTCAGTGTAGTAATGAGGTACAAGAAGACTCAGTATTCTAGTGAAAAGTATATGTGTAATTTTTAAAATTTCCTGCCACTTTCGGTCAATCGCGACTGATGATTAATGAAATTGGTTCAGGGCTCGACCACTCAGCGCACTCGGCTACAAATTGTGAAATATGATCCGAAAACCTATTGTGAGATTGTATATTTGAAGGACAATGTTATCATGGGCGTATCCATAAATTTTTGTAGGGGAGGTCGGGTGTTGATATAAAATTTATTATTATTAGACCTATTATTAAAATAGTAATAACTACAATGATTATTATAAAACTTGCTACAACTACAAATAGGTATATTTTGTCAAACTATTATTAATATTATTATAACATTGGGGGAAACTCTTCTACTCGATACGCAAGATTAATAAATATCCAGTGGGATGTTGTCCTTAATTTTTTACGTTAATGTAAATGATTGGTTATGCTATTTGGTTATTAGCTTTTACACAATTCGTTCAAGAAAGCTCTGGAAGTTATGGGAGGAACTTAGTCATTAAACTTACGTTCTGCTACCTCTCACATAAAAATCCCATGCCTGTAATTTTAAAAACTCATGAAAGCATTTATTCTTTGGATTCAGTGGTACAATGGTATTCTGACCCACTGTCTTTGGAGGGGCTGGAATTGTAAAGGCGTATAGGGCATAGCTGCTTTCTACGGTGGGCGACATACACAATAATACATTTCTTATTAAAAGCTTTCCACTTTCAAAAATGGCATTTGGGGGAGCATTTTAAGGTGAATTTGCATTTATGACTAGTTTTTGCTTTCATTTGAAAATATTTATTTTATCACAATTTCAAAGGGGGCTGTAATCTCTTCAGTTTCCTCTCTGCTTACGCCAATGTGACCTGACTCGAGCACTCGTGTCTTTGAGCTATTTTTTTTATATATAGAAGAATGCTAATTCACTTAACGTTATTTCTGTTCTAATTTACAATTTGCAATGGGGGGGGGGCGTGATTCAACCCCCTCCCTCCTTACGCCCACGACTGAAATACAGTAAACCTTACCTGTGCCAACAGGCTGGTCAAAGTATATCACATTGTGCGAAATGTGCCAGGAATACTGGTTGGGAACAAGGGTCATGTTCTCTGTAACCTTGAAGGGCCCATTTTCCCAAAAGAGTCCATATAGAGAAGAACGACCAGGGCCTCCCTGGAGCCACAATAAAACGGGGGCCTCCTCAGGATTGATCTGAAAGCAAAAATGGTAAATTAATCACACGTGGGACAAGTTATACCCTAAAAAGTAAGTGTAGTTTCTTAGTTATTGAGAGTTACCCATTTGAAAGGTAAGAGCCAGTTGTCACAACTTCAGTGATCGATATACGATCTCTCTTTGGCGGGTTGGGAGGCGAATGGCCATTATTGTAGCTGTTCCTGTTAGGCTCATCCAAGATTTACTCTGATAATTTTATATTGTGTCAAATTAAACTTTTTTACTTCGGCGGAAGGGGGTGCTATCCTTGGTGATTAGAATGATCATATTTTAAACACAGTCCTTCCTTACTTTCTTGAGAAAAGATAAAGACAAAATATTAAAATTACCAAAACCTATGTCTGTTTTCTTACACAAATACGTATATATATACGTACACACACACACACACACACACACACACACACACACACACACACACATATATATATATATATAAATATATTAAAAATATTTATTTTATATATACACTTTATCACAAAATTTCAATAGGAACTTATGTGTTTAAGCTTAGGCCATTGCGTTGATAGTGGCTTTACTGAGCTCCCATAGGTTCATAGAAAAGATGTCAATGGTGTTATTCTTGATTAGCAATTTATTGTAACTGGTGCACATTCTCCACAATGGAGATTTCTTTTTAATTTCGGATCTAGCCTTCTTTGTAAGAAAAACTTCATTCTTTAGTCTAGTTTTCGACGACGGGATTCGAAAATTAATCTGGCAGAGTAGATGTTCAGAATCTATTTCATGATTTAACAATTTCCACAAGAATACTATTTCATGTAACGTTCTTCTGTGACACAGCTTGTAAGAATATAAGAATTGAGATATACCTATGGGAATATCTGGGAATTTTATAAGATATATTATTCAAGAAATATTCACTGTCAACTTGGAAAGTTAAGATCTTCTGTACAAAATTTATCTTTTCATTTTTCTTCTTTCTTTCTAAGGTAAACATATTCCACTGTGCTAACCATTCAGAGTAATGTTGGTCATAATATATATTTTTTTTAACTTTGTGCATAATAACTTGATAAAAAGTTTTCGAACTGATTCAACTTTTTGAAGGTAACTAGTGGCTGTCAGAAATAATTCATTAGCATATTCAAGAATAGGAAGAACTATCGTTTTATACAGGTATATTAAGGTATCTTCTATTTGAAAAAAAAAAAAACTTTCTATGAGAAAAATACATAACCAAGCAACTTCCTTGCTCTTTTGCAAATTTCTGAAATGTGCTCATCAAATATGAGAGAGGAATCTATTAATATTCCTAAGTCTTTATGACTTGTCACACACTTGGATTTTATTTTGATAAATAGTTGGAGACTATGTAGTGAACTTTCTTAGTGTATCTTAAAACTTTACACTTTTTCAAGTTAATTTCCATTTCATTAATCTTGCATCAATATGTCATTCTATCTAGATTAGGGATGGCCAAACGGATCCGGATTCCAAAAGTTACGGATCCGGATCCGAAAATTCCGGATCTGGATCCGGATCCGAAAGTTTCGTATCTCAATCCCATTATAATATTACCACACATTAAAAGGTATTATAATCTTCGATTACAAAGAAATTTTTCATTAGTTAGTCCTACAAGAATTTTTTTCAAGTGTTGTTCCTAAAATACTTTGCTACGCATCGGCTAACACACTCGTTTGATTTTTGATTTTGATTTTAAAATTTTGGGTGCGTCAGCACTAAGGCTATTTTGCACCCGTCACACTATACGGGGTCCAGCCCCTTACCGTTTCACATAACAACTCTAACGTTGCTTAATTAAAATCATAAAATATTAAAATGTTCTGACTTTCGTTAAAAGCCGAGGCTGCAAAGAACAATCAGCACAAATAAGGATAAAACACAGGACAACACAAACAAAATTATCCTGGCCAGGGGGCCAGTCGCCAGAGCCTCGTTAGTCTTCAGTCCAGGGTGTACTGACGTCGAAGTGAGGTTGACGGCTAACACACTCGTGCACAAAAATAATCTTACTTGTTTAACATAAAATGTCAGAGGTGATTTTGTATATGCCATTGAAACGAATATGTATTCATTTGAATGTATTGGAAATGAAAACACACATAAATGTGAGACATTCCATTCCAGGATGAAACCTTTAACACATATAACAAGATAGAAATGTTATACAAAAATTATACAATTGTTCTATAGTTAGTTTTACAAATTAAAATAATACATTATAATATATGCAGTGTTATATAATTACAAAGTGTAAGATTAACAAGGGAGGTTATCTAAGTGTCCCCCTCCGATTTCCATGAAACTTGGCAGGTGTATAGTGGGGCCCAATGGAAGAAATACGTGTTTTCTTGTTTCAGCTAAAAATCAGTTTTAGGGGGCAAAACCATCTCAAATGTCAAGATGAGGACAAATTTAAGTGAGGATCTGACCCCTGTGTCCCCCTCCGATTTCCATGATACTTGGCAGGTGTGTGTATAAACGGGCCCAAAGGAAGAAATACGTGTTTTTCTGTTTCGGCTAAAAAACTGTTTTAGGGGGCAACCCCCCTCAAATGTCAATATGAGGACAAATTTAAGTGGGCATTTGACCCCTGTGTCCCCCTCCGATTTCCATGAAACTTGGCAGGTGTATAGTGGGGCCCAAAGGAAGAAATACATGTTGTTTTTGTTTCAGTTAAAAAACGGTTTTACGGGGCAAAACCCACTCAAATGTCAATATGAGGACAAATTGAAGTGGGGATCTGACCCCTGTGTCCCCCTCCGATTTCCATGAAACTTGGCAGGTGTGTGTATAAACGGGCCCAAATGAAGAAATCCTTTTTTTTTGTTTCGGCTAAAAACTGTTTTAGGGGGCAACCCCCCCCCCAAATGTCAAGATGAGGACAAATTTAAGTGGGCATTTGACCCCTGTGTCCCCCTCCGATTTCCATGAAACTTGGCAGATTTATAGAGGGGCCCAAAGGAAGAAATACGTGTTTTTTTGTTTCGGCTAAAAATCTGTTCTAAGGGACAACCTCCCCTCAAATGTCAAGATGAGGAGAAATTAAAGTGGGAATCTGAACCCTGTGTTCCCCTCCGATGTCCATGAAACGTGGCAGGTGTATAGAGGGGCCCAAAGGAAGAAATACGTTTTTTTTGTTTCAGCAAAAACCTTAGACCTCCCTTCTAAGTGTATTAATTAATTACAAATCGCGCACGCGCACACACACAATATATATATATATATATATATATATATATATATATATATATATATATATATATATATATATATGTATATATGTATGTATATTAGCAGGTAACAATATGTTATAAACACATTCTTACTTTCCAAAGAAGCGCATGTGGGATGGCAAAACGGATCCGGATCCGGATCCGAAAGTTTTGGATCCGGATCCGAATGTTCTGGATCCGGATCCGGTACTGGATCCGGATCTGAAAATTCCTGATCCGAAAAATTTTAGGATCCGGAACCAACTGGATCCGGATTTCGGATCCGCCAGGATCCGGATCTGGCCATCCCTAATCTAGATCAGCCTGAAGTTGAGCGACATCATTCTCTGTTAAAATACTCTTATAACATTTTATACTAAACATAATAATAGTAATAAAAGTTTCTGTGACTGCCCCCCCCCCCCCTTTTGAGAAAAAATTCTGTGGTCGCCCTTGACAAGAAACACAATGTCATGCCAAGATTATAATTATGAATACCTTTCGACAACGGGAGATCGCATTTCATTTATTGTATACAGGTATAATGTATCATTTATGTGATCCATTCTTTAATAAATAATAATAGCATGTTAATAACAACAATACTTTCGTAATTAGGTCTAACCGATTTTTCAAGGGAGGGCTATATACAGGGTGTTTCGTAAGTTTGTTTACAACGCTTGGAAGGTGATTGTACGAGTGAAAATAAGGTGGAAAGTTCATGTAACGATATTCCGGAAACTGCTTTGTTGCCGAGTTATTGACGTTTCAAAACGTGGGAAAATGAATTTACGAAGTGAATAATGGCAAAACGGGTGGATAGAAGTCGTCGGTGTTGGACAGTCCACTAAGAAATTGGGTACGCTCTTGTCAAAAAATCACGCGGCAATGTTGTGCAATGTCGGCGCAAGGGATTCACCAAAGGACGCGATAGAAGATGTTGACGGGAGTGGGGTGGGTGTGCGTTCTGCGTGAGCTGGTATCGACGAAAATTGGCATGTGTTGAATGGCACCAAAAAACAAAGAAAATTTCCTGAGCGAAGGGCACCATGATTTAAAAACGAAAAAAAATGAACTGTCATAGGTTGCATACCCTGAAGGGCAGATGGGTGTCCGTGTGATCTGACGTTAAGTACCACATTTCCCGCTAAGGTCGCCAACTGTGTAGGTTTCGTCATGAAGGAGCGCACGTGTCTGTGCCGTTCGTGCTTCAGGTGCTGTGCCAGCAGCAGGTTGTTAAACATTCACGGTTGAATGGAAAGACGTGAGGTTCTTGGACAGTAGTGTTGGGCAAACATATGACCTAGCAGTGTTACGTGTTAATTCTTAGCCACAGCCCATCGTGTTCTGGGAAGTGTACTAGTGTTAACGGCCATAAACACTTGTAGCCCTGGTGTAAGGGATGGCTGCATACACGCCCCAAGAGCTGGCGGACATGCATCTGATTTATGGGGAGGCTGGAGGTAATAGCCGTGCTGCAAGGCGTCTGTATGGGGCACGTTTTCCAAATAGGGTGTTACCATCGCACACCTTATTTCAAACTGTAGACACTCGACTTCGGGAAACAGGATCAGTGTTGCCACCTCGTCGAGAAGTTGGACGACCGCAAAGTTTGCGAACACGACGGTTTGTGGAAGATGTGCTAACTGCAGTGATGGATCATCCAGGCACCAGTACGCGCGCACTAGCCCACGAACGAAACACCTCCCATGTGAATGTGTGGCGAGTCCTGGCAGAAGAGGGGATGCACCCGTACAAATTGAAGAAAGTGCAAGATCTTTTACCTCGGGACTTTGGCCCACGTGAGGACTTTTGCCAATGGTTTGTTCATCAAATTGAAACTATCCCCAATTTTCAGAATACGGTACTATGGACTGATGAGGCTATCTTGACGAAAACTGGTGTGTTCAATAGTAAAAACAGTCATGTGTGGGAACATGAAAATCCACATGCACTGCTAGTGGCACATCATCAGCACAGATTTGCAGTGAATGTGTGGTGCGGGATACCGAATGACCATTTGATTGGACCGTACATTCTCCCTGTTCGCCTATGTGGAAACACTTATCAAGCATTTCTCAGTGAGGTTTTGCCTGAACTACTAGAGGACGTGCCCTTGGCACTGAGACAAAGACTGTGGTTTCAACATAACGGTGCACCCCCACATTTCGATCGGAATGTGCGCCATTTCCTCAATACCGTATTCCACAACCAGTGCATTGGCAGGGGAGGGCCTGTGCCATGGCCACCTCGATCGCCTGATATTACGCCCCTGGATTTCTTCCTCTGGGGAGAGATGAAACGCCTCGTTCACGAAACACCTGTCGTGTCAGCCGAGGACCTCGTTGCCCGTATCAACGCCGGGTTTGTTGTGTCGCACTAGACAATCCTTGATTCGCCGTTGTCGGCTCTGCTTGGAAGTATATGGTGGACACTTTGAAAACCGTTTGTGATGAGGTTCTCTTCACATCTCCATTAAGCATACTGCGTGCCCTTTAGGGTATGCAACCATTCAACACATGCCAATTTCCGTCGATACCAGCTCACGCAGAACGCACACCCGCCCCACTCCCGTCAACATCTTCGTTCGCGTCCTTTGGGGAATCCCTTGCGCCGACATTGCACAACATTGCCGCGTGATTTTTTGACAAGAGCGTACCCAATTTCTAAGTGGACCGTCCAACACCGACGACTTCTCTCCACCCGTTTTGTCATTATTGACTTCGGAAAATCATTTTCCCACGTTTTGAAACGTCAATAACTCGGCAACAAAGCAGTTTCCGGAATTTCGTTACATGAACTTTCTACCTTATTTTCACTCGTACAATCACCTCCCAAGCGTTGTAAACGAACTTACGAAACACTCTGTATAAGGATGTCCCAAAAAATGTATACTTACTTTAACAGCTGAAAGCTCACATAATTTTCTGACCTTTTCAGGTTTAACCCTAGAACACTAGAGTACATAAAATTTGCGCGTGGTGTGCTCTTAATTCCCTTCCCTACCTCCCACCTCTCCACCTAGCAGTGCCTCGACCAGTCTGTCAGCTAAGGAACCACTGTCGTAAGGAGGGTGCAAGCGCCGATCGTCTTGATTTGGTTTCTTATGTTGTGCACTGTACGTCAATTTACGCTAGTTACACTGTTACACTGTAATATGGGAAAGCGCTAGTGTTCTAGGGTCAATCAATTTCAAATAATGGGTGAAGACAGACTAAGCTTTGAAGAAATGAAATTTAAACTAAATTGAAACTGGGAGTTTGAAAACGCAGTTGAAGTGCAAATACAGAGAGTTTCGAATAGATCTGGCTAAGCGACTTACCACCACTTGAAGCTGACGCTGTTCAGAATATCTACAAAAAACGAGCCCCACAAAGAAGAAAGTTTATGGAAACTCACGGCAAGATATCAAGATAATTGATGTGGTAAGAGAGTTCTCAGATAGGCATTTCAAAATCAAGCACTGGCATTAGATGAGTTTAATTTGAAGAAGAGTCCATACTCTCTATGCAGATGATCCAAACCGGAGAGTGCAGTTTAGTGAGTGGTACTTGGCAAGATGTGCCAAACAGATGTACTGAACGAAGGATTCAGAATTATAGCCTCCACGTTCACCAGACCTCGCGCCACTAGACTTTTGTGTAGTGATACATAACAGATAAAGTTTACGATACAAAACCCGCAAGCAAGAGTCGACGAATTGAAGGGAGCCATTGTACAAGAATACGCTTAAATTCCGAAGTAAATTAATCTTGATGTTTGTGATTCCAATCTTTCGCGTTGCCTGGATCAGAAAGGTCTGAAAAACAGGCTTTTGATTACGAAAACTATTCATGTCTGTAAATTGTTTTAAATTTTGAATATGAACTGTATCTTAATAAACACTGGCGTTATAATCATTAACAGTGTGTACTTATTTTATTGGGACAACCTGTATTTCCCGAGAATTCACAATACCAGTATTGGATTGTATTGAATATTCTCCATTTTCCACAAATTGTAACTGATTTTGTATTAGTCATGTTCTTGTCTCCAAGTTAATAAAGAAAAAAAAGCTCGTGCTGTCTCCAGCGGTCCTCTTAGTGGATGGAAGCACTCACGTGATGCCTGCCAAGGTCCCCAGCAAACGACAGAACAGCGAGTGGCGGAAGCGGTAACAGAATAAAATTTATGAGTCATCCAACAATATATGAAACTTATTTTCTTGCAAGATTTCGGTTCTGTTCAGTTGTAAAGAAGTGACAGAAATGAACTACATTCATTAGAAATTCTCAAGTGCATAACGATAGGATGATGAAATAATGGTAGGCAGTGCCGTCGATTAGGGAGGAAGGGGGGCAGTTACCAAACCCACTTTTTGTCACTCTTGGCTCCTCCTGCAGTATGGTATTTTAATTATAAGCCTTGTCTACCAAGATAAAAATTATCCATGCCCCCTCCCAGTTTTGACACCCAATTGCTGCTGTTGATGGTAGGTAGAAGCTTCGAGATAATTAAAAAGATGTTAAAATTAACCAGATCACCAATTTTTTCATTGAGCACATCATTTTTCCTGCAAAAATATCGTCTTCCCCTGGGACAAATGCTTGCATGTAGAAGCTCAGAGAGATCAAGTATAAAAAAGGGTAAAATTCCTATCCAGAGGCCTGCACAAGACCTGGAGCAGACCCGTTCGCGAGACATCGCTCCTGAAATGCCATGCAACCTGCGCAACACCCTCGCTTGAGCAGCTTGTATGCCCACCTGTCCAGATCGTTCCTGGCAGGCATTGTAGACTCGCCGGGTACCCGCAGTCTTACGATACCTAGTAGGTCTCAGTTCGTTCTTTCCATCAACTGCAGACCCCTCCCTCTGCATGACGTAGTTGCTTCGAGTAGAAACTGCACCGGGCCCACACCGTTCTGCAGTGTTGCCAACTGCAATAGATTTTCACTACTTAAAAAAGGGAACTCAAAGCTTCGTAAGCCACATCACCAATGAAATGAGATTTACGAATGTTGCTACCCCCCCCACACACACACATTGAAATAGATTTTCCGTGGCACAGGATCCATAAGTATATGTCGTAAATAACCAATATACGTATATATAGTGATATAGGGCAGGACTGAAACATGTCACGTTCGACGCTGAGGTTGCGAGTCAAACAACACACTGTTCTACTGCGAACACCAGGGCCGTAGCCAGCCAGGGGCAATGCCGTTACCCTCGTTTGGGGGGGGGGGGCAAGTACTTGGATAAACGTAACAACAACAACAATCATAATAATAGTAATAAAGTAGCATGAAAGGCATTATTATCCTCATAAATCACGCAAAAAGGGGTAGAAGTCGGTTCTCACGCATTTGTGTTGAAACAGAGGATTAGAAATATTTTTTTTCAACACGTCAATTTCACGTTAGCTAATAAATTCCGAATGTACATACATATGGCATGTAAAATTTCCATCTACAATATTTTCTTTTCACTTGGAGCGACGTATTACATAATTAATTCATCCAACTCGTAACAAACCAACATTAATAGCAAATCATATCGCGGGCCGCCATAGCATTCTCTGTTTTAAAACTTTTCTCACTTAGATCGTTCGGCGCTCAGGACCGTCTCCCGCTACCCCTTTGCTACGGCATTGAACTTGATGAGACTTGTACTTTAATGTTTGACCCCCACCCTGACCCCTCCGCTAGACAATTTCCGTCCAAGGTTGTGAGCAATGCACCCTGCCCCCTCTGGTTGCGCCACTGCGTGCCTGGTTAAGGCACCATGCAATGAAAAACAATTAGTTTTCAGTGAGGAGATTTTTGTTTGCTCGATCATTCATTTAGATAAATGAAACTGTAATATTGCGTGCATTTCCTGGCAATAAGATAAAAACTGCTTACGCTGAACTGAAATCGCTAAGTGTATAAATTCTCCTTGGAGAAGAAGCTCCTCCTAGGACTTCGTAGGATTTAGTAGCTACGTAAGTAGGCAACACTGGCTGCAGCCGTCCACGTGGTGATGAAACACCTGGAGCGACACGTTGCCGGAGGGCTGTTTCCTTCCAGCAGGTTTTGCAGGCGCCCGGGTCTTGATGAATGCCCAGGTACCTTGTAAGCGCAGAGCGCCTTGAAGACCAAGAACCCGGGTAAAGACGCAAGTCGACTCGTTGCCGTGGGCAGGCGAGCAGGTAAACCTGTTATCGCGTGCAAGCGGGCAGTGGGTAGGTAAAAGGCAGACTATGCTGGCCTCTATTCCTATCACCTATAAAAATACCACCGTCATTTCAGTTCTTCATTCACTGAACGTACCTGCGCTGGGAAAAACCAGAAGAAGAGATTCGAATTAAACTCCGGATTGACAGTAAGGTACCCGGAGTAGCTGGGTACTCCGTCAATTCCAAGATCTCCCACCAGGGACAAGTTGCGAGCTTCTTCAATGTTGCCAGCTTCTATCAGAGGAGTCAGAATAAGCGGATCGCCATCTGCAACAGGTAGCGTCAAGATGTCCTTCACCAGAAGCGTTGATCTTTGTCCCTGACTGCATTCGATGCTGGACAGGGCAAGAAGGAGTATAACTGAGAACTGGAACATGGTATTTCACTTGCGCAGGACAATGTGTCTAATTGTCCACTGTCGTAGTTCATTAAATACCTTTCTAATCTTTTCGGCTTGTCACGATTTCAAGAATCGTGATCAATGTCCCATTACCTTATCTTTCTGTTACTTAAGAGACAGAGTCGTTATGCAGGAGAAGTTGTTATGTATACGAATGACGACCACTTGAAAGATTTGTTATTATCGGAGCTGATATACAGTGTCTCAAAAGTAATAGCGCAAACTGACACAGGTGAAAGTACACGATAATAGAAGCAAAAGAGTCTCAGTAAACATGGGTCTGCAAACGAGCAGTTTTCGAGATAATCGCGAATGTGTGATTAGAAGCCGCCACTGACTTCATTGTTTGTAAAGTC
The DNA here is from genome assembly GCF_977018435.1 of Lepisma saccharinum. NCBI lineage: Eukaryota > Metazoa > Arthropoda > Insecta > Zygentoma > Lepismatidae > Lepisma > Lepisma saccharinum. Next base: position 27,633,366 of record NC_139257.1, read on the forward strand.
GTCCTAGTTGGTAAAATGCTAATAATGTGTGGGAATGTGTGAGTACAATCCGTCACTGACTTCAGTGCTTGTAAAACTAATGTTATTATAGCAATTGCTGATTATTTTAACGTCTCTGTGGATTGCATAATAGGACGCTATAAAATACCAATAATACAGTACAGGAGAACTCATTGCTTTTTTTGAACTTCGGACCGCGCAAGGAGTAAAGCACTCGGTGTTTACAAAATACAATCAATGACGGCTTGAAACCACACATTCGCACACATTATTAGCATTTTACCAACTAGGACGACGTTTACAAACAATGAAGTCAGTGGCGGCTTCTAATCACACATTCGCGATTATCTCGAAAACGCCTCGTTTGCAGACCCATGTTTACTGAGACTTTTTTTAAATTTATTTATTATGTACTTTCACCTGTGTCAGTTTGCGCTATTACTTATGAGACACCCTGCAGATAAGAGAACAAAATAAACCTAATTCAGAGTTCGAACCTAGGATCTCTGGCTTAGCAATAAATGTAGAGATGGTACTCCTTGGCACAATTTCATCTCGTCCCTTGAATAAGAAAGCTTGTCTTGTCCTCGGTCTCGTGAATGTCTCGTATTACTCTCGTCTATATAAGATTTGAGCATCTAGCTTCCATTTGCGGAGGCGAGCAAGCACCCTTTGCGATGTAAGCTTCCCGCCTGCATACTCTACTTAAAAGTCCAGTAAGCAGAAGTGGGAAGTCACTTACGTTAGGAGGTAAAACATATGCGGGGAAAGGCGCCCATCTTTACACCGAACCACCTCCTGTTTCTTCTGCCATGATTGCAATCAGGGTTGGCAAAATTTGAGTTTTTATTAAAAGAAACAAATACAAACAGTTTTGTATGTTTTAAACATGTTTTTAATGTTTTAAACAAGAACCGAAAAAACATGTTTTAAACAAATAAAACGTTTAAAACGTAATGCCAAGAATACTTATTTTCTAAGAATAATGATCAATAAGGAATCTGTTAATCATCCAAGGATGGACTGTGTTCCTATTATAAAGCAAACGCTTCAATAACTTCTTAAAATACACATTTATATTGGTCATAAATCTCGAATGTATGCATTTCGAGAACTGACTAATCTACAGTTTCCAGGCCCAACTGAACCCACGTGGTAGCTCTGTAGTGTTTATGTTTGTTTTTTAATCCGAAATTTTCATTTTATCATGAATGCAACTAAATATTGACATTAACAACAATGTGCACATTTTGCAGTGTGTTAAGTGAGGAACAAAACGGTTTCATCCATGTAGTATTCAATTTTAAAAATATTTTAAACACCTGTAAAAGAAACAGCCAGGTGTTTTAAACATGACCCACGGGTATTCATCATGATTTGCTTCTTTTTATACAAATATATATTTTCAGCCACTGCACACACTTCTATGCACAATACACAGAATGACACATATTAAATGGAAAAGCAGAGTTACAAAACATGCAAATAAACACAAACTTTCAAACATCTAATTTTAAAATGTGTTTTAAACAAGTCTGAATTTTTTTTTTGAAAACACTCTTATAGTGCTACAGTACTATATTTTGCTCTGCAGTTTACACGAACACACGAGAAGAGCGCTGTGCAACATATACGGCGATGTTTAAACTTTGGTTTTTAGTTTGCTTTGAATATTAATTTAGTATCTACTATTTGGGAAGAGTATCTAGACTTTCCATTTGAGGTTGAGATAGATAGATAGACAAGAAAACCAAAAAAAAAATAGAAAGAAAGAGAGAGAGGGGGAGAAATTGGGGGAGATATTAAGAGAACGTGAGAGACAAAGAGAGAAAGCGATAGATGGGGTCAAAGAGGGAAATAAGACTAATAAGTCGAATAGGAAAAAGGGGAGGGAGAAAGTGTGATCTCAGTGATGAAACGCACTAATCAAACAGGGAACGCAAGCCTAATCCCGAAGGAAGTGAATCTTTAGACCACTTTTGATTAAAAGTGTTACCAGATACTGTTGTAGGCCTCCCCGATTGCGCAGTGGTAGCGTCGTCGCCTTGTAATCAAGGGGTCCCGGGTTCGATACCCGGTGGAGGCACATAGTGGTTCGGATTCCACTTTACACTGTAGGTCCAGTCCCGATTAGCCTTACTGTGCATAAAGTGGACTTAAAACACCAACTCAAACCAACTCAAACCAAAACCAAACACTGTTTCTTCTTGTTCCCATATGTTGAAACCTACTCAGTTCATTCTAGTCGACAGACACATGATCTTGCACACATTAAAAGAATTCGCCTAGTAACCCCACCTCCTTTTTACTTGAAGACAACGACCAATTCAATACTCATTATGAAGCTTACCGTAGAAAGATACAGGTATCTGGCAAAGAATCTATCTGTGTGCAGATAAAATGAACTAAGTAAATACATTTCTACGAAAAAAATGTAAAAAATTATGACATGCATTAAGCTGGCCTTCAAAGTACGTATTGTTTCCAAATTATCGCTGGGCAAGAACGAAAATTGCGGTGACGGTCCTTACGTCAGCAGAGAAAAAAACTTACACATCCATTCCTTAAGGACATCAAGAAAGTTCAAATAGGGGAAAACGTTGGAGATCCATTGATTCTAACTCCACTGATAGAAGCTGGCAACATTGAAAAGTTCACAAATTGTCCCTAGTCGGAAATGTGGCTACCTCACTCTGAATCAATTGTTCAATTCGAATCTCTGCTCAATTCAATTTTACTGTTCCACACCACAAAGATATAACAGCGACATAGCAGCTCAGATGAGTGGCCGTGGTCACAGGTAGGAAAGTCTTCAACTAGTCAGTTGTAGATGATTGACCCTCTCAGCATCACTTCCACTCACCGAATTATATTAGAATACCAGCATTTGAACTCAATTAAGCAACAATGGACTAAATTTCCACTATGAGCTCCCCAATGCTGCACAACAAACAGAACCACATTGCATCCACCAACTCACCATCTTCACACAACCTTCCTGAGACAGGTGTTACAAGACACACCCATCAGTCCACAACCATCCAGACACCCACAGGTCTAGGAGAAAAGAAAAACTGTTAAGCCTCTCAAGCTTTACCATTTGTAATTTTAAGCAGTATGTTTAGGTTATAATTTCAATCCTTAGGTCATACTTTATTTATCTTAGGACATAAATGCATGTATACAGGGTGATTCAGAATTCCTATTACACACTTGTCGGACGTAAAGGGAAAAGTGTGCTGGTGCGCCATCATGTTGGAACCACATGTGCTGCGTAAAGAGATTGTAAACAGGGGACGTTGGGAGCAGCACACATAACATCAGGTGACTGAAGAGGTCGCCCTCCGTCAATGTGGGTTGCCTACCGTGAAGCGGGAGATGTGAAATTATGTGATCTTGTCATCTGTGTAGCACCAAAACAGTATGTTTCCGGACATGGGTTCCTTATCAAAACTTGATCTACTAAGTCCCCTCTGCAATACCTAGAAGTATGCAATAGGAACTCTGAATCACCCTGTATATTTATAACATTGGGCTCGTAGAAAGACGAGCCCAGGTGACCATATCTCTAAGGGTGAGATATAGAAATATGGAAAACCCTAAATGATGAATTGATAACTTTTGCTTTTTAAACTATTGTGTATCAAAGGAAAGATCAAGACATTTCTATTGATATAAGTCAGCAGATAAAAAAAAAAACAGTAACTCATCCAGACATCAAATTATATTAGTATTTACAACCCATCTGCACGAAATCTTTCCAACTACATACAATGAAAACCGACGATAAATAACAGCTTCTCTGAAGTACCTTGTGTAACAATGAACGATGACAAATCAATTGTGAAAGGCATTTTTTATTTCAACAAATGTCAAGTGGTCCGATAACAGGGGTAAATAAATATAGTGAGCCGCAAGACAAGAACGTCTGTCTCAATCAGCCATGCTCACTGTGCAGAGATTCGTGATTCTTTTGTTGTCCCTCGCCGCTGTCCAGTGCTTGAATGTCCGGGACAGGCCAGAGAGGAGGAAGTACCTCCGGGACGCTCAACCAATATGGAAGCCGCGTCCTGTAGGGAGAGACGCTGGCGATCCCCTCTTCCTGACTCCACTGATCGAGGCTGGGAACATAGAAGAGGCAAAGAGTCAGTCTCTGGTTGGTGATTTGGGGGTAGATGGCGTTCCCAGCTATTCTGGATACCTCACAGTTAATCCTGACTACAACTCTAATCTCTTCTTTTGGTTTTTCCCTGCACAGGTAAGTAAAAATGACAGTACTTGCAGCGTAATATTTTAAATACGTAAACTGTTTATTTCCTTAAGATGAACAACAATAATGTCTGACTGACACATACCAGGATTATCGAAGCTTTTCTTTATTACATTACAGGCAAAGTATTTCACAGTGATAAGTCCGAGAGCATATAAAAGTTGCATGATGTAGCGTTAGTGATTGAAAAACTGCCGTTTGTAGATTAGTTAAGTTGACGTTTATTTGACGATGTGAATGCGATTTTCACAATGCACGGTTACAATTGCTACAGATTGACGTGATATTTATGTCAGTGATGTCGAGACTTTCGTTTTATCATTAAACTGTTGAAGTTACAATATTCATATGATAAGGTAGCCAAGTGATGTCTGTTAAAAATGAAACCGACTGTATTTTATTGTAGGTGTGTATCAAACATGAAACAATCGCTACAGAAGAGCTTGAGTTGATAAAGTTTAAAATCTGTTAAAAGATAACAATCAAGAAACCGCAATCATAGATTGAGTGATTGAAAATTATAATGGGTGCCTCACCACTGGGAATATTTGCACTGGCATAATTTCAACTGGCATTTGCAAGTAGCTAGATGATTCGATAAACATTTTGGTTCCTTGATTTAATTAACATCAGTTATTTGTCCAATGGTGGCACTGGCGTACGCAAGGGAGAACTGATGGAGCTAAAGCCCAACCCGAGATTTTGATATTAAAATTTTCAACTTAAATTCATCAGTAAAGAACACTGAAAAATATGCAACCCTCCCCCCATAAAATGACTCCAGATTACCAGACTACAATTCGAGCCCCCTCGTTAAAAAAAATCCAGCGTAAGCTAGTGAATGGGGGCAACTGTGCCTGGGAAGTGCAAGGACAATACAGAAATGGAAAGGCTGCCACTGAACTCCCCCCCCCCCATTGTGTTAACAAGTATAGCCATTTCTATGAATTTTATGTTTGTAATTAAGACCTTCAAAATACCATTACAAACTGGCCTCCACTGGGAGTACGGAAGGCAGTTATTAAAAATTACTGGGAGTACAAATTTGATTAGGGTGGTGATATGGGTGCCACATTTTCTTTCAGGGGGAGCGCTGGTCAAGTTGTTTTAAAATATTTTGACCAAACTATTGTGTGTAACTAATGAAAATGACAGTATCGTTTGAACATATCATAATGGGCTCCTTTATTTGTTTTCAGACTAACTGGGAGTCAGCCCCCGTTCTCCTGTGGTTGCAGGGGGGCCCTGGCTCCTCCTCCCTCTACGCCCTGTTTTGGGAAAATGGTCCGTTCAAGGTGACAGCAAACATGACGCTAGTTCCCAACGAGTATTCTTGGCATATATCGCACAATGTGATATACATTGACCAGCCAGTAGGAACGGGTAAGTTTATTCATTTAAGAAGATTCCTTTTTTTTATTCGCTTCATTTTGATTCGTTGATTGATTTGGTTTATTTTACTTCGATTTCTGCCAATTTTGGGGTAATGTCCAAGATGAGGATGAGTGATGATGTGATGAAATTGATGAAGGGAAACTTACAAGGAACAGCCATGCGCAGGTATTCGAACCAATGACCCCAGGTGTCATAGCGCGCTGTGCTAACAACTCCGCCAGGGAAGTTTGCTACACTTCATTTTGATCATTATGACGTTAGAATCCTCTGCATGGGTCGGCAATTAAATTGAACCAATCCATCGGACACCTTATCAATTGACATCGTTCAAGTTACAAAAAGAACAGAAAGCTTATTTTTATTGCTTGTAACAGAGATAAACTCCACTTAATATTCGAACACGAAAACCAAAGTAAAAACTGCATTAAATCGAAAAAGTATACAATACATTTAAACCAAAGAATAAATGGTTCAATAGGTTTCAAAATTTCAAAACTTCAAGTTTTATTTGAGAGATCACACAATATAAACGTTATGACTAAAAGTTTCCCCTAGCATGTACAAAATAATATATTTTTTTGAAAATAGTTAAAATACATTTCTAGAGAGCGCTTTAAGATAGATAGTTCGCCACCTTCTTAAATATGCTGCTGAGGGAATTTTTTTGCATTTTACAGCGACTCTGAAATTACTTGTATATTACAGGTTACAGTTTTGCGGATCTTGAAGGCTATGTCACCAACCAAGTTGAAGTGGGAAGAGATATTTATTCTGCATTGATCCAGTTCTTCACCATGTTCCCAGAATTACAGGAGAATGATTTCTTTGTCACTGGAGAGTCATACGGAGGTAACTGTCACATACGTATCAAATACTTTCCTTTCCATATTTTCCAATGTTCAGCTATGTTTAAGTGGAACTCTCATTGTGCATTTTGCATTCCCTTTTGGAAAAAAATCAATATGTCAGTAATTGTGACAGTTTTTCTGTCGTCTGCACATGAAAGGACCCATGGAGATACCGTATAGTTAGTATTTGGTAGATTTGTTAACACACCAAATTTTGTCTTTGTATGTCTTCTAGTTTCTGAGATATCCATACTTAAAGCAGAAGATAACGTCTGACGTACTCAAAATCTACATTAAAATGTACTGCTTTGTCCAATGTCCTTTGTCAGCAGGAGACGGAAAAAGAGTTTCCTTCTGTGCCGTATGCAAGAGCTCTTGCACTGTTCTACTTTGCTTTTTCATATTCCTTAAGGTCTTTCAAAAGCTCCGGAAGTGAATTATTGTTTTTTGTATATTTCCCTTATAAATTCCGGTTGAAGACCTGCGTTTATATATTTAAGCTGCTTATTCACAGCCATGTTAGGGTCCATCTTAAACAAGAGGGTCTGCTTATCCCTAACGTAAGATGATACCGGTTCATCGTCCCTGTGGAACCGATATCTGATCTGCTCCTCGATCTGCAGCTGATCAAGGGAGCCTGTGAATTCTTCAATGAGCTTTTTCTTGACGTCCTCATAGCTGACTAAATTGACGCCTGGTTGCTGGCTAATTGCATTAAACCAACGGAGGGCTGCCCCACATAACAACGCCGGGAACATTTGTCGTTTTTTCGTCTCCTCCCAATTATTCAAAATCGCCGCACTTTTGAAACGATCTATGAATTTAGTAACATCCTCCCCCGAGGCACCCTGAAACTGAATGCTCTCGAAAAGGAGGGGATGAACAAAAGGTATTTGAGCCATGGTGGGTGGGTCCATAAGAACTGTGGGACGATTATCAATTTGAAAATTAGCCTGCGCGCGTGCGCGACTTCTAGTTAAAGGAGGACTTCTGATTGGGGTGGATGAGGCACAAGGTAGGCCCTCCACATCAAAAGACGGACCAACAGCATTATTGGCGAGAATGATGAGCCTATCCAATGTAGTATCAAGCTCGTCCTCCAAGTCATTAAATGACATATATTCATGATGTAAAAGGTGGAAAAATATTATTTTCAAATCAGTACTTCATGGTTGAATATAATTAATTAAGAATAATTATATGTACTTATTCAAACATTTCTCTTCCTCAGGAAAGTATGTGCCAGCCATCAGCTACACTATACACCAAAACAACCCAACAGCAGATTTGAAGATCAATTTGAAAGGTAAGCAATTCTTAGTTGAAAAAATCTTACACATTTTAACACATACTAAAGCTGGAGCCATGAAAATAGTCCAGTCCGCCTACAGTGTTGCCAATAAGCAATAATTTCAACCGACGAAATCAACCGCATACGTACCCCAACAGCGAAAGGAACAATAAGCGAATTGTCCACCACCATCTTCATTCTGTGTGTATTACACAATGTAATGACAATTAATTGAAATAATGACGTCAATAAACACAGAACAATGTCTGCCTCGAATAAACATAGTTTCATTCCTTAAAACAACACAGGATGTAGAATATAAAAGTAATGAAAATTGTGGTGGACAATTATCCTGCCATTATCTTTGCCATTGACTGTACAGAGAGCAAAATCAAGATCCCTAGCTCGACACCCTTTTCAGGGATAAGGCTTGTCTAGTGGCTATTCATTAGTAACTGGTAAAGTTATTTGAAGAAAATAGTCCAAAGTATTAATTTGTAGCGTATTTTGTGGTTAGCGTACAAACAGCATTACAAAAGAAAAAGAACGAACAAGAAAAAAAATCCAACGTCCTTGCAGTCGAGACTGTTCACACAGAATACTCCGTGGTTCACACATACTACTCACCAACAGTCATAAGTCCTACACTCAGCCACCAAGTGGCAGCACCAATCAAATACACATCATGCAATGCAGTGTTTCTGTAATTCTTAACACTTAACAGTAACATGTGGTCAGCATATCAAGAATCATGGTTGATTTGACGTGACATTCTACACCGCTTAGACTCGAGTGATATTGTGATTTTAAGAAAGAAATGAAGTTTATTATTGTGAGGGGCCGCCACTGGTAAGAGACCTCTAGCCAATAGTAAATTAATCCTCCATCGTATCACTCAAGTAGCTTACATGAGGTATTTTTAGGATTATTTATAGTAGCAAGGATAGGGAATGAGATAGATACAGAAATAAGAGAGAGAAGGTGGTACACAGAGATAGGAAAACAGAATATAAAGACAGAGCTATGTAGAAGAAGAAAATAGAGAGTTATACAGAACGCGAGAAGAAAGAGTTTTATAGAAGGAGAAAGGAACGAGGCATATCATAGGAGGATAAGAGACGCGTATAGAGGACAAGGGCGGCACCATGTGGGTTCGAAGGAAGGCGCACCCCTTAATTATCTTCCGCACCCCCTATCCAAAACCTATTTTCAGCCGAAAATACTGTTATAACTCTTCACAGACAAAAAGCTTAGAATAACAAAGAAATAATTTCTGGCAACTAAAAAATTGTTTAAACAGGCGGTAAACAAATTACATGATTATTCATTGTGCATATTTGCTTACCAAACATGTTTTCCTCTTAATTCACCCGAAAGCACTTATAACCTTCAGAGTGTCATTATGTAATTTTACTTTGGAGTGAAAAGGCTTTATTTTATGAGAGGGACGATAATACTTATGAATATCATGTCGTGATACTGAGCGTAAGTACTGAAGACTATTATTGTATCTATTACAGGTAAGCCAATGATACTAACTTGTAAGGGAAGCCGCATTTACTTCTCTGTACGCACATGTTGTGATCAAGACAAGCAAGAAAAATTAATGAAGCAATTTTCAGTTTCACTGGCATATTTTCATAGAAGCCTCCTAAACTTACTTTGGTATTTGATGTAATGGCTAAAGCACACATGCATGTTTAATTTTGTCTCTATTTTCAATATTGCAGTCCCTAAATTTCATTCCGCACCCCTAGATGATTGATCCTGGCGCCACCGCTGATAGAGGATGAAGGAAGTTAAGAAAAGGGAAGAGAGAAACATAGAAAAAGAAACAGCGAAAGAAAGATAGAGCAAGAATGAAAGACAAATAGAAAATAGAGAGAGAGAGAGAGAGTTGTGTGTGTTTTAGCAGCCATGCACACCGAAGCAAAGTCCGCATGAAAATATTTCGTTGTGAAAGCATCTTGGTCGTCCAACTGTAATATCCGTTCTGAGGAAAATGATTTTTTTTAGACCTACATAAAAATTCCCTGTATACTGACAAATTTCTCTGTGTTGGAAGTTTTTAATATATTTTTCACCTTGCAGGATTGGCTATTGGCAATGGATTCAGCGACCCCGTCAACATTCTTTATTACAGCGAGCTCCTTTACCAAATCGGACTCATAGACGGGAATACTAGAGATGCTATGGCAACCACAGAGGGTCAAGGGCGAGATGCTATTGCCAGTGAACAATGGGAGGACGCTTTCAGTGTAAGTACACACATCCAGTACACAAGGAGTACAGCAATGGAAAGCAATACTTGAACACGAAATCTTGACTTACGACTTATGCTCGCTTCTGATTGGCTATGCTGCGCAAGATGTTAAGAAAATTAGAATGGATTCTAGCTGTGAAATATGCTATGGCATTAAACTGATATAAAATTATTTTCACTTAAAACGATAGCATTTCAAACGTAGCAGAAATATTTAACTTATATGGGTCGGATGGTAGGCATATGGTATGGCGGCAAAGAAATACAGAGTTGGAGCCGCGAAACTTGATCCCAACTGTCAAACACGGTGTTGGTTCACTCTTAGTATGGGGTTGTGTGAGTGCTGCTGGGGTCGGCAAGTTGCATTCCATAGAGGGGACGATGGATCAGTACATGTACATTGATATATTGAAGAATAATTTGAGCTCAAATGAACTTGGGTAATGATTACCTGTTTCAACAGGACAACGATCCTAATACAAAATTGTGGCTGTTATATAACACCCCAAAACAACATCAGACACCCGATGAATCCCCAGATCTGAACCCCATAGAAAATTTATGGAGTATATTAGAGAAAGAGATAAGGAAAATAAATATATCCAGCAAATCCGACCTAAAATTAGTATTACAGGAAGAATGGAACGCCATTTCACCTCAGATTACTGCAGATCTGGTAAAATCTGTACCAGACAGGCTCCAGGCAGTGATTCGTGCCAAAGCAAATCCAACAAAATATTAAATGCTTATGTTTTTTGAAGAAAATATTGACAAGAATGGCAAGTGTCCAAATACTTCTTGCGTTCAAAATATGTGATATTTTCGTTATTATTGTTTATAGATGGTTTCTTTTTTACATTTTGTATTTTCCTGTTGTGTCAGATAAACAGGTATATGAGGTAGAATGATGTGGTTTATATTCCACTCGCCTACCTGCACCCACAACCCTGAGCGCATCCCCTGTTTACGTTCCATCAATGGTGTCCAAACACTTTTTGCACTCAATGAATGTTCATCCATTTCTCTGTTTCAATGACACTAGATATGGCGCAGTGGTAGCGTCGTCGCCTTGTAATCAAGAGGTCCCGGGTTCGATACCCGGTGGAGGCACAAGTGGTTCGGATCCCACTTTAAACTGTAGGTCCAGTCCCAATTAGCCTTACTGTGCATAAAGTGGACTTAAAACAACAAATCAACCAACCAACCATCAATGACACTAGCTTAACCGCGGCCTATTTATATTTCACTTTCTGTTCCACAAGCAAACATTTGTCTGTTCCCATTACAGATAGACACATCAGTCCACCACTACATTGATTGATTGATTGATTGAAAATGTTTTGGGTGCGTCGGCACTTAAGGCCATTTTGCAACCTTCCGTGTATACGGGGAAACATCCCCTTATCTCCAACACTACCTTGAAACGAATCCGTACCATCAACAGCAAATTAAATACAAGAAAAAAGATTTTCTCAACGAAAAATGAGTTGGCAATGCTGCGAACACCGAGGCATTCGTGATAAGACGCTTGAGGGGCCTCAAGCAAAGTTTTCTCAACGCACAACTTCAGTACCGAACGTCATGTCGATTGGCAACTTTCTGGATCATGTTGTCTGTCTACCTCTGCACAGTTCTCCCCAAATGCCTATCTGAAAATGATCTGGTGTTCACTTTTTTTTTGCCAACGTAGTTCTGACATTGCAGTAATCTTACAATATATTTTTGTTCTTATTTTGCTTTCTTTTTACTATGACACATTTATAATTTATCGCAACTATGAGGATGGATGATAATTAGATTAAATCGAAATGGAAACACTGTAGAGATAGAACTCCATGCCGAGACCAGGCCTCGAACTCGGAAGCAAGAGCGGGGAAGTTTAGTCACATCGTTCTAACTCTGGGCCACGAGTTAGCTTATAATTATTTGTAATTGCTAAGGAGTATTTCATCGTATATTCATACCTAATATCTGTTTCTGGACACTTAATTTATGAGTGGTATTAGATCCAAAATGTGTTCGTCGGGGAAAATCCGCTTTTTGTTTGACGGGGCGTTTGGGGAGACACATCTCGTTCATATCCGAGAAACAATTAGAGTAAAAATTTACATGTGTGAAAGTTTGAGAAATGTATGAATGACGGGAAATACTACCAAATAGGTGTATTCCTTTTTTTAAAAAATGCCGGCCTGGATATTGTTTTTTTGTGTGCTTTTATCATATCATGACTCATCCTCATCGTCGTGATTCTTTCAACCAGAGGTGGTCACCCTCGTGAGGTCAGACAATAAAGTCACAAAATGTTTACTTTATGCTTGTATTAGGTTATTCTTCCGTTCTTTATTATGTGCGTAGACTTTTATTACGTTCGTTTTTTCCTGCCTTTCTTTATGTTCGCGATTATTATCGCTCTTTATAATTGTGCTGTTATTTTTCTTCACATGATATCCTGTTCGCTGTTTCGTTATATGCCACTTTTTTTTCACCATGTTTCTCTAGTTGCGGATTCTCTTTCATGCCTACAATAACATGATATTCGTTATTCACCTTTTTCATTTCAGGCTTGGAACGAAGTATTGAACCAATTCGGGTACGCATCGGGCTTTGAAAACCTGTACAATTTCCTGTATGTGGTGGAGGCACCTGAAGGCAATTATTATTACGATTACGTCCAGTTACCGGAAGTCAGAACTGCAATCCATGTCGGTAACCAGTCCTATGACAATGGCGGCGTAGTGTATGACAACCTTATAATTGACTTTATGCAGTCGGTGAAGCCCTGGGTTGAAGTTCTCGCAGACAACTACAGAGTCATGTACTACAGCGGACAGCTGGATATAATCTGTGCCTATCCTCTGACGGAGAGGTACTACCAGACTCTCAACTTCAGCGCTGCTGAGGAATACAGGAACGCCGAGCGCTCCATCTGGTACGTGGGAGAGGAACTAGCTGGATACGTGAAGTCTGGTGGTAACTTCAGTGAGGTTCTGGTACGGAATGCTGGTCACATGGTGCCTTCCGATCAGCCAGTGTGGGCACTCGATCTGATCACCAAGTTTGTCAACAATCAGCCTCTTGCTCTTGAAGGCGCTCCCAAGGTTTCAGAGAAAGTTATTTTCAGATTGTTGTAATTAGATCTGCGGCAGATGGAGCTGCATCTGTCAACTTCAAGACAGGATAAATTTCCAAATCAAGTGTAAAAAATAAATACCAGTATTTTCGTGAACAATTTCAAGTTTTTGTTTCTCTTTTCCTTCCTGTGTACGTACCTCCGACTATTCATCTCTACATTTTCATCTCTCTATTGAACCTAGGCCTCTTTTAAATTAAGCTCCCAATTTTCCTAATTTTAAGTTTTTGTTCCCCAACTTCATAATCTTTATACCTATCAATCCTGGCACTCTAGTAGTTGTGTTAACCATCATTAGCTCAGTTTTCCTGTATAGAACAACATCGGATAGATGATGAAGTATATAATCGACTGCTATAAAAAGAATGCAATCCCCTGATGAAGTTATGGGACACGATACTGATTTCGTAACTATGTTTAAACTAATCTTAAACAAATCAGTAAATTGTCGAGGGAAAAAGAACTCTTCGGCAGTTCCTACAGCCCCGATGATAACGGATGACGTAATTTGTGTATAGACATTGGTTCAGACACCAGTAAAGAAACAACCAATGAGAGAAAGCTAAGTCTCGCGCTATCAGACTCTCGAGTCATGTTCTTAAAACAATTATGTCATGTAGCACTTCCATTTAACTTCTGTTACCAAAACGTACTCCAAAGTTAGTTTACAAGCCAATTTTAATGTGGAGGAATCTTGGTCTTGGATCTATCTACAATTTGAAGAGAGATCTGAAGGACTACGTTGTGCCTCCATCGAGAAAACTCCTCCGGGACCCTCGATTACCAACAAATGAGTTATCTTTGTTAGTTTACTTCTACCATTCTTAAAGTGTGCTTCTACTCGTTCGAGTATTATCTTTTAACTTATAACTTTGCCTGTAGGTTATGCACTAAGCACTTGTTTCTGGCAATTAAGCTGCCAAGGCTCCTTGAAAAACCTTTCAAAACTCTAGCTGATAAGGTGATCGCCAGAGATTTATTTTTTACTCCTCCATAGAATTTGTTGCTCACTATGTTGACAGATGACAGACGAAGTAGGAGAAATGGCAGTGAGAAGGAATTTAGATGATTAAGTCAACAATTAATTATTTCATTACATTACTTGGAAGGATTTTTGAAAAAAATATTTATGGTCAATTACAATAATGCTACTTTCGTCACATTCTAAGCATGTTTAAAAATTTATGGAAAAAGAACATATTTTGATAGATTTTGAAAGTAGAAAAATAAAGGCACCCACCACTACAATAAATATAATGAATAATAATAATGCTGTTTTTAATAGGTGTACATTTTAAATAAATACACTGAGAATGTTTTAAAAAATATATTATGTATTTATTGTAAACGGTTTAATTATAATAAGAAATAAATTAGTATTCCTTGATTAACATCATATAATGTTATGTTAAAAAATCTTCAAAGCTAGGCGCCAGCTCTGAATATCAGGCGCCAGGAAACCACCTACTAGCAATTGTGCATACTACAGTATGTTTCAAAAGTCGGGCAATCCAAACTTTAAAATCATGAAAATCGTAAGAGATATTCACACCGGGTTTTTGCACTAAGCTAATCCTGTAGGCTATCACTGGGTTCATAAATTTATGTTAGTATTTATCTAAATAATAGCAATTACATTATTTTAAAAGAACATTGTTAATTTGCTACAACACATCTGAGAACTGATTTTCCACAATAAATATCAACTCTTAAAAAATTTCTGGCATCATCTGTTGGTGTTTGACTGGTTGTAAAACAGTTGCTTTGTGAGGTACAGCAGAAGCAGGGCATCTTTATTGGATAACCTCTTGCACATGAGTGTAAGAATGAGTAGTAAAATACTCTTCAGCGATGCACACGCACTGCTCCAACGATTACACCATACTGAATCAATTTAAAAAAACAGGCACAGTGAGCGAAGAGAATTAATGTAACCAGGGCAGCCTAGGATTCTCTCAAAAGAGTCCAATTTTTCGTCTACGATAACACCTACATCTTTTTTGGTCGCAACTGCAGTAATATAATTGTTTTCGAGAACTTAATGTGTGTGTGTTTTGTTCTTTTTTAAAGAAACTGTTAGGGAGGAACATTTCTGTGGTTGTAGATTCCACTGGGTACACCTTGTAAGTAGATCAGAAAGAGCATTCTGGAGGATCGCAGCATCTTGTTTGGTTGAGATTTCTTTTAAAAGCTTACAGTCGTCAGCAAACATGAGTATATTTACAGGAAGTGCGAAAAGTCTTTGAGGGAGATCGTCCATGTGTAGGATGAACAATAAAGGACACAAGACAATCCCTTGTGGCACCTCAGACAAGACAGGAAGAAAGGCAGAAGACACGCCTGAAAGAGAAACATGCTGAGTTTGCGAGTGTAGGTAATCCTGATTTAGGAGAGAAATTTGCCATGTATGTTAAATCTGGTTCGTAATTTGTGAATAAGAAGAGCGTGGTTTATTTTGTCAAAGGCTTTTGAAATGTCCAAATATATTACATCTAGCTGGGAATTTTCGGAAATAGCCTTAGAGGCATGTGAAAGGAGAACTGAAAGATTAGTCTAGCAAGAGCCACTTGGAAGAAAACCGTGTTGGGCAGTTAATCTGTCCTTAATGATTTTCTCACATATTATAGACAATGGTGATAGGAGTGAGATGTATATGATGTGGCACTATTTTTATCGCCTAATTTGTAAATGGATACAACGTTGGCTTTCTTGAACATCTGAGAAAACAGACCTTCAGAGAAGCAGATATCTAGCAAAAGAGAGAGAGAGAGAGAGAGAGAGAGAGGATGAGCCAACGAGTCAGCAGTGCTACGGAGGAAAATTTTGGGAATTCGATCTGGACCTAAAGAGCAGTGTATGGGTAATAAGGCAAGGAGAGATTTAACTTCTTGAGAAGTGGTTTTGATGGTGGAGAGAGAGTGTGAACAAACAGACTGCACGTCAGGGAGCGGGTTGGTAGTACAGGGTGTCCCACGAACGGCGCAACTGGGAATTAAGAGTGGCGTTACTTTGTAACCGAAACCTGTACATACACCAAATGTTAGCCCTGTCCAAGTAGATATTTTTAAACATAGAAACAACAAACGGGGTGCAGTGTTGTTCATGCAGTGTTGCCAAATGTAAGTGAAAGTGTATATTTATTTTTCCACAAAGCATGGAAAATTGCATGTCAAACATTCGTACGGAAATTTGGACGTCAATTTCCACCTTGGGTAGGTGGACTATTTCGCCATCTATAGTTCAGAGAAGAAAACCGATCGTTTTCGCGTATAGCCTATCCTGAAATGCCTCGTAAAGGCGTACCGGTCCAAATGGGTGTTTTAAAAAAATTATGAGGTACAGTGGCAACACTGTTGATGTTTGAAGGCAACAAAAGGTGTGTTTAGTGATGGTCTATGACATGGAAATACTGGAAATAGGAAAAAACGAAAATGAAAATTTAGTGATGGTCTATGACATGGAAATACTGGAAACAGGAAAAAAGGAAAATTTTCATTCTTTTTTTCCTGTTTCCAGTATTTCCATGTCATAGACCATCACTAAATTTTCATTTTCTTTTTTTCCTATTTCCAGTATTTCCATGTCATAGACCATCACTAAACACACCTTTTGTTGCCTTCAAACATCAACAGTGTTGCCACTGTACCTCATAATTTTTTTAAAACACCCATTTGGACCGGTACGCCTTTACGAGGCATTTCAGGATTGGCTATTCGCGAAAACGATCGGTTTTCTTCTCTGAACTATAGATGGCGAAATAGTCCACCTACCCAAGGTGGAAATTGACGTCCAAATTTCCGTACGAATGTTTGACATGCAATTTTCCATGCTTTGTGGAAAAATAAATATACACTTTCACTTACATTTGGCAACACTGCATGAATAACACTGCACCCCGTTTGTTGTTTCTATGTTTAAAAATATCTACTTGGACAGGACTAACATTTGGTGTATGACTTATGTATGTACAGGTTTCGGTTACTAAGTAACGCCACTCTTAATTCCCATTTGCGCCGTTCGTGGGACACCCAGGAGGTGAAGTTTTCGTGAAAGAAATTATTGAATAAATGCACCCTTCTTTCTCCACAGGCGGTTTTGAACATAACAAAACTCTGTTGCTTTCTGTTTTCGTATGCTATCTTATACGATTGCATAATTCAATTGACCGGTGTATTTCCTTGCACACATTAAAAGGCAGTCCCCAAGTGTTTTATCAACTTTTACTTCGCCACTTAGAGAGACAATCACCAATGGAAAAGTAAGGCTGAAGAGATGTACTGCAAAAAAGATATACGTGTTTGATATTAAATCTCTTTGTGTGTAGAGATAATCAACAAAGTATGTACTTTGGGCGCAAAGAAAAATGTATAAGAAAGTATGACGTGCATTTAATCTGACCTTCAAAGTAGTTTTTTTTCCTCAGTATCATTGGGTAAGAATTCAAAACCCTACTCTACCTTTCACATGTTAAATATACAGATAAGAATGAGATGTACATTTAAAAACAATTAAACCTTATAGACGCCATTTGCTTCATGATGTTGAGTTCAAGGAGTTGTGTGTTACTTCTATTTGTGGTGAACGGTATACGGTGTGCAGATCGACACAGAGGTAGAATCAAACATCCTTTTCATCCATTCCACAAGGACACCAAGATAGTTCCAGTACAGGATGATGTTGGAGATCCACTGATTCTAACTCCCCTGATAGAATCTGGCAACATTGTAGAAGCTCGCAACTTGTCCCTGGTGGGAGATCTTGGAATTGACGGAGTACTCAGCTACTCAGGGTATCTCACTGTCAATCCAGAGTTCAATTCGAATCTTTTCTTCTGGTTCTTTCCTGCACAAGTATGGTTTTCTTTCTTTTTAGTATATATTCTAATCTTGCTTTACTTTTGTTTTCATTCATTTGTGCTTCTCTGCCATTCACGTGAAAGTTTCTTCCCCTGTTTGGTAGGTTTTTTTTTGTCCAAAGGTCTACACATATACATTCTTCTATTAACGGTTTGTTTTGCCATGCTATTCTCACTTTAACTTCCTGACTGCGGCTCATCTCAGTATTTATGATATATCCCTGCTATCTGAAGCTGTTAATTTCTTCTTTTCCTATCATTCATATTTCTTGATATAAGTTTCTCGTTACATTGTCTTATTTCCCCTAATGATATACTCTTTAAAATATCTATCCATTTTATTTCGACTGCCTTTCACTGGAAGTTTCTATTTTGTCTACTCCTGTCTTTAGTTAGTTCTCTAGTGTTATTTTCTTTCAATTGCACATAATTCCTTCTTAAACTAAAGCACTCCTTTCACGATTTTGGCATTTTTGCTTTTATGTATTCTCTTCTAGTCATCAGTTTATTTGAATTACGAACTATCTTAAATATAGTAAGTGCCTGTGGATATTATTAACGTGATTATTCAATAACTTGATAATTAATTTTATGTAGTACGAAGCAGTGGCGACTCGTGGCATTTTTGGAGTGTAGGAAGAAGTTATGGTAAACTGAGGAAGGTTTGAAAACTGCGTTCAATTACAGTCGCAGAAATTGCTCGTACTATCCATTGCATTTATAATGTTACCTGCAGGTCCACGCACAATGTAGGTAAGAGGCCCTTGCCCCCTTGAACTATGACATTTTTTAATGTGAACCTATAAAAACCAACGAAAATAGTATTGACGATATATCAGATTTTGCAAGAATTTCGATTTTGTCTCCCTGTCGTGTGGATGGAGGATAATGCTGCTTAAACTCTGAAATTATGCTAAATGCTTCTAAATTGTGCTAGGATTTATTATTAACAACTTTTTTCGGATAACTGCAGTTTTTAAGTTCAATTATGCATATACTTTTCGAGTTTTGAACTCGCGTTACTTATTATTCACTACACAAAATTGTGTAGAATGGCTCAACAAACGAAATGGGTTCAGCATAGAACTTGAGACGGTTTGAGAAAATGGTTTGTTTACAGAGAACCTTCTATAGATTTACTGCCGTAAAATCTCCTCAGGAACAAAATCGACAGGATAAAGAAAAATAGAGGATGGATCGTTGCATAGTTAAAATAAAAAAAGCGTGCTGCTGTGTATGCATACTCCCTTTTATTTGAAACAAGTCCGCTGGTGAAGTATAAATAAGATTTTGACGTAATTGTATTTCTATTTCCTGAAAACCTATTCCTTTGAATTCGATTTCCCTCTCCCAGGGACTCGCCTTTGCAGATTATGCTAGATTTGACCATTATGCCAAAAGCAGAATGCTAGGGGCCAACGAAGATCAAACTGTGCTACGTTTAGTACCGTTTTGATGGGGTTGGCACACTGATTTGGGAACCTTTCGATGCTTCCTCGCTGGATCTTTAAAAACCGCACATTCTCCCTGCCCCTTTTCCACTCCTCACCCAAGACCGGCGATGTTCCTCAGCGAGCGGCAGCCAGGCCTGTGTGTCCATGGCCTTTGGGCAGCGACTGGAAGGAGCGACACCAGCCAACTCTTGGCATTATCTAACCTAGCCAATTGTACGTACATTGCGCTCATAATTTTATAACGCACATTATTATTAAACTCCAAAAAAGTAGAGAACTGGAAGAAAGTATAAATGAACTGTAGGAAGTTCCTCACATCCTACATGAAGGAATCGCCCCTGGTACGAAGAACAACAATAATTAGTATATTTATTTCTTGGACATTTTCCAGAATAACCCAGAGAATGCACATGTTATTTTGTGGCTACAGGGTGGTCCTGGATCATCATCCCTGATTGGCTTGCTTTATGAAAACGGTCAGTTTAAAATCACTGAAAACATGACTCTCGTCCATAATGAATATTCGTGGCACATATCACACAATGTAATCTACATTGATCAACCAGTAGGAACAGGTAAGATATTTCCTCTTAGACCTTGTAGGTTTATCACTGTAATTTGTTTCGTTAATTATGGAAATATTTTTGTATTTTGGCTGTTTGATAATATTTATAACAATATTTTTTAGTTTTCATGTAGTAAATGTTCAAAATTTAGTTATGTTAGGTTGTTTTTATGTAGTGTGATTCTCTCGCTAGGAAAGCCAAACATTCGTCAATAAAAGTTTTTATTTTTGTGTAATTCCATATGAAAATTGATGTTTGCTTAAAGGGCATTTCATTGTCACGGATGAGACACGCGGAATACATTTTTAATATTAAAGTGACTATTCTACTGATGGTCAAGCAAAATTTTTCTTGCAGTTTCTGTGTAATGGAATGTGAAACTAAACTGTTTATTAAACATGACTACCCTTAATTAAATATACTCTCCAAGATTTGTACGTAAAAGTGAACAATTTTGTGTCACTGGTGGGTCAGACGAAACACTGCCTCTACACTTAATAATAAGAAATTTATTTTTATTTCTGTGAATTGACAAATGATGAAAAATATTTTTTTAAGACAGAGAGAGAAGGTAATTGACCTTTTAATATTGTAGTAGAGTTGAGGGGGAAATGTCACAGTTATAGGGTTTTTTTTTAGTTACGTGTGGGACACAATAGAAAACAGAAGTAAATCAAAAAGATAAAATAAAAGAATAATATGTAAATACTTTCTACTTTCAAACTTAATTATGTATCATACTTGAATTTTTATCCAAATGACAATTTTAGATTGTTCACTCAAAAGATAGGATAAAGTTGCAGCATTGCATTTAATTTTACATATTGAGGTCCAGGAACACTTTCACATGACATGCCCCTTAACTGTATACGTTTCAAAAGAAGGTTACATCTTCTATATCCTCTGATCTTCACTGGATACTTCTCTAAAATATAATCTCCACTGCTTGTATCTCAGTTCTGCAACTCCTTTTCACAATCCATTCATAAATGTAGGCCCATAGGGAAAATACATGTGAATTGCAATTGTAGAGATTTTGGGTGTATCGTACTTCTTGTAGGCTACAGTTTCGGAGATTTGGAAGGCTACGTCACCAGCCAAGTTGAAGTAGGTAAAGATGTGCATGCCGCTTTGACCCAGTTCTTCACTCTGTTTCCAGAACTTCAGAACAACGACTTCTTTGTTACTGGAGAGTCGTATGGAGGTAAGCAGAATTTTATACTGTCATCACATTTGATAACAAATCCAGTCTCGAACTCAGATCTCGTTTTTCATGGGATTTCACGAATAACCTCCTTATCTCAAGCTCACAATAATTCATTTACATAAGAAAGATAATCAAATGTGCAATTAACCAATGTAAACGTAGTTACGAATTTATTTTTACATGTACGTGTTTACATCAGAGTTGAACGTCCAAAGATTTCTATCTATTTGCAGTGATTGATTAGCCCAAACTGTACCTCTTTTCCCCAGCGAATCTACAAGTGTGACGTCACTTTATTCTCTTGAATGTTAACATCCTAAGTTAAAGTTGACAGGTACCTCTCTACGAACGCCAGTTTCCTGTCATCAGCAAGTTAGGACTCTCCTATACGAACGCTACCTTCCCATATTCAATATTCAGGATGCTCCTATACGACGGTCACTTTCTCAATATAACATTTTGGACGAAATTAGAACCAATCCCGGTCGCTAGCTAAGGAGTGCTTCAATTGTTTTTATCCTAGCTCGTGACGTATCGTGGGAACCAATCTTCAAATCTCACGTATGAGAAGTGTGTAATGCTCTGCTTAAATGAAGATTCATGAATGAAAAAGTTCGTTCTGTGTTCATTATTCGTAACGAACATTGCAATCGAAGTTGAAATATGACAAATTCTCCTTCGCATGATTAATTTGCTTGGTATTTGATACTGAAAATTGTGAATATTTGTAGTGATGCATTTTGTAGGAACATGTCGTATTTCACAGCAGGTATGGATTAATCAACCACAGACAGAAGAAAAGTGCACAATGCCTGATCTGTCGTGCACTCTACTTCATAAAAAAATCCA
The DNA here is from genome assembly GCF_977018435.1 of Lepisma saccharinum. Lineage (NCBI taxonomy): Eukaryota > Metazoa > Arthropoda > Insecta > Zygentoma > Lepismatidae > Lepisma > Lepisma saccharinum. Next base: position 27,655,494 of record NC_139257.1, read on the forward strand.
CACTTTTGTTGTTTCTAACACCAGGCAATTATCTTATACGAAATGTAGGACAACGGTTTTGCATTGAAGCATGCATTTCTACATGTATGTGAACCTATCAACAAGATGTGAAAGAACAGTGTTGCAATATGCATATATAAAGAACAACGAACACAAATACTCGAAACAACTGTGAGGAACAGACAAATAGAAAAGAGTTTATGCGCATACCTAATGCTAATATAAAGTAGTAAAATTTTAACAGACCTGCTACATTTTTACAAATTTAGAATGGAATTAATGTTGCTGTATTATAAATATACTGACAAATGGATTATTATAGCGTGAATGACAGACATTCGACGTCATTTGAAAATAAAAATATTCCTCTTTCGGGTAGGTTGATTGTGTTATTCTCTGTCTGATCTGTTACTCAAATCGTTGAAGATTTATATTTTGTAAAATTAGATTCCAATGTATTCTTAGCTCTTGAAGATGGAAATGTTGGTTAATTAAATAATTTAGAGCTTGTACAAAACGAAATTTCTTATTTAGGTATAATATTATTTGTTCATCTATTACATTGAAGCAGTTGTGCATTCAAGAGGTATTAAAACTATCCTGACATTTATTATTTGGCGTGACTTGCTCGGAAGCTAATATACAGTAGTTGATTTTAAGACGTTAATCCAAAGGGATGTATTGCATTCGAGTGAAAAGTTTCGGTGGCTGTTATTACTTTTAATCAAGGTGTTCTGAATTCGATTCAGAGGTTCATATCCTAATTTAAACTGTAGGTCGAATATCGAATAAAAATACGAACTTAAAAGGGGAAGAAGGTTATTCAAAATCACGTACAACTGGGAAGTGAATAGGTTTATCTAAAATTTATTTCATACACTATGATCTTGTTAACAATTTGCGAATAGACTCATCATAAATAACACAAAGACAACACTTCAATTACTGATAATATTTTTTCCAGATATTTCTATGATCCTACACAGAATACATTATTTCTGACTTGGAATAAAGGGAACGCCAATTGTGAATGTCGACATGAACGACATGTGCCATTAAAGTTTGGCTGCGCCTTTGGTCCCCGCCAACCAAGCAGTCTTTGAAATTTCTTTACTTTCAAAGATCTAAAAAATTCGGTAAAAAAATAAATCTGCTTAGAATTCCTTCTAGAACATTCAGGCGAATCTTCGTGTGATTTGATTTCCCTGGTGTCTAGAGGTTTACATAGCCAAGGAACTATTGCAAATATCTAGACAACAACAAAAGTAAACCACATGAGGGCTCACGTGAATGCTCTGGAAGGAATTCCAAGCAAATATAATTTCTCATATTTTCGGATATCGTACTTTATAAAAGTAAAGGAAACTTAGAAAACGGCTTTGTTGGCGTCGGCAAATAGTCAAGCTAAGTCGTAAGTTCTTCTCTAAATTATCACCCATTTTTTCCATAACTTAGTCATGAACTTTGTCAAAAGGTGTCAGAAAGAAAAACCTATACTTACACCTATATAAGCCTGTGGAGATTTTGTTGGAATTGGAGATTGTGAGGAGATGAGAGTAATCTCTTTTATAACTCAGTCCCGTCTCGAATTTTGAGACGAGTTGCGTCTTTTAAAACTCGACACGACAATGATTCCAAACATTTCGACACTTTTTGAGACGAGATCGACGAGAACTACTCTCTCTTTCTCTCTCTAAGAAAATCTAACGATTAATGATTCAAATAATTCGTTTACGGATATAACGGAAGAGGAAGCGTTAGGTATACAAGTCTTATTTAAATAAGGTGTTTATTGACCCTGCATTAGATTTTAAAATCATCTTAAGCGCTAGAACCTTTAGATTCCGCCATTGGTGTACACAGAGGGGAAATTTTGAGAAAATCAAAATTGTTACGCGAAAGCAGTAAATAATTCGGATAAACCAAAGTGATAAATGCAAACTCCTCTTTAAATGACACCAGATAACATTCTTGTCTTTGAATAACTCTTAAAATGAAACCCTGTTCCCTAAAATCACACCTTTATAATTTCAACCCCTCGAGAAAATCCTGCGTATGCTAGTAGATTCCGCATGTAGTCTTCTGCATTGAAATATAAACCACACACATTTTGTATGTTTTACGACATAAAGGTGTCGTATATTGACATCTTTACGTTTGCACGCACGAATCCACTGGTCACAAAGCGAAGAATCCATTGGAAAATAGCCTGTCGCCGTGGCAGATTGGTTAGCAAATCTCGCAAATTAGCCAAAATTGGCACAAAAAGCGAAGTAAAATAAAGCAAATCAATCAATCAAATCAATCAAACCTTTGGAAAATAATTGTAAGATATGTTTGTATCTTTGAACATACGACTGTCAGCAACAGCAGAAGCTAGTAGTATTATAACTTGACCATTTGCATATTAACAAAACAGCTTAGTGTATTTATAAGCACAATACAACTTTTCCCATGTGTAAAAAGTGGTTATGAATTGTTGATATGGATTGGAATACTGCTTGAATGCTGAAAAAGTCACATCAAATTTCATAATGTAATCTGGCTACAGGTAAATCACAATTTTGAAAGTCTTATATATTCAGAGAAACAATTAAGCGCTCTTTTATGATGCAACAGATATAAGTAAAAACATTAATAATGTATTTTTCCGCAGTTGAAAAATTGAGGTCTAAGGCCATTCCTTTTTAAAAATGAGGTATTAATTTCATTTACGTAATATTATATATTTTTTCACGATTCAATAACTAATCATGTTACAAATTATTCATAAATTATCACGTAATTATTTCTACCAGTTTTCACTAAAATATACATGTATTTAATTTTTTCGAATTAAGTGAATCATACGATGTTTTATGTCAATATCATGTTACGCCATACAGTTAAAGTGACGGAGATAATCAGAATCAGCAAAATACAAATATGAAAAGAAAAGGTTTCCGCTACCGGATTGGAACTTACACCCTTGAGATTATAGAGCAAAAACAATACCACTGGGCTAATTTGCCACAACAAGGTGACAATACATATATTTTCAATTGTTTTTAGGTTTGAACTAGGAATCGAAATACACTGATTTAACAACTTACATTCAATTTCAATTGATTAGAACAGCGAATATTAATTATATTTCACTTAATGATAACACTGCAAGAATTAAGAAAGATTATAATCTCAAAAGATTTCTAAAAATTAAAAGATAATTTTGGAGAGCAACGCCCAGACTATTGAATACTGCATAGCAACGCAATCAACAAACTCTGGCTATAAAAGTGGCGAAATTTCACAGAAACAAGGAAAATTGAAATTGAAATTGAATTTAAAATTTTGGGAGCGTCAGCACTTAGGCTAAAAATCGTAAAATCTTCCGACTTCTGTTAAAAGCTGAGACTGTAAATGGGCACTCAGCACACACAAGGACAAAAAACAGGACAACACAC